>NC_142514.1:49460434-49765760 GCF_057876585.1 Rhinolophus sinicus
CATGTAATCCAATCCCGGCCTTGCTTTCTCCCACCTTCATGTAATCTTCCTTACTTTCTTTCCTTAATTCAAAATGCATCAAAGAAGTTGCAAACTGTTATGGTAAGAAGCATTTTTTTCAGCCTGTTGAGATCTTGCTTCCAGATATATTCTCTGTTGGTTCAAATAAATTTTTATAGAAAGTCTCTACAGGTTTGGATGCTGTTATACCGATAAATACGAGCCAGGCACTGTGTTAAACAATTTACTTAAATCTCTCACTTAATCATCAGGCTTTCATGGTATAATAACATAGGACTTGACTTCAATGCCATTCCCTCTCCTTTCCCCCCAATAACTCTTTTCTCAGAGGCAACTTCCTCCTTGAGGCAGCAGCCAGACATCTTTGTTCAGTGGCTGATAATGTTCCTTTATGGAAAACGTTATCATTATTTCCTATTTAACAGATAAGAAAAGAGAGGCTCAGAGAGATGAAGTAATTTGTCAAAAGTCACACAGTAAGTGATGAAGCTTAATGTTATTTTAGGTAGTCTGACTCACTAGACCATGTGTTTAACCAGGTACACCATGCAAGGATGAGTAACGATATTCTTCTACCTCAGGACAAGAGGTACCACTTGGGTTAGCAGGAGAGATAGATAGAAACAAATAACTCCTATGAAACACGATACCTGCATTAATTAGGTATGACTGATATTCTGGAACTCTGAGGAACTTGAGCCAGTTGTTTCCTTTGGATTCTCTACACACCACACAGTCTGGCTTTTGTATAGCATCAGCATAGTCTTCAAAATCATTAGGTCTGAATATTTCCTTACTAATATTACAAGATACTGTACATTTGCAGAACGGGCCAGTGGAATGATTGTTCCCTATCTAGCTGTGCTCTTGTGCCCCCACTTGCACCTCCAGTCAGTGTTGGGCCTTTCAATTCTGCTATTGGAATCATGCACAGATTCTCACAAGCTCTGTTCCTTGGCCATTAGTGAAGTTGCAAAGGGTCCTCCATCTATGGGGTTACAGTAGGCAGTCCAACAGCTCAAAAAACAACATCCTCCTCCCCCCCATAGATCCATCCATCAGCTCTTCTCTCTCGGAAAAATGCAGTTGGTTCCTAAATGGGCCCTGGCCTTCATTTCCTTGGGAGCACTCTGTGGATATGTCTCTGAAACTTGTGCCATCCCTCCCTCTCTCTCTCCTCCCTGTCTCACTTTCTCTTTTCCTTCCTCCTTGAACATATATCAAGCATCCATTTCTGCCAGGTACAGTGCAGGGAGCTGGGATGCAGGGATGAATATGACAACATTCCCAAACTGTAGCAGGCAAGAACATGGACTTTAGGACCTGGTGTCTCAATCACTACTTACTAGCTTAGTGTCTTCCTTCCTTCCTTCCTTCCTTCCTTCCTTCCTTCCTTCCTTCCTTCCTTCCTTCCTTCTTTCCTTAGTGTGCTACTTAGCTGTGTGATCTTGACAAGTTACGTAACCTCTCTGGGTCTCAGTTTCCCCATCCATAAGATGGCATAACATAGGTATCTATCTTACAGGGTAGTTGCATGGGTTACAATAGGATTACTTATAAATGCACTTAGAACAGTGACTGGCACATGAAGACGTTATGTATTTAATGTTATTTGCATACAATAAAGTATAGTCCTGAAAGCTGTATTTTGGTTCCCTTTATTCTCCTAAGATAAATCACACATCATGCTGAGAGTTGCCTGGCACATAGTAATCTCTCAATCAATATAGTTAGCAATGATCATAATTGTCATTGTTGCAATGTGAATGGAAAACTAGAGTATTTTAGGTAAGCTGTTATTTCCTTCCTCACTGCTGAAGCGTGAGGAACACAAAACTGATCTGTTAAGGGAATTTTCTGACATGAAGTCTTTTGTGTCAAGAGATAGAACAGCGGTGAAAACCTAGTTGTAAGGAGAGGCTGCAAGGCTGAACTACAGAAGGAAAATTGCCATCCGTGTTAGCCTGTACTGAGTTCTCTCCCCAGGGAGCCAAAAAGTGGTAATAAGTCATATAGTTACACCTGACGAGACTGGATCCGTGGCCCACTGACTCTAACAGGCGGTTAACCGTGTTCAGCAGAGGTGGAAGAGTTCAGCACTCCCCTGCCTAGCAGAGGTGAAAAGAAGAGCAAATTTTAACCAAGCTTCACCATTCACAGGATGCACATTGTGTGTGTGTGTGTGTGTGTGTGTGTGTGTGTGGTGTGTGTGTGGTGTGCATGTGTAATGTGTGTGTACTGTGTGATATATGTGCAGTGTGTGTGTGGTGGGAATATGTATGTGGTATGTGTGTGTAGTATGCGTGATGTGTGTGTGTGATGTGTATGCGTGTGTGGTTGTGGTGTGTATATGTGTGTGGTGTGTGTGATGTGTGTATATATGTGGTGTGTATGTGTGTGATATACGTGTGTGTGAGTGTGTGTGTGTGTGTGTGAGTGTGTGTGTTGGAAATGAGAGGTCAGGGATCCTGACCCTTATTATCAATAAGGAGGCAAGCATTTTAAACTACTCTTGGATTGGCTGTCTTCTATTGGTTGGATCATTTCTTTGAAGGTGCTATTAGGAATAATTATTATTCTCTTGGAGACTTTATTTTCTCTTCTAATCATGTTAACTAATCATGTGTTTGAAGTAGGTCAACGAAAAGGAGCTGTCTGGTTTTGCTGTCCAAGCAACTCTGCCTGCACTGCCATCTGCATGACTTTTTAATTAAAGCCCCTTCCACGTTCACAAGTTAGAACTGCACCCCCTGCTTGCAACCACAGAGTTATTCAGATGCCAGATGTCTCAAGAATGGCATGTCACAAACGCGGGTAGACAAAAAGATTATGCATGTTCACGTGACTTAAAGTTTTGGTTCAAGTGTTTCTACAAAGATGTGTGGGACTGGAGCAGCCAATGTTATTTCAGAAATCATGATATTGCTCAGGGTGTGGTAGGGCTCAGGTAGCTTACCTGAATCAAAAATCAAAACGGAATGATAACACGGGTGAGCTAGGCAGACAGGCAAATGTTCCAATTACAGTTGTACCATCTACTAACTGTGTGTCTTGGGCAAATTTCTTAACTTTTCTGAGCCTCAGTTTATTTATCTGCAAATTGGAGTAAACAATACAGCCCTACAACCTCTTATCTATAATCCCCAAATCCAAAAGCTGCAAAAACTGACGTCCTTTTCTCAACTCATTTGGCAGTGAAATCTAATTGTTCTGAATTAACTTGACCATAAAAAACCCTTCCCTGATGCAGACTGGTACAGCCTCTATGGAAGGCAGTGTGGAGGTTCCTCAAAAAATTACGAATAGAATTACCATATGATCCAGCAATCCCTCTCCTGGGTATCTACCCAAAAAATCTGAAAACATTTATACATAAAGACACGTGTGCTCCAATGTTCATTGCAGCTTTATTTACGGTGACCAAGACATGGAAACAACCAAAATGTCCTTCGATAGATGAATGGATAAAGAAGTTGTGGTATATATACACAATGGAATACTATTTGGCAGTAAGAAAAGATGAAATAGGACCATTTGTGACAACATGGATGGATCTTGAGAGTATAATGCTAAGCGAAATAAGTCAGATAGAAAAAGCAGAGAACCATATGATTTCACTGATATGTGGTATATAAATCAAAAACAACAAAACAACAAGACAAACAAATGAGAAACAAAAACTCATAGACACAGACAACAGTTTAGTGCAGGGGTGTCCAAACTTTTTTCAACGTTTTTTACCAAGGGCCATATGCGGTAAAATACACAAACAGCTGGGCCACTCACTAGAGGTGAAGTACATATTGCCTCGCTTGGTTTATTTAAGTAAACTAAATATATTTTTGGAATTTGCTGCGGGCCAATTAAAAATGGATTGCGGGCTGCAGTTGGCCCGCGGGCTGCAGTTTGGACAGCCCTGGTTTAGTGGTTACCAGAGGGTAAGGGGGGACGGGGATGGGAGATGAGGGTAAGGGGGATCAAATATATGGTGATGGAAGGAGAACTGACTCTGGGTGGTTTGGGATTTATACACATGGGATTTATAGATGATGTAATACAGAATTGTACACCTGAAATCTATGTAATTTTACTAACAATTGTCACCCCAATAAACTTGGAAAGAAAAAAAAAAAACCCTTCCCTGAACGGACATCAAGCTTTTTATAGTCTGTATTTATTTTATTTAATGTGAATGTACATGTTTTGCTACAGAATTATGAATGTATTAGTTACAGGGTACAGCCCCAGACCATTGGGTACATAATATTAAAAGCTTGCGACATATTATTTCTCTAATATCCAGAAATGTCTGAATTCCCAAACACATTGGTCCCAAGGAGCTGTGACAATGGACTGTGGACCCACACCATCCTGTAGGAATGTGAAGACTACATGAAATCACATATGTAGACCACCGGGAACACCCTATGTCCTGCCATTTCCCTTCGCCTTTCTCCCAGTAAACCTTTCCTTAGGTGCAGCTGCCTCCTTCAGGCAGCAGCTCCGCGGCTGGTCAAGTTTACTGCACTTCTGGCACTCACGGCTATTTGCCTACTTGTTTGCCAGTCTATAAACTCCTTGAGGGTAGAGATTGTATCCCAGTGAGTCGCAGGACAAGGTCCACGTTCAACAGACATTTAAAAAACTGAATTCAGCACTAGTTTAGCAGGCATCTCCTGGGCCTCCTGCTCTCCTGCGCACCTTTTCAGTCGAGGTGCATAGTGGGAAGGAGGTGACGTCAGCTGTCAAAGAGGGAAAGAGAAGGTGCAGAATGTTGGGAAAGCCAGCAGGAGGAGCCTGCCGTGGGGAAGCAGTGGCAGGGACCATGAACATCTACGCTTGCCTGGCACAGCCCCGGTTTGCCTGTTATCACCAGACAATTGTTAACTCTCACTTTTACGCTTTTATTCTCAAATGTGTCCTCAGTTGGTTAATAAATCATGTGCCCTCTCCATCCCCCACCCCATGCAATGAACATCAGTGGGAAGTCTCAGGGTGTGAGGCTTTTTTCTTTCTTTCTTTCTTTCTTTCTTTCTTTCTTTCTTTCTTTCTTTCTTTCTTTCTTTCTTTCTTTCTTTCTTTCTTCCTTCCTTCCTTCCTTCCTTCCTTCCTTCCTTCCTTCCTTCCTTCCTTCCTTTCTTTCTTTCTTTCTTTCTTTCTTTCTTTTTTGGCCCTCGATGACAAAAATGGTAGGGCTTGAAGGATAGGGGAGACACAGAGGTCAGGGTTGTTAGCAGCAAACTTGCCCCCCCCATGATGATTAAGAGCATGGGCTCTGTAGTTTATCAATCGTGGAACATATGGTAGTGGGTTGAATGGTGCCCTCCCCCTAAAAATAAGATACGTACACCTTCTAACCCCAGGGACCTATGAATATGATCTTATATGGGAAAAGGGTCCTTTTAGATGTAATTAAGTTAAGGGTCTTGAGAGGAGATCACCCTGGATAATCCTGGCGGGCCCTCAGTGAGAGATAGCCTTATAAGAGACACAGAATAGAGACATAGGGAGAAGAGGACAAGACCAGGTGAAGACAGAAGCAGAGATTGGAGTGATGCAGCCACAAGTCAAGGAACTGGAGCCACCAGAAATTTTACGAGGCAAGGAAGGATTCTTCTCTGGAGCTTTTGGAAGGAGCATGACACAGCTGACCACCTTGATTTTGGACTTCTGGCCTCCACAACTGTGAAAACACAAATTCCCATTGTGTGAAGCCACTAAGTTTGTGATACTGTTAACAGCAGTCCTAGGAAGCTAGGACTCAATAAGGTGAGCTGCCTAACCACTGTGAACCTCAGATGCCTCATCTGAAAATGGGGACAAGACTTGGACCTACTTTCTAGGGTTGACTGAAGGAGTAAAATAAATTGTATATGTAAACTGAATGGCACTGAGCGGGTCCTCGATAGGTGGAAAACTGTTATGAGAGCTGATGAACCGCAGTAATGAATTTTTTGCCGTCATCCAGCAGATGGCAGAAGATGCATTTGCAAATGAGAGGATTTCATAAAGTTGATTCCCAGCAATGCTCGCCTGACCTAAAATAACCTTCCTAGCTCCCAGGCTAAAGAGGATTAACTCTCACCGCCTCAAAGAGAGATTTCAGTTGTGTAGAAATGAAATGGATTCTGTTTTCCTCTGACCACTGTAAACAATAGAAGCTGGCATTGGTGAATATAAAGAGTGGGTACAATAAAAAATATTTGGGTTCTAGGCCCGGCTCTGTGACCTCACTAGGACTCAGTTTCCCCATCTGTAAAATAATGATAAAAGGAAATGTGAAGTGCAATATAAATCAGAGGGGGACTGTGAGACCAAAATGACCCAATGTGCGAAAGTTCTGGGAAAGCGAGATGCCAGAAAGTGCAGAAAGGCCCAGTAGGGGTTCATTCTGCAGGAGTCGCAGGGTCATGTTTGATTTGTGCATGTGTTTATTCACTTAGCAAATGTTATCTGTGCCAGGTATCATGCTAGGTCCTGGGAACACCGTTTCAAGCAGCTCACATTCTAGTTTGGGAGGACAAACACGTGGTAGAGGTGTGCACAGGGCATGATTTTCTCTCTGATGCTGGGTGGGATAACATTCCAACTCTGTGTTTTGGCTTGAAAAGCAAATTTGAATGAGCAGTTCCCTTGGTAAAACATTTATATTTCCTTCTTAATTTCTTTAAAAATGTCTGCCCTTGTTAAAAAAAAACAAAACCTACTGTTTATGGTTAAGTGAAAAAAGAAAATGGTAGGACAGTGTGTACAGGAAGCCTTATACATCTATTGTAACAGTGGCTACCTCTGGGCAGAGGTGGAGATGGTATTTGAAAAAAGGGGATTTACCTTTCAGTTTTCTATACTCCTCTGTCATTTACATTTTTAAACAAGCACACATTGCTTTTCCCATTACAAAAGAAGATGAATATTTTTAATAACTCTGTCCCCAGAAAACTTTTCTGCCCTCACTTGGCTAATTCAAACACTGCGATGGGCACAAATGATAGCGCGAATGTCTCCCTTTTTGAAAGAAAATTAAAAGGAGAAAAGTCCATATTTGCTCTTCTTTGTACTCTTGTAAAAAGAGGTCATCTAATCAGAAGTTATCTGAGCTATTTTAAAGCCTTCCTCCTCTTTAAACTGGTTTGTGAACATTAGCTCAGCAAACTTCAGGGCCTCCTAGTGAGATGGGCTCATATAAGAGACCAGTGAGTCACTCGGAAGTGCCAGGCTTTGGCTGCCCTGTGTCAGCTGGTCATAACGCCCCTACCGTGAGTCTACAGCTTTACAGTGTTCAAAGGGCTTTCTCCTGCACTATCTAGTATGACCTTTCTATGACCCTTAGGAAGTCAGGTCAGTACTTGCTATTCCTGTGTTACAGATGGGGGAATGAAGTTTCTGGGAAGTGAAAGGCCAAGCCCAAGATGGGGAAGCTAGTCAGCAGCAGGGTGTAACATCACTTATATGTCAATTACTGGTCAGCACAGAAAAGATGATCGCTAATGCTAAATTCTTATATGACATATCTTTTGCATTAGGTGGTGGGGGAGGGAGAAGAGGAAGAGAAGACAGTGTTCCTGTCTAATCTTACCCTCCCTTCTTTCTCTTCCTTCCTTCTTTCCTTCCTTCCTTCCTTCTTCCCTCCCTCCCTTCTTCACTCCCTCCCTCTCTCATACTCAACTGAGAAAAGAGAAGAGAGGGGAGGCAGAGGACATTGTAAGGGAAGTAAACAGATAATTATAATTCAGGAGTCAAGTTTTGTGCAAGTTCAAATTACACTGCAGACTTGAGCAGTTTGGTAGGAATAAGGTTGTCTCATTTATGAGCAAATATTGAAGAAATAAGCTTCTCAAATTATATATTGGTCAAGAGTTGCTCAAGTTCAAGGCAATCAAACGCAGTGACTTGCGGATGTAATGTTCACACTTTTGCCACACGGTGGCGCCACCGCTGTGGGTAGGCAGACCTATGTGCCATTTAAAATTTTTTTTTTTTTTATTAACAGGGAAAGAACAAGCTGTTCTGGCCAATGTGAACTTTCTGTACTCCTGAAAGTTGATTTTCTCATCAGAAAAATTCGGGTCTTGAATTATGGGAGCTTTGAATTATATAAAGTTCTCATGGATTCCTCCTTATCCTTCCTCTTCCCCCCTCCACATTACCACTATTCATTGTAATAAAGGCTAATACACAGAGAGCTCAGAGTAAGGCATCTAACTCAGACTGGAAGGGAGAAGGGTGAGGTGGCTCTCACAGGAGGTGATACATAAACCGAGTCCTGAAGCCTACAATGATGACAATGGTGTCCATTCAGGCGTAGTCTTTGCACAGCCTGCTTGTGCATGCCAGTGATGTGGTCCGAGATGAGAGCAGAAGCTGTGGAGTCACCTCCTTCTCCCCCAGGCTGGGCAAGGGGCCTCACTTGTTCCCCACTCGCACTGTTTAGCTTTCTCACTGTTCTTGAAATGACCATTAACACTCCTGTCTCTTCCCCCAAACTGTAACTTCCTCAGGGGCAGGGACGGGATATACTCTTCTTTTAAACCTGATCTTCTCAACCTGTGTTTGACATACAGAAACTTAGTCATAAGATTTTTTTCTTTTAAAAATATTTTTAATATGGCAAATTTCAAATATATGCAAAAGTACAAAAAACAGCATTATCCAACATCAACAGCTATTAACTATTGGCCAATTGTCTTCGCTTCACACTCTCCATTCCTCCACTTTCTCATCCCATTATTTTAGAGTAAACCGTAGACGTAAACACATAGATGTGAGTATTTTGGTGTGTAGAAGACATTTTAAAAAATAAAGTAAATTTAACTGCTATGCCTTTCTCACTGCCTTTGAAATGCCTGGTAGGTGGGGGTGGGCAGAGTGGAGAGGAACAGCTTTTTCCTGAAGGTCTGAGGCTTTCGTGGAACAATTTTTTTTTAAAGATTTTTTTATTGGGGGAGGGGAACAGGACTTTATTGGAGAACCGTGTACTTCCAGGACTTTTTTTTTTTTTTTTAAGTCAAGTTGTTGTCCTTTCGATCTTAGTTGTGGAGGGTGCTGTTCAGCTTCAAGTTGTTGTCCTTTCAGTCTTAGTTGTGGAGGGTGCAGCTCAGCTCCAGGTCCAGTGGCCCTTGCTAATTGCAGGGGGCGCTGCCCACCATCCCTTGGGGGACTCGAGGAATTGAACTGGCAACCTTGTGATTGAGTGCCCACTGGCCCATGTGGGAATCGAACTGGCAGCCTTCGGAATTAGGAGCATGGAGCTCCAACTGCCTGAGCCACCGGGCCAGCCCCCTGTGGAACAATTTTCAATAAGGACAAAAACTGAGAAGAGGAAGGATAATGCTTACTGTGTGTGAAATGCTGTGCATTATTACTTCATTCATCCTTCAGGGAGATACAGGCAGTATCCCATTTTAGAGATAAGGCTCAGAGTTTGAGTGCACTGTCTAAGGCAAAGCTGGGATGCGAACCCAGCTCTGTGTGGGTTCAGGGTCTGTATTGTTAACCCTCTGATAGGGTGAGCCCTGCAATGCAGACCCCCAAAATCCATGCCTGGTCTGAGGCTACAAATGAGCCCTTCTTGGGCTACTGGCTCTTTTCTTCCTTTCTCCTGCATATGAAATTCAGCTTACTTCACAGGGGTCTGGGGACAATCCATGCAGGCTGCTCCCAGCCCTGGGAGGAGAGATGGGGTTCATGCCCAGGGTGAAGAAGGGGAATTAAGTTCCTTATTAAAAACAAGGTTATTTCCTCCTGTTGCTAGTCTTCTGGAAGTCAGGCGTTCCTAAGAACTTGTAAATACATTTGTAAAGTGTTATACAATGAACTGCACATGTAGAGGTTGAGATAAGCTATTCGTGGGAAAACCCCAAGAGATTGCGCTTCAATGTGTTCTTGAATAGATGGGGCTGATTTGATTGTGACTGTGAGGGAGTAAACAAAAGGACCACATTGTGAGGGATGGGAACTGGCCAGCCTTGGAAGCTTGAAATGACAAGTCTCAGGGGCAAATGCTGGCGACCTCCGTCCACCCAGTGTCCAGGCAAGAAGCAAGCTTGGAAAGCCGACCTGAGCAGGGAGGTTTCCTGGGCAGAGCGCCCCCTACTGTGGGTGAGAGTGGGGCCAGCAGTTCAGCGGAAAGACATGTCTTAAGGCTCCACCCTCACCCTTGCCCTGGTTCCTTGCCCACTAAGCCTCTCTGGATAATTTGGCTTCATTTTTCAACAGGGAAAGAACAAGCTTCTCTGGCCAGTGCGAACTTTCAGTACTCTTGAAAGTTGATTTTCTCATTCTAAGTGAATAAATTGGCTTTTTCCGTGGAAGTTGACTTTTCCAGTAATTTGTCTTCAGGGAGGGAATGGTCTGATGTCCCTCCTAGGGTGTGCTATCTGCCTGCCAGCTTTACTTCTCTTTGTAAATTAATGAGTGGATGTTCTGTGGTTTATGGATTAGCCTCTAATGCATGCTTGGTTAATGCCTTCTGCCTAGGTAAGAAGGGCCTGGGTGGGGAGTGAAAACAGAGTCAGGTGTCCAGTCTGGCAGGAGAGTGGGCTCTGTAAGTGACAAATACATCAAGGCAATGAACGCTACTTGTGGGGCCTTTGGGAGACAGCTGGTGGGTCTTGTCTGAGGAGAGCCCCTGAACCACAACACACGGGCCTTGACACAGGGAAACCAAGTTTGGCTCCTCTCTCTCCACAGCAGGCCCGGTTATTCCAGTTCAGTGGAGGAGCATCTCTGCCTTGGCATGGGACCAAGTGGTTCTAGGAAGCAAAGCTTTGCCCTGGACTCCTCCACTTACAACCGTTTGATGGCTTCTTACTGCCTGTACCATAAAATCCCAACTCCTCAGCAAGACTTGCACTTGTGGCAAGAGGAATAAAAAGGTTATTGCTACATTATGTCATCAAATCAAATCCCCTTATAATGGTAAGATGTATTATTATTTGAAATGTTAAAAAAAAATCCCTGTCAAATAAACTATGATATCGCGTCGATGATTAAAACACATCCAATTCAGACAGGTTAACATGGGGATAACATTTAAGTCTGAAAAAACACTGAATTGTGGTATTTAAAACAAAAGCTGGCAGTTGCCATTTTTTCCCTCTTAGGGGAGAGACACAATTCATTTTAGAGGAAAAGGATTCTGTTATGTAGGACCACACTGTGATTGACTTTATTATTTGTTTATTTATTTGTTTTTGAGATGATCTGGCCTGAAGTGCCTAGGCCAGGATAAGTGAGAGCAAGGGAGAACAAGGTGGGGTGGGGGGTGGGGAGAGACCACAGCTTTCCTTAGCTGCTAGGACAGTGGGGAGGGGGAGAGATGGACAAGGTCTAGACTCAGAGCAGTATTCTCAATGCTGGTGGCATTCTAGAATTACCTTGGAGCTTTAAGTGGAACCAGGTGGCAAAGAGTCTGACCTTAATGGCTGGAGGTGGCATTGGTCTTTTTAAAAGATTCTAATCAGCGAGGCAGAGAAGGTGATGATCACAGGACCCTAACAATATAAAGTTGGCTGGTAAGAACTTTCCTTTAGTGGAGGTGGCCCAGGCGAGTTAGGGCCACCAGGGCTAGTGTTTAATGATAAGCTGTTTCCTATTCTGTGCTGTGTCCTTCTGCTCTGCCAAGCCTACGGCATAAGCTTGGCATGCCCCCCAGTTGTGGAACACGATTTAGCTCCTAGAAAGGATCTGGGGATGCAGAGGACAGAGGCAGCAGCAGAGGCTGAGAGCAGCGATGAGTCTGGGGAGTCTCACCTCCCCCAACCACCAGAACCACATTCAGTACTGAGATACCAGGCTTCCCACTGTTCATGGTGTGGCTGCTTTTGCTTTTAATGTTTGAATATTGAACAAAAGGATGATTCCAGAAGGCTGGAGGACTTGGAGGACATTCAGGACTGACACTTTGGTTACACCAAGACTTTTATGATCTGGTTCCTACCCATCTTACCTCATCCCATCCTTTCTGCACCTTATACATCCACCTCCCCACCCCCACCCAGGCTTCTTGTAAAATACCCATTCACCCTTCGTGACTCTGTCTGAGGTTTTCCTGCTCTGAAAAGCCTTTTCTGTACTCTTCCTTACCTCCCCACCCTCTCCCCTGTTGGAGTAGATGGTTTTTTCCTGCTGCCCACTGAATTCTGTGCAGATTTTTCTCAGAGCACTTCTGTTCTGGGTTGAATTATGTCCGTCAAAAATGTTAGGTTGGAGTGCTAACTTCCAGGGCCTCAGAATGTGGCCTTATTTGGAGACAGGGTCTTTATAGAGGTAATTAAGCAAAAGTGAGATCATTAGGGTGGGCTCTAATCCAATCTTACTGGTATTCTTATAAAAAGAGGAAATTTGGACACAGAGACATACACACAAGGAGAATGCCATATGAAGACTGGAGTTATGCTTCTCCAAGCCAAGGAACTACCAAACTAGGAGCGAGGCCTGGAACAGATCTTTTCCTAGTGTCTCTAGAGGGAGCATGGCCCTGCTGACACCTTGATCTTGGACTAATCTCCAGAACGGTCAAACAATAAATTTGTAAGCTACTCAGTTTGTAGTACTGTTATGATACCCCTGGAAAACGAACACAGCCTGCAACATGTCAGTGACTTTATATTTTTAGGTTTATTACCCCCACTGAACTGTAAGCCCCTTAAAAACAGAGGCTGCTTTAGTCACCTAACAATACCTATATTCGTTTGTTGAATGAATCAGTGACGGTACTGCATCCCTCGTTTCCCAAATCTACTCTCAGAAACAGCACAGGGGACAGAAAATGCCCTGAGGCTTAGCCTGGGTCCTGTGATCTGCTCTGCTGCCAGCTGTCCACTGTCACCATCAATAACCACAGCAATGACAATAACTCCCTTTTCAGCTAGGATTCAGTGGTCATTAAATTATATGCATTCCTTCAGTCAGTCAGTCACTTGACAAACATCCACTGAGGGACGCCCCTGGGCCAGGTTCTGTGCTGGGAACTGGTGATACAGTGGCAAACAATATCAGCCTCGTTCCAGGCTTCGTGGAGTTTCTATACTAACAGGAGAGACAGATTAAGTAATTATTTAATTCTAATAACAGTAAGTGCTAAAAAGAGAAGTACAGGATATCAAGAGAACAATTAATAGAGGAATCTAGCTAATTCCAGAAAGCTTCTCAAAGAGAGTGATGTTTGAACTGAGCAAAGAGGGATTCATAGGGATAAGCTTCTATTTGCAAAAAGGTAGGGGAAGCATATGCCTGTCGAGGGCATAACACATATGAAGGCCATTTGTTCAATAATTATTTGTTGAGACCTTACTATGAGCCAAACAGGTGTTCTAGGTCCTGGACAATAGAGCAGAGAAAACAACTAATAAAAAATACCAGCTACTAAGAAGCTCACATTCAAGAGGCCCAAGGGAACTGCACAGGAAGCACTGAGGGAAGAACAAGCATGGCGAGTGTCTTCAAGGAAATGAAATGCAAAAGTTCTGATACACTGAATCTGTTTTGGTAGAACGGTGCCTGGCACACGGTAAGAGCTTCCTACGTTATTCGCTGTGGATGAAGGAGAATGCGCGAGTCGGGTGGAGTTAGGGTATGTGTGGTGATTCTGGTACAGCCTGGTTTCGCAAGCACTAACCCGGAAAGTGCTCTCGAGTTTACAGCAATGCGATGGACCACTTAACGTTCACAGCCCTATTTCTCCCTACTAATACTCGGGCTACAGTTGGTCTCGGGAAGCCTAAGAACTCTTCTGGTCATAAGGTGTTCTCAGCCTGTGAGTGGCACAGTGATTGTCCAGTTTCAAGCCCAAGTTCATGGCTGTTGGCATTCCTCACCTAAACCAGATTGTATGGCTCTCAAGTGCCACGGTTGACCATGCTTCGACACCTCACAGGAAAAGAGTGTGTCCTTGTTTGGGTGGCTTCCTCCCTTGTCCAGGTCACTATGACCTATACTCCTGGCTATTAAATGAGGAGAGAGGCACAATCCACTTCCAAGGTAGATGACTCTATTGTTCAGGAAAATACGCTGATGGATTTCTTTGGTTGATAGAAGCAGATTTCTCCCCTAACTCTCAGCCCCCGATGCCATTTTTTAAACACAGGATACTGGTCATGGTAAGAAATAATATAAAATACAAAAAAATCAAATGAAAAATCAGTCATTTATAATTTTACCAGCCTGAAATAACCAGTGTTTACATTTGGATGTATTTCTTGCAGACATTTTCTCTGCACATCTACCTGGTATGTGTACATATATTTATGGTTACAAAAAAAATGAGATTGTACAATACATATCAATTTGCAATTGACTTAAATAAGCTTAGAAATTTATTATAAGCATTTTTCTATGTCAATAGATATTCATGAATATCATTATTTTAAATTTTAGCCTGGCCTGATGTTATAACCTCCCACATTTTCCATTTCCAATTTCTCTCCCATCCCCCACCCCCACCCCTTGAAGCATAATCCTAATCAGGTCACTTTTCTATTGAAATTCTTTCAAATGCTTCCCAGTCCCTATTTCCTTCAGATGAAGCCAAAATTATTTCAGGCCAAATTTGAGGCCCTCCATGATATGATCCTGTCCCCAACCTGCTTACCCATTTTTATCTCCCGTTACTTTCCTAGTTGTACCTGATGTTTTCATGAAAGCCTGGTGTTTCCCAAGCTTCTTACTATCCTTTCCCATCTCTGCTCAAACTGTTCCCTTCCACCTAGAGTGCCATCCCCATCAACTCTCCAGCTCCTGGAACCCCAGGCCACCTTCCAGGCCTAGCTCTGATGCCACTTTCTTCAGAGAGCCTTATTCCTCTCCAATGAGTGTCCTAGGAACTGAGCCAAGTGCTGTTTTCTGAGGAAAAAAGATCATTTACCACACATTTATTATTGCTTAAAACATACTTTGCTTCTTTGGATGTATATGTGTGCACACACAAAAATACATACACATTATGGTAAATTGTGCAAAAGACGGTTAGTTACAAGGCAGACTTAGAATCTAGGACTTAATTCCTACTAATGCTTTTCTTATTTCCAGAAAGTATTTGTATACATCTATATATCCATATAGGTACAAGATGTACGTACATAGATCTTGTATGTGTGTGTGCATATGTGTGTGTGCATATGTATATATATGTAGGTATGTATGTCTATATGTATGGGTATGTATCAAGATTCTTACACTTTTCTGGAAATTGCCACGTCTAAGGTACAAGCTAATTTTCCTATGACATTTATAGGTTTCAGTCAACCACAGTATTTTATTAGGGAGCTTGCAGGAAAAAGGCACCTGAGTCATACCCTGGGTCAACCTGTCCGCCGCAGTCGAGAATCTGGCTTCCTCCTTGGTTTTGTGCTATTAAACTGACGAATAGCTCTTAATATTACCCCAAGCTTACAAAATTCAGCTTGGGAACCTGAGACTTGACAATAGGATGGTGTGTGGATTGTGGGCAAGTTCATATTTAACCAACCAGATTTCCTGGGTTAGCTCTTTTGTGCCAGTATTGGCATTCAGGGGCCAGGTTCCCTTTAGTATCTGAGAAATTAGATTTCCTTAGCTTTTGGAATCAACCTTGTAGGAGTCCAGCATTTCAATGCTGCAAAAATGGCAAGAAAGAGGACAGATGGGAGGTTGACATGGAGACTTTTGCCCAAGAGAAGTTTAGAGTTGCAGGGAGCTGACTTATTTCAGCATTATCAGGATATAAGCATGCACTTTCCTCCCTCCCCCGAGGCCGCTGCCAAATTGCTTGGCTGACCTTCATTCATTGCTGATCCCATAAGCTCAAAGCCTGAGGGGGAAGAATTAGAGCTGGGCACAGCATCACCTCCTGGCTCTCCCCGAGCCTTTGTTGTTAATGATGATGGTGTCATGAAGACTTTGGTCTAGACTTTGGCTCCTGTCAGTTTTAGCGTTCTCTTTTCACTCTAGCCCCTCCCTGAGTCATCTCATCCACTCCCAAGGCTTTTAATTCCACCTATATGATGGCCACTCCCACATTTATATCTCCATTTCAGATCTATCTTCTGAGCTCAGACTTATGTACCCGGCCACTAACTTGTCATTGCTGTCTGAATATCTGCCTGTCATTGCAAACTCGTTGTGTTTAAAACGAATTCATCAGCTGTCACTCGCTCCTCCTCTTTGGTTTCCTATCCAGAGGATGACACCACCTGCCACCTACATACTCAAGGAAGAAATCTGGGAGGCGCCGTCTTTGACATCTCCTCTCCCTTTCACCTCCCGTGCACCCACTAGTCTCTCACCTTGACTATCACAAAGCCTTCTAACCAGTTCCTCCACATCCATTCCTGCATTCTCTAATCTGTTTTCACACAGCAGCCAGGGAGATTTTTAAAAAACACTACTTATGTTCTTTCCCTTCTTCAACACTGTCAGTGGTTTCCCATTTCTTTTATTAAAAAATTCAAATCTTTTGGCATGGCTCAAAGTGCCCTGAATGACTTGGCCCATCTGCTTATAAACATCACCCAGTGTCACCAGGTCCCTTTTCTTTATCCTCCTGGTGCTCTCGCCACATAGGCCTACTCCAATTCCTTAGACTCATGGATGGACAGAGTACCTTCCTGCTGTCACAGCAATTCTTTCTTCTTTGTCTGGCTAATTCTCATTCATCTTTTGAGTTCTAGCTTAAAAATCCCTTCTATAGGAACATCTGCAAACCCTAAGGCCAGAGTAGCACCGGATATGGCCATTTGCACAGCACCATGCTTCTTCTCTGTACTGCTGATCACAATGGCCATTTGATCAATGATTTAGTTAATATTGGTTCCTTCTACTAGTCTGTAAGCTCCATGAGGCTAGGAACTGTATCTTCTGTTTTAGTGATGTCTTTCCAGCACCTGGTACAATGCCTGACATTTAGCAAATGTTCAGTAAGTGTTTGTTAAATGAATAAAGGTGTTCTAATTCTAAATCTTTCTGATATAGTGGAACACAGCAGTGATTTTTGTTAGCGTCATTCTTGCTTTGAGTGACTCTAGCTTTACTACCGTGTTTCCCAGAAAATAAGACCTAGCTGGACAATCAGCTCTAATGCGTCTTTTGGAGCAAACATTAATATAAGACTGGTCTTATTTTATTATAATATAAGACTGGGTCCTATAGAATAGAATAGAATAGAATAGAATAGAAAACTGGGTCTTATATTTATCTTTGCCTCAAAAGATACATTAGAGCTGATTGTCCAACTAGGTCTTATTTTCGGGGAAACATGGTAATTGTGTGTTGATTGGTCTTACTTTTTTCACTGAATGCATCATGTGTATTTTCTCTCTCCAGATAATGCTCTGGGCACGGGGAATCAAAGTTGAATTAGATTTTGAACCTGCCCAGAAGTTTACCAATTAGGAGGGTGTAGAGCAAGTTTATATTTTCACGGGAGGATACAGACAATGGGAGGTTTGAGGATTTTCATAGAAGCACAAACATCTACACTTATTATACTCAATGAGATCATTCATCTGAGAGTAAGCAGGGCATCTACGAAAGGGTTCCAGGCCCTCTTGGCTGAGCCACTGTGGCTGTGGCCAGGTTAATTGGAGTCAGAATACAGCCCAAGGTCAGGAGGACTGAGGTGACTCATTCTGCAAAGAAAGCAATCAGGAGTCAGGCCAGGTAAGGTTAGCATGTTGGGGTTTACCCACAAGGGTGCAGACACAGACGACCATGGGTATTCAGACTCGGTCAAATACCTGGCTGGCCCCAGTGGTATCTCCCCGGCCACCACAAGCCCCCTTGCAGCAACAACTTCTGTCTCCAGGTTTATGACTTCCCAGCAAGAGCTGAGCCCAGGTTGTCAGGCGAAAGGTTGAGCAATAAGCCCTGCATTCAGGCAGAGCTGGTTTGTATCTGGCACCACTGGGAGCTACGTAATTCTAAGCAAGTCACCTCAACTTTCTGAGACTCAGTTTTCTCTTTAGTAAAGTGAGATAGTTATATTTGTCACTCATTGGGGAGATAAAATAATGTACATCGAATGCCTTTCTGTAGCTGGGTTTCACTAGTTATGTGTTCCTTTTCTCAGATTATGCCACAGGTATAGGTTTTGCTTTGATGGCTCTTTTATTCCTTTTCTTTACTGGTCTGGCCTCTCATTCCCCTGAATTCTCCAACCTTGGAGACACCTCCAGTGGTGGTGTGACGAGTAGGCTCTTCCTGTGCTGTGGAGGGGCACTGAGAACCTAGTCGGCATTCAGCAAATATTTGTGAGATCCATGGTCAGACGGATGGAGAAATGAAAAAAACTCCCATTTAAAGGCTTCCACTGCCACTGCAGGGACCATGGCTAACAATGCAATTGTCATAGAAAGTCTTATAATTTCTAACTCAACTCCATCATAGGTGGCAGATAACCTTTAACTGTCAACCCCTTCAGGGATGGTTTTGCCACTGAGTTACCTCACC
The DNA here is from genome assembly GCF_057876585.1 of Rhinolophus sinicus. Taxonomy (NCBI): domain Eukaryota; kingdom Metazoa; phylum Chordata; class Mammalia; order Chiroptera; family Rhinolophidae; genus Rhinolophus; species Rhinolophus sinicus. The sequence continues at coordinate 49,478,879 of NC_142514.1, forward strand.
CAAGGTTACGCTCCTTCCTGAGGTGACCCGCAGTCAATGAATGATCAGTGCCTGAGTATAAAGATGTGTCATCTCTGTCCAACTCCAATAACTCTAGAAGGTCATTCTAGTTCCGGGGCGTGTCATGGACTCAGCTAGGCTGTTGATGGGCTTGCACTTGGCTTGAATCGTCCTTCTGCATCTTCTGCTCCCTTCCTCTCCTTTCCTCAAGTATCCACCCCTAGGCACTCCCTAATAAATATCCTGCCCCCTAAACTCCATCTCAGAGTCCACTTTCTGGGGAATGCACTGCTACATATTGATTCATCTAAGTGAAAGGTCTACAGTCTATGTGGCGCAGTTAAGCAAGACATACTCTCTGCTCTCATAGACCTTACAGTTTAATGGAGAGGAGAGATCTTAAATAAACAATGGCAGATTCAATACGGTAATCATGGTTAGATAGGAGATACTAAAGAAAGAAGGGTAAGATAAGAATTTACAATAAGGGCCTGGACTTGGGGACCAGGGAGGCCTCCCCAAGCAGGGGACCCATAAGATAACCTTGTAGAATGAGTAGGGAGGAGCCAGGTCGGGAGGACCACATATGGTAGGAAGAAGTTTGTTGTGTTGGAGCAACTGAGATGCCGGGGTGGCTGGAGCCTAATGCAGCAAAATCTTGATGTAAGAAAGAGTTTTGTTCTGTGAGCTCCTTCCTTTCTTTGCCTCAACCTATCACTGTCGGAGGCCTGAGCCTTCTCCTTTTTTCCCTCTCTGCTCAGACCTGCTGCTTTCCTCACATCCACTTGACCCCCCTTCTCCTTCAGAATTAGTCCATTCTGTGCCCGTTGGATCTCCTTGGAGTTCTTTAATGAATCCAAAACATGAATGACAATGTGTGCGCCTTCTCAGATCATCTGGTTTCCAAGAGCCTTTGGTGCAATGCCTGGGTTGCAGGTGTGTGGAAGGATTATGCAGAGAGGAAGAGGTGGAGGCAGAGGCAGGAGCCAAGCAGAGTAAGGAAACCCTTTGCTAAAATGCCACGCCAAAGCGGGTAAAGTGTAGGAGCCAAGTCCTGGCGTGAGAGAGATGGACCATAACCAGGAAACAGGTCAATCAGAGGCCCAATTATCAGAGTGCCGGAAAGTAGAGTGAAGCAGAGTCAGCTAGACGATGGTTGATCTGTGGTGGAGGTGATTTTATAGCCCTGTCCTGTCTCCACTTGGGAGCTGCAGCCCAAGGCCCTGCCTCATCTGCAGGTGTGAGTAATGGCTGGCCCAGAGAAGAGGGATGGGTGGAGGGCACACGGAGAAAGGGAGCTTTCTGGAGCCAAGAACCACACCTGTCTACGTTTTTCAAAGCTTTATCACCTTTGCAATTTAAGCAGTTTCATTTTCACTGAAATTAAAAGTAAGTGTGAGCAATTAGATAAATTGTGCCTGGTTTGCTACTCCCTAAGGAAGTGTGAGAGAATCACCTGAATTTCATTCCACCCACCAAATATACTGGTCATAATTGACTTCTTTGTATCTTTCTTAAGAGTTTTGAAAACATTTTTTATTTGTGTATACATTTATTTTTGTATATTTAATATTTTTGCAAAGAATACATTTATTTTTGTGAAGATGTTTTCATCTTGCAAACATTCAGGTCAATGACCTCTTCTCACTGTGATATTCTGGGTAGGAAATATTGTTTTCTCCTTCCCTTCGACTGCAGTGGCAAGAAGCCAAGGGTCTGTTTCCTCTCTGCACAGGCAGAACCTTCTGCTAGCAGCTCTCCCTGCCTGTCCAGGATTCTCTCACCCCCAACTTCAGCAACTCAGTCATCCTTCAATTTTCAGCATAAAGGCTTCTTTCTCTAGGGGGCCCTTTGCCTTCCTGTGTCTCCCTGGGTGCCACCCTTCGGGCTTCTATGCCAAAGGATAGTGTCCTCAGTGTGACATTTACCACATTTTTTTTTTTTTTTTGGAATTATCTGCACCTCTGTCTCTTCTGCCAGACCCGTGTGTTTGACACTGAGTTGCGATTGCTGATGGGCTGTGAAATCAATGAATGGGCTGTGGCCAGTATTTGGGGGTTTTATATTATTTATTTTGGGATATTCTTTCTATGTTGTATTTGAAGAGTCATAAAATCATGTTTTCTATTTAACTTTGTCCTTTTCGATGTACTCACATGTAATAAGAGTGAATTTTGTTTCATAAAACGTGTGTGTGTGTCTGTGTGTGTGTAAATCTGTGTATATGGTGGTGAATGAGACACACATAGGCCTATTATACACTTTGGAGCACATGGTGTGAAGCAGTGTTTTTCTTCAAATTTTTAAACTGTGACCTGCAAAGAAAAAATTTTATACTGTACACATATGTTTATACATATGGTTCTCAGAGCACATAGTATATTTGATTTTGATATGTATAACTCATATGAAATAGCTATTTTCAACTCATTTTAGATTGGATGAAATGGAGACTGAGCAATTAAGTGACCTGCAAAGGTCATACAGCTCGTAAGTGCTGGAGCTCAGGACTTGAGTCCAGGATTCTGATCTAGTGCTGTTTCTCACTCACGTAATTTTATACACCTACACACGGAGAGTCAAAGCGCGACCAGCTCTAATATCCAACCAATATTACAGAACTGTGATTTATTTTATACAGTATTGTCCAAAAATCTAACTGTGCAACTGTGGAATGAGGAGATGTGTGACAGCTCTGCAATGTGAGAAAGCAACTTAGCAAATAAGTGTGTTTAGCTGACGATAAACTTACATTGTTACAAGTCAATTTTTATGTCCAAGAAAAGCTCATTATTTTGATTTTGGACTCCTTTAATAGAAGTAGAATATTTACAAGGAGAGAAGTGATTATCTTGTACTCTTCTAAAGCGTTGTATTTCGTTCTGGGCAGCACACTTTAAAACTAAAGACAAAAGAGAGATTGTTCTTAGCAGAAAATGCACTGAGAGGAGAGGGCTCAGGGCCAAGCCGTATAGGAAAGGACGGAAGGATGGACCTGAAGGGGAGCAAACCAGAGGTTGTGGGTAGAATAAAGCTCTTCAAATAGGTGAAGGGCTATCCTGTGGAAGAGAGCTTGGCTTCCGTGTCATGTGGCCCAGTAAACGGGAGCAGCGAGGAGACCGATTTCTATGTGGCAAAGTTATGGTAGGCCTTCGTGGGGTTTGCCTGCATGGTGTCTGCTTTCCTTTCTTCTGGTCACAAAACCGAATCTTGTTCAGGGAACAGCCCCTCCCCTACTCTTGGCCCTACTCTTGGCCCACATGGTCTGTGCAGGCAGCTGACTCTATCCCTTCATCCAGGTGATCGTATGACTCTGGCTTAAGATAATCAGCATATCCCATCCTCTCTGGCCACAGTGATTGGCCTAAGAACCAGCTTATGACTCAAGTCAGTTCAATGAAAAGTACTTTTTGTGGAGTTGATGGTAACCCCCCTACCCAACACACACACACACACACACACACACACACACACACACTGAATTTGAGGCTGCATGGACACATGTATCTGAACGTAAAATCAACACACGGGAGAGCACAGCCACGAAAAGAGGTGACACTACACCCCGACTCTCTCTTTCTGAGCCCCTGGAACCAGCTATACCTGATTGCCCCTAGACCTTTCACTTCGGTGATTCAATAGGTCATGATTTTTCTCCCGGAAAAGTGAACTCTGAGAGGGAGTTTAAGAGGCAGGATATTTATTAGGAATGCCCTGGGGATGGAAAGGGAAGGAAAAGGAAAGGGAAGGGAAGAGAAAAAAAGGGAAGGAAGCAGAAGTTGCAGAGGGCGGATTAAAGCCAAACGCAGGCCTGACGACAGCTTCATCTTAACCCAGGAGGGACCCTGCAGCTAGAATGGCCTTCTAGAATTATCAGAGTTGGGTGCAGATGGCCAGGCATTATTACTCTGGCATTGATTACTCATTGGCTGTGCGTTGCCCCAGGAAGGGCTTCTGCAGTGAAGCAACCCCTGAAGTTGCTGACAGTTCAAGGTTGTCTGCTGGCAGCTGTCCAGCAGTTGGTGAAAAAGTCCTTCATTGGAGGAGGATCTGGGTGGCACCTCTGAAGGGTCCACTACACAATGTATGCCTTATTTATTTGTTAATTTCTTTTTTGTTAACAACAGTTTCAATTCGGCTTTTCTGTCACTGGCAACTGAAGGAATCCTGACAGACATAATAAGAAAACACTTTCTAAAATTCAGAACTGTCCGTATATGAAAGGGGCTACCTTGGGAGGTAATGAGCTCCCTGTCACCAGCAGTAGTCAGGCAGAGCCTGGCAGATGACTTTGGAAGGGAAGCTTCATGCACTGGAAGGTAACTTGAGCTGGATGACTGTCCAATCTAAGATTCCATGGTCTCTGGAAGAGAAATTCTGGTTACTTCTATTGGACTGACACACAAACATCGCATGAACGTATCACATGGACATATAGAGCATCCCAGATCAAATCCTATTTCTCCCAGCTAATTTCACTTGATTCTGAACTTGGAGGAAGCTAAGGGGAATGTGACTTGGTTTACTAAGGAAAGAAAGGAAAGACACTTTTTTTTTGATCATTAGAAGGAATCCTAAAGGAGTATCTTAGCTGACAGAACTTTCACCTGCCACACCCAAAAAGACAGGTGCCATTCTCAGTTCATGCTATCTTGGAGCCTCTCGGTCACGTTTTCCTCCCTGTATTTCTGTCCATTTCTGATTCTTCATATGTCTCCTTATCTCCAGCCTCTGCCTGTCATGTCACTATGTCATTCCCTGAATCAGCCTTCAGGGACTGCTTGTTGGGCTATCTGTCTTTAACTGTCAAGGACCTCAGCCTCACACTCTCCTCTGCCCTCTCTTCTGCGGACACAGGGTCGAATCTCCCCACGCCTGTGTCTGGGTCCTCAGGCCCCTGAGCTCTCGGCGTCCACTCACGCCTGTTGGGTGGATCTTCCACTCTCTGCTTTGCCTCCTTCTGATGCAGCGGTATCTCCAGTCCTATAGTCTCAGCCTCAATTGAGTGTGTGCAAACTTGGCAGGTGCTTTGTATGTGGTGTGAGGAAAGCTTCCTGGACTCAGCACCTGGAGAAGCTGAGTTTGAGCCCCAGTGGACCCTGCTCCTCACACATGGATTAGTTACTTCATGTCTCTGAGCTGTGATTTCTTCATCTGTCAAGCAGGACTGCCCCACCTCACAAAGTTGTGGTGGGAATAATAACAGTCCTAGCTACCGTTGACTGAGCTCTTACCATGTACCATGCATTTGGCTTAGCATTTACTATTCCTTTTCATCCTCCCAACACAACACTTTGAGGATGGTATTTTCATCCCAGTTTTATAGATGAGAAAATAGAAGCTCAGGGAGGTTAAGTAACTTACACAAGGTCACACAGCAGGGCTGAAATGAGAACCTTTGTCAGCTATAAAACTCTGGCCATTTACACACTTTACTATAAGATGAGGAAACAGACGTGCTTTATAATGGTGGGAAGTCTTTTGTAAATATCAGCACTTATTATTATTTTTAAATCATCCATGAATCTCTCTGTACGTCAAAGGTATGTCTGATAGGGATGATACTGACACATAGGTGGGCAAATTGCCAAGAGAACCATCTCAAGTTAACAATTCTTCACATCTCAAATTTCTTCAGCCTCAGGAAATACACACCTAGGAAATGTGAAAAAAAAAAAAAAAAAAAAAAGACTTCTTGTTATTGAAGATGGACTGGAACACTTGAACGCAGAACTTGATCCCAAGATCAACTTTGAGGTAACAAAGCTTGGCTGGGATCAAATGACCAGGGGCTTGGCTCCATACAAATATGCCTCCTCCAAGGGCTCCAGCCCTCGTCTCCTGTGACTGGGCATCTGTGGGCCCCACAGCCTGTGGTCCACGTGCAGGGCCAGGAGCCGCAGCACTTTCCCAGGAAGAGAAGCAGATGCCGGGACAACATTTGCTCCCTCTCACCCAAACATTGCATTCAAAGCCGGCTAGAAAGATGAAGCGAATGTTTTTGGAGACTGGCACTTGGAGCTGCTGCACGTGCCGTCGTCTCCAAGTCTCTGCGCTCCCAGGAGGATGAAGCTCTCCAGGCCAAGAAAGAAGCTGCTTAGAGGTGGGTGCTGTTGGGGCTGTTACCTCTCAGACAAGGAATAACCGATTCCAAAGCCAGATAATTCCTCATGGAATTCAGCTCAAGATTTGAAGACTTCCTAGCTTGTCCTATGAACCTGAACACCAAGAACCCCAAACTGCAAATTTAATAGGTCAGCTTGCCTCAAAAGGTCAATTATGAAGCACCTAGAAAATTTCAATTACACACATATATGGGTTCTGCTTTGGTCCAGACAGTGTTAACTTTTTATTTATTGTTAGTTTTGATTTCTTTTTTCCTCACTAGAAATTGGTTTTGATGTACAAAATCTAGAGTTTCTCAATAAAGAAAAAAAAACCTTCATTAAAATAAAAATGACTGGAGACTTGGCCGGTTCTGCCGGCCATGTGTCACCAAGCTAACACCAGACGGTGGCGCCAGAGAAGCAGCAGCCAGCAGAAGGGATGGATGCCCTTGGAGGCTCCTGACTGACATCTTAAGTCCAAGTTTCTAAGTGCCAATGTGTAACATGCCAGATGCTCTGCAATCCTCATGTGTCAGCAGCCTAGCTGCTCTAGTTCCTTACAGTGGAACAAGGTGCCTGGGGTCCTTACCTGGTTACCCAGAGTCCATCAGGAAGTGAGAGCATTTCCCTCCTGCTGCAGGGACAACGCACATTCCCTCTGGGAAGACACACACATCAATACATGGACCCCTGAAGTATCTGCCCTTTCCTTGTCCGTATCACTGCCCCGCTCTGTGGTGCTCCTTCTTCTTCTCAGGTCTGTCTCCTCTGTATTTGTGAAAAACATGCATGGCGGGCTCATACTGTACCAGGGAGAATCTAAGTACTTTTACGTGTGTCAACCCAGAACTTCCTACCATGGCATACCAGGGCTACAGGTGGCATGCGTGCTCAATATTGGATCCCCTCCTCCCCAGCTGTGAGTGGAGTCATCCATTTATGCCACTGTAACTTGTTTTGTATTTATGCAAATACATAATACAAAATACTATGAATTTTCTCTGGGTGCTATGATGAGAAATACTAGCCTTATTGGTTCTTTACAACAACTTATGACGTAAAAACAAATTTACTTTTTAAACTGGACAGTTTGAAAATTACAGTGTGGTAATTGTGAAAATCAGATTTTCCCCTTCCCCAGGTTTTGCTGTTGTGGGTATTTGAAAAAATCAATTTATTTAAACTAAACAAGAAAAAAAAGTTCACCCATTTCTCCTCCCCCTCAATACCTACCTCTGGCAATCACCACTCTCTTTTCCGTATTTATGAGCTTGATTGATTTTGTAGATTCCACATATAAAAGAGATCATCCAGTATTTGTCTTTCTCTGACTTACCTAATTCACTTAACATAATGCCCTCAAGTTCCATTCGTGTGGTCACAAATGGCAAGATTTCATTCTTTTTTACGACTGAATAATATTCCGGGGTGTGTGTGTGTGTGTGTGTGTGTGTGTGTGTGTGTGTGTGTGTGTGTGTGCGTGTGCCACGATTTTTTTAATCCATTCATCCATCAATGAAACACTTAGGTGTTTCCATATCTTGGCTATTATAAATAATGCTGCAATGAACATTGGGTGCATATATCTTTTTGAGTTAGCGTTTTCATTTTATTTGGATAAATACCCAGAAGTGGAATTGCTGGATCATATGGTAGCTCCATCTTTAATATTTTGAGGAACCTCCACTGTTTTCCATAGTGGCTGCACAAATTTAAAATCCCACCAACAGTACACAAGGGTTCCCTTTTCTCCACATCCTTGCCAACACTTGTTATTTCCTGTCTTTTTGATAGTAGCCATTCTAACAGGTATGAGGTGATATCTCATTGTGGTTTTGATTTGTATTTCCCTGATGATTAATGTACCAGTTGGCCATCTATATGTCTTCTTTGGAAATATGTCTATTCAGATCTTTAGCCCATTGTTTAATTGGATTGTTTGGGTTTTTGTGATATTGAATTGTATGAGTTCTTCATATAGTTTGGATATTAGCCCCTTATCAGATATATGATTTGCAAATATTTTCTCTCATTTAGTAGAATGCCTTTTCATTTGGTTGATGATTTCCTTTGTTGTGCAGAAACTTTTTAGTTTGATCTAGTCCCACTTGTTTATTTTTGCTTTTGGCGTCAGATTTAAAAATCATTGCCAAGACCTTTGTCAAGAAGTTTATCAATTATGTTTTCTTCTAGGAGTTTTATGGTTCTAGGTCTTATGTTCAAGTCTTGGACCCATTTTGAGTTAATTTTGATATATGGTGTAAGATATTGCAGTCCAGTTTCATTCTTTTGCATGCGGCTATGCAGTTTTCCCAGCACCATTTATTGAAGAGACTGTCCTTTCTCCATTGTATATTCTTGGCTCCTTTGTTGTAAATTAATTGACCATATATATGCATGGGTTTATTTCTGGGCTCTCTATCCTGTTCCATTGATCTGTGTGTCTGTTTTCATGCTGATATCATGTTATTTTAATTACTATGGCTTTGTAATATAAATTGAAATCAGGGAGTGTGATGCCTCCAGGTTTGTTCTTCTTTCTCAAGATTGCTTTGGCTATTTGGTGCCTTTTATGGTTCCATACAAATTTTAGAATTGCTTATTCTATTTTTGTGAAAAATGCCATTGGAATTTTGACAGGGATTGCATTGAATTTGTATGTTGCTTGGGGTAGTATGGATATTTTAACAAAATTGATTCTTCCAATTCATGAGCATGGGATGTCTTTCCATTTATTTGTGTCTTCTTCAATTACATTAGTGTCTTATAGTTTTCAATATACAGGTGTTTCACCTCCTTGGTTAAACGTATTCCTACTGTGTTTCCTCCAAAATAAGACCTAGCTGGACCACCAGCTCTAATGCGTCTTTTGGAGCAAAAATTAATGTAAGACGCATTAAAATAAGACGCATTAGAGCTGATGGTCCAGCTTGGTCTTATTTTTGGGGAAACACAGTAGATATGTATTGTTTTTCATGCAATTGTAAATGGGATTGTTTTCTTAATCTGCCTTTCTGATAGTTCACTATTAGTGCATAAAAACAAAACAAATTTTTGTGTATTGATTTTGTATCTTGTAACTTTACTGAATTTGTTTATTAGTTTCTTGATAGAGTCTTTAGGGTTTTCCATATATAATATTATGTCATCTGCAAATAGTGACAGTTTTACTTCTTCCTTTCCAATTTGGATGCCTTTTATTTTTTATTTTTTTCTTACCTAGTTGCTCTGGGACTTTCTATATTGTATTAAATTAAAGTGTTGAGAGTGGGCATCCTTGTCTTATTCCTGATCTTAGAGGAAAAACTTTCAACTTTTCACTGTCGAATATGATGTTAGCTGTGGGCTTGTCTTTTATGGCCTTTATTATGTTGAGGTATGTTCCCTCTATACCCACTTTGTTGAGAGTTTTCATTATAAATGACTGTTGAATTTTGCCAAATGCTTTTTCTGCATGTATTGAGACTATCATACGATTTTTGTCTTTCATTTTTTAAACGTGGTATATCACATTGACTGATGTATTGAACCATCCTTGCATCCCTGGAATAAATCCCACTTGATCATAGTTTATGATCCTTTTAATATACTATTGAATTCAGTTTGCTAATACATTGTTGAGAATTTTTGCATCTATGTTCATAAGGGATATTGGCCTGTAATTATCTTTTCTTCTGGCATCCTTCTCTGGTTTTAGTATCAGGGTAAAGCTGGTCTTGTAAAATGAGTTAGGAAGAGTTCCCTCCGCTTTTCTTTTTGGAAGAATTTGAGAAGCATTGGTGTTAATTTTTCTTTGAATTTTGAGTAGATTTCACCAGTGAAGTTGTCTGGTCCTGTATTGTTGTATGTTGAGAGATTTTTGGTTATCAAATCAATCTCCTCACTAGTATTAGGTTGGTGCAAAAGTTATTGCGATTTAAAAGGTTAAAAAAAATTCCAAAACCACAATAACTTTCACACCAACCTAATAATTAGCCTGTTTAGATTTTCTATTTCATCATGATTCCATCTTAGTGGTTTGTATGTTTCTAGGAATTTGTACATTTCTTCTAGATTGTCCAATTTGTTGGCATATTATTGTTCATAGTAGTTTATTATGATCCTTTGTATTTCTGTGGTATCGGTTATAACATCTTTTTCATTTCCGATTTTGTTTGATTATTCTCTTTTATTCTTGGCGGGTCTAGCTAAGGGCTTGCCAATTTTATTTATTTTTTTTAAAGAATCAGCTCTCAGTTACATGATCTTTTCTAGTGTCTTTTTAGTCTTTCTTTCATTTATTTCTGCTCTAATCTTTGTTATTTGCTTCCTTCTATTAACTTTGGGCTTTGTTTATTCTTCAGTTTCTAGCGTTTGAGGTATAGAGTTAGGTTGTTTACTTGAGACTTTTCTTGTTTCTTGAAGTAGACATTTGTTGCTATGAACTTCTTTTTTCGACTACTCTTGTTGAATCCCATCAATTTTGGTATGCTACATTTCCATTTTCATTTATCTCAAGGCATCTTTTGATTTCTTCTTTGACCCATTGGTTGTTCAGAAGCATGTTGTTTAACCTCCACATATTTGTGAATTTTCCAGTTTTCTTTGTGTAATTATTTCTAATTTTTATACCACTGTGGTCAGAAAAGATGCTTGATATGATTTCAGTCCTCTTAATGTATTAAGACTTGTTTTGTGGCCTAACATATGATCTGTCCTGGAAAATGTCCCATGTGCTCTTCAGAAGAATGTGTATTCTTTTGTTTTTGGATTGGAATGTTCTGTAAATATCTGTTAATTCCATTGGTCTAACATGTCATTAAAGACCAATGTGTCCATATTGATTTTCTATCTGGATGATCTATTCATTGATGTAAGTGGAGTATTAAAGTCCCCTACTATTATTGTAGTGCTGTTTATTTCTTCCTTTAGGTCTGTTAGAATTTGCTTAATATATTTAGGTGCTCCTGTGTTGGGTGCATAAATATTTACAAATGTTATGTGTTCTTGTTGGATTGATTCTTTTATCATTATGTAATACCCTTCTTTGTCTCTTATTACAGTCTTTGCTGTAAAGTCTGTTTTTTTCTGATATAAGTATAGCTAGTCCAGCTTTCTTTGGTTTCCATTTGCATGGAACATCTTTTTGCAGCTCTTCACTTTCAGTCTCTGTGTGTCTTACATCTAAAGTGAGTTTCTTGTCGGCAACATATAATTGGGTCTTGCTTTTGTTTTTTTCTTTCTCTATTCATCCACTCTATGTCTTTTGGCTTGAGAATTTAGTCCATTCACATATAATTATTGATAGGTATGTGCTTATTGCCATTTTGTTCATTGTTTACTAGTCATTTTTGTAGTTCTTTTCTGTTCCTTTTCTCTTGCTCTCTTCCTTTGGGTTTGATGGCTTTCTTTAGTGCTATGCTTATATTTCTGTATCTTTTGTGTATTTACTGTAAGTTTTGGCTTTGTGTTTACCATGAGGATTGCATATATATATGAGCCTATTTTAAGTTGATCACAACTTAAGTTTTATTCCATAGTAAAGCTCACTCTCCTCCCCAATGTTTTGTTTTTGTTGTAACATTTTACCATTTTTATCTTGTATATACCTTAAATAATTATTGTAATTATAGTTATTTTTACTACTTTCGTCTTTTTACCTTCATACCAGCTGTATAGTGCTTAGTTTACTATCTTTGCTATATGTTTACCTTTCCAGTAAGAATTATTCTTTCATATGTGTTCTTGTTACTAATTAGCATCCTTTCTTTTTAACTTAAAGAAGCCCTTTTAATGTTTTCTGTAAAGCTGGTTTAGTGGTGATGAACTCTTTTAGCTTTTGCTTGTCTGGAAAACTTTGTCTATTTCTGAGTGATGACTGCCTGGTATAGTATTCTTGATTGTGATTTATTTTCTTTCAGCACTTTGAATATATTGTGCCATTCTCTTCTGGCATGCAAAGTTTCTGCTGAATGATCTGCTTATAGATCATGGGGGTTTCCTTGTATGTAACAACTTGTTTTTCTCTTGCTGCTTTTAATATTCTGTCCTTATCTTTAACTTTTGAAATCTTAATTATCATGTGCCTTGGTGTATGTTTCTTTGGATTCTTCTTGTTTGGAAATATCTTGGCTTCCTGGATCTAGATGTGTATCTCTTTCCTTCCCCAGGTTAGGGAAGTTTTCAGTCATTGTTTTTTCCAATAAGATTTTGGCCCTTTATCTCTCTTTTCCTTCTGGGAGCCCTATGATGAAAATGTTAGTCTGATGTCTCATAAGTCCCTTAACCTATCTTCAGTTTTTCATTCGTTTTTCTTTTTGCTCTGATTGGGTGAGTTCCACTGCTTTGTCTTCCAGTTGACTCATTCTTTCTTTTGCTTTATCAAGTCTGATGTTGAACCTCTTTATTTTTTAGTTTAGTTATTGTATTCTTCAACTCTGTGACTTCTGCTTGGTACTTTTCTTATATTTTCCATCTCTTTGTTGAAGTACTGACTGTGTTCATCCATTCTTATCTCCAGTTCAGTGAGCATCTTTATGACCAAACTTAGAACTCTTTATCAGGTAAATAACTTATCTCCATTTCATTAGGTGTCCACCCCCCCACCCCCCCGCCAGGGGTATTTTTTGTTCTTTCATTTGGAACATGTTCCTTTGTTTCTTCATTTTGCTTGACTCTCTGTGTTGATTTCTATACAGTAGATGAAACAACCACCTCTCCCAGCCTTGAAGGAGTAACTGTGTGTAGGAGACGAGCCTTGTCATTCTACCCTGACTCAGCTCTTGGTTGTCGTTCTTTTTTTTCCCCCCTTTCTTTCACCTCCCCCTCCCTCCAGCCCCCACTCCAGTTCAAGCCGTTGTTTCTCTGTCTAGTTGGTAGGACACAGCTCCCTGGCCCATGCTGGTGTTATGAGCCTTGCGCTCCCCTGGCTGAGGCAGTCAGTCGCCACTCACGGCAGCTCTCCCCGGCTGCTGGCAGCTCATGCCAATCTCCGGCTGCTTACCGCAGCCCAGCTCCAGGGAAAACTGGTGTTCACAATCTTAGCTGTAGAGGGTGCAGCTCATTGGCCCACGTGGGAATCGAACCAGCAACCTCAGCATTAGGAGCATGGTGCTCCCACCCCCTGGGCCACCGGGCCAGCCTCTTGGTTGTCTTTCAAACCTTGTGCTTGTTCAAGAGGCTATTATATTTTTAATAGTTTCCAGTAGTTGAGAGTGTGCCAAGACCTGTCAATGTCACAAAAGGGGAAGATCTCAGCACCTAGGTTCAGGCTAACTGAAAGCCAGACACTCTGGCAGCAGCTTTTAAAAGTATGCAAATATATACATTCCTGTGGGACTGCAAGTGTAAGCCCCACTAGCCACCAGAGCCAGAAGATCTAGAGGTGTCCCCTGCATGGCAGTGGCAAAAATCAAGGCTTCAGATAAGTGTATAAGCTCTTTTCTGGGTGATACCGGCAAGCTGGAGCAAGGCAGAGGGAGGGCACCAAGGTGGCATTTACAGCCTGCATTCCTTGAGAGCAGCTCAGTAGGCCACTAAACATGTGCCAAGCATGAAGCCTGTCCCTCAGGCTGAAGCTCCAGGACAAGCAAAGAAGCCTCCTTCACAGAAAAATTGGGGAGGGTGCCTCAGCCTGCTGTTTGTGCATTACCCCAGGGGTGGTAGCCTGCCAAGAACCATCTCTCTGATTGATTGCTGCAGTCCTGTGGGACCAGGAATGCAAGCCCCACCCCAGCCACCAGAGCCAGGTGATCTAGAGGTGTCCCCTAGGCAACAGTCACAAAAACTGGAGCACCAGACATGAAAACTAGGGCACCAGACGCCTGTAAAGCTCCCCGCCAGAAGACACTGGTGCTCTGGAACATAACAGGGTGAGTGCGAAGAGGTCTCTGGAAAGGATTACAGTCAATCTGAAGATGTGTGTTTAATTAGAAGCCTGCCCCTCCAGCCACAATCATGATGATAGCTAATAGGCCGCCTTTACAGAAAGACAGAGCCCTGGGGTCTGTTACCTCTTGCTGTGCCCTGGGGGTGATAACTTTTTAAGAACCCTTTCTGTTGGTTACAGTCCTGTGGGACCTGCGGGCCGAAGTCCACTAGCTGTCAGAGCCAGGCAATGTAGAGGTGTCCCCTGGCAGCAGTTGGTAAAATCAGGGTGGCAGGCAGGGATATAAGCTCCTTTTGGGGTAATACTGATTATTACAGTCCCATGGGATCAGGAACGCAAACTCCTCTGGCCTGGAGGGCCAGGTGATCAAGAGGCATGCCTTAGACAGCAGCTGAAAGAATGGTGGCACTGGACATATGTCAAAGCTCCCTTTTGGGAATTACTGGTGCTCTACAGCATGGCAAAGGGAGAGGGCAAGTATGGCCCCCACTCTCAGTCTTCATCCCCAGAGAGTATTCCAGCAGGTTCCTAGATGCATGTTAAATCAGATGCCTGCCACTCAGGCTGATGCTTTAACAGAAGCCTGTGAATCTCCTTCACTTTAAGTCTGGGCTCCGTCAGCTGCCTCTGAGCTGGGCCGGAGCAGGGGGAGTCCGAGTCCACAAGCAGTTTAAGAGCAGTTTCTCAGACAGGTACAGTTTTGTGGGTGTCAGAAGGTGAGCCTCATTGTTTTTCAAACTTAGATGTTTGGGGGCTCATCTCTCAAGTACATATCTTAAAAGTTGACGTGGCTAATGTGGGGTTTTAAGCCTTCGCTCCTCAGGGAAAAGCTCTGTGTTTTAAATTCCCTCCCAGTTTTGGGTCACCATGCCAGGCGTGGTGTTTATAGTGAGATTGTGTCCTAGCCTTTGTTACCTGCTTTTCTCCTCATTTACCCCATGTTAAGTCATCAATCAGCCAGCCTTTAGGTTTTCTTTTTAAGAGGAAATTGTTCCTTATGTAGGTGTGAACTCAGTGTGTCCATGGGAAGAGAGGAATTCAGGATCTTCCTAGGTCACCATCTTGAGTCAAACTGACCTGGGGCCCCACCTCAGAACAATGAAATCAGAATCACTAGAGATGAGGCCCAGGCATCAGTATTTTTTACAAGCTCCCTGGGAGATTAAAATGCTCATCTAGGATTGAGCATCCCTGCACTGACTTCCTGACAGACTTTAAGTAGCTGGAGTGCAGGGATCTTGTCTTAGTTATTTTCATTCTTCTAGCACCTAGCATACTGTCTGGCCCAGGTTAGGCATTCAGTAAGTTTGATGAAGAAGTGAATGAATGAAGGAATAAGTGAATGAATATTTCAAGCTTTCCTCTGAAGACAAGAGATTAAATGAAAACATTTAAAGTTGTCAGGAAACAAGCCTATCAGTGGGTACTGATTATTTATTATTAGTAAGGTGCTAGGTGCTGGCCATGGCTGGAAGTATGATAGGAGGTGATGCTTGTTTTCAAGGCAAAGTCTATAAGGAAAGGTTGAGGCTCTGTGGGGTTAAGTGGGCAGGGTCTGGAATCACATGGTAAATAAAGTTTCAGATCCCAGTTTCCTCCATTTAGTAGCTGTGTGATCCTGGGTAATTTCCTAACTACATTGGAAACCATGGGAGATATGAAAGTAAAGCAGAAACTGATGCTTCTGCTTTGTGAATTGGAACCCCAGGAGGAAATTGGTAAAATGGAGCATAATGAGGAATTTTGCTTGCACTGGTTTGCTCTTTATAATACCATTTCCTGTCATCAAAACTCCACCTGTGCCCTAGTTGCAAAATACTTACAAAATGGACAGGAACCTCTGCTGTAATGATGTGAGCAGCTGGGATCGTGGCTAGGTCCTGAGCCTAGGGCAGGAGGAAAAAGAAGCTGGGTCTGAAGTAATGAGGAAGTGGTCTCTTCCTGGACCTGCTGGATTCTTCCAGAATCCTTGCTCCTTTCATGGGCGCACCTGACAGAGTAATGACAGCTAATGCTCACAGAGGATAAACTCTGCACCAGGAACTTTTCTCAGTGTTTTACTTGCTAGAGATCATATAATATTCACAACATCCACATGAAGTGATCATTTTCTTTTTATCACTCCCATTTCATTGACAATGAAACTGAGGCCTAGCGTTAGGTAACTCACCCAAGGTCACAAAGCTAGTAAGTGGCAAGACCAGGATTCAACATGGGTGATCTGCCTTAGAGTGTGTGCTCCTAACCATTAACTCATACCACCTGGCAAGGGGGCAGAGCCTGGTTTTGCATAAAAAGCAACAATGTCAGAATCAGGCAGAGTGAGGATTTAATCTGGCTTTGTGACCTTGGATGTGGTATTTAACCTTTCCAGGCCTCACTTTCCTCATCTGTAAAGTGGAATTCATAACCGGGTTGTTCTGAGGATTAAATGAGATAATATATTTAGCCATTCTCTTCTCCTTTCTCCATTCTCAAGCTTTCCTCCCTTCCATCCCCACAGTTCCCTCTATCCCTGTTAAACTTTCACATTTCTTTATATCTTTATGTTTCAAAGCCAGTGAAGAAAAGCAAAGCTCTCCAGGTCTTGATGTGCTTTCCTAATGGAGCAAAAACAAGAGACGAATTATTAAAAATTATGTAAACATATATGTACATATTAAATATAAATATACACTCATTATATATATGTATATAGACAGATAGATATAGGTATAGATATATAAAATATTTGAAAGCCTGAGTTAAAGATCCAGCTTTATCTCTTATGAAACATCCTTGATTCTGGCGCGGCACAGTGGATGCTGGAAAGAGAAGGAAGTCACCCAATTAGTGACATGAGCCTAAAGTACAAGAAAGTGTTGCAAGAACTACCCATTCAATAGGAATTCAAAAGTGGGAGCACTCAGTTTAACTGAAGGAGTCAAGGTAGGCTTCTCAGAGGAGGTGACACTGCATTGGAAGGGCAGTGTTTGGTGAAGCAGAGGGCACTAGCCTATGACATGGAAAAGATCTTCTAGAGGGGAACAGAAGGAGCATGCCATGAAGTTTTTGATCAAATGCATCTGTGAGAGTGTTTGATGAGCAGCAACATGGAAATGAATGTGGGCCAGGCACACTGCCCGTGTTATTTCCTTTGATAAGCTCAACAACTTACATTACTATGTCCATTTTACAGAGGAGAGAACTGAGGTTCGGTAGGGTTAAGTCACTTGCCCTAAACCACACAGTTAAAAAATAAAGGCACGAAGATAGGGTTATGACCAGAGTTTTCACCCTGAATATATAAAGGTGGAGGAGCATACTGATGTGGAAAGATGGGCCGGGAAAACAGGAGGACTGAGTTTCAGTGTTAAATGCCCTTTGCAGCCCCCCGGGTTTTTAGGAGTTTAAGTGAGATAATGCATTTTATAATGCTTTAACTGCAGGGTGCGTTGCAAATGGCAGATGGTCTCAGAACAAGGGGAATGAAGTTGTATCTACCTGCCTTTCAGAAGAGCATCAGTGGAATAGTGCAAACCACAGAGGCTTACAGACTCCTCAAAGTTAGGGAATAGAGGGATGTGCTTGTACTTTGGCATCAGACAGGACTGGCTTCTAGTCCTTGCTTTAGCTCGCCACTCACTAGATATGTATGCTGGGCCTCAGTTCTCTTATTTTTGAAATGGAGAAGCTGTACTTAACATACTCCAGGGTCTCCGCTAGCCCCCACATCATAATGTTCTGGGTCTGCCTTCACCAAACAGCACAGCAGGGCTCAGATTCACCCCCAAAGATAGCCAGACACTCCCAGAAAAGGAAACAACCTTATCATAGCTTTGAAAATAAAAACCAAAAAACCAAATCTTGCTTGTTCTATTTCATTATAAGACTAGTATAGGCAAACACTCAGAAGATAAGGAAAAATATCAAGAAAAACACAAAGTCCATAAATAAAATTTAGAGGATGCAGAAAAATATAAGGACAAATGTGAAGTTCATCTAGACTTAGACAATATTTACTTTTTTGGTATGTGTCACCAAATACTTTTGATTAAAAAATATATGCAATTCAGTATTTAAAATCTTGATTCTTTTTCTTGTGTATAGTTTTTTTCTCACATATAAGGGATACTTTCTACATACAGAAACTGACTTTTAAAAAATTCTCATTGGAATCATTTAACCAATCAATATTTTTTTGCAAAATCAGTTGAGCATTTTTTTATGTCAGTAGCCGTTGTTTCATTGTTAATGTATCTGTGACATAGGAAGTATTAAACTTATTAAGTTATGCAACTATTCTTAAAACTCTTTACAACCTTTAAAAAGATCAGTCAAGTACAAATCTGGTTCATTAAACTTGAGTTTACATCATTAGCTTTAGAAGATATGATTGCTAATCTCAGCACTTATAGATTGCTTTATGAAAAGCTCATTCTCTCTACAATATTCTATTCACTAAGAAAAATTGACACAGGGTAGCACTTTTGGGAGGGGATATCTGGTGTATCACACCAGCAAAGAGAAGCTGTCAGTGTCTGTCTAGAGCCTTCTGTCAGGAGATGGAATTCTGCAGCTGTCTTCCTTCATGACATAAATGATCCAGCTTATTCAACCTGAGATTAGTCCAACTCGGGGCGGGGGAGTCACTGGTAGGTAAAACTCCTGAGTATGCATTGTTAACTGAGTGTGCATTAGGTAATGCAGCAGGAGGTCCATGAGATATTTACTCAAGCTCTCATTCTTAGTTCTACTTACATCAATCAGAAAAGGCCAGGTTCTGATGTAATAACAAAGCTTCCCAAATCTCAGTGGCTCAACATAACACAAATTGATTTCTCACTTAATGTTATCATTGGTAGGCAGGTAGGCTCTGCTTAATTTAGTCACTAAGTGACTCAGGCAGGCAGAGGCTTCATTATAGCGCTTGCTTCTAAATAATATGGCAAATTCTTAAAGCTTCCATGTGGATGCTATATGCAACTCTCACTCACATTTCATTGGATAGAGCAAGTCACATGGCTACACCTGACTTCAAAGGGGGCCAGGGAAGTAGAATCCTGCCATGCGATGGCCATTTTACAACTAAGCCAACTATGTGACCTTGGGAAGTCAGTTATGTCCTCTTAGCTTCAACTTCAGTATCTGAAATCGAGTTTTTCCTGGCCTCTATATTAATTAATTCATCATTCATTCAGTCAGTGAGTACAGTGGTCTGGGTGTAAGCCCAGATACTGGAGCCAGCTTACCTAGCTTCATTCTCAGCTAAGTTACAGTCTACCTATATGACCTTAGGCAAGTTATTTAATACCTTCTGGACCTGTGTTTCCCTATCTCTGAAATGGAGATAATAATAGTACTCAGCTCATGAGTTGTTGTGCATGTATAATGTGTATATTAGGTAAGTTACATCAAACAGGTAAAGTGTTTAGAACAGTCCCTGGCATATCATAAGTGCTCTGTGCTGGTTAATTTTATTTTTATGTAGCCATTTATTCAATGAATATTTATTCTGAATCTTCCCTGGTTATCTCTGAGGGCTCTTATGAGGACTGAAGTGGAAACAGATGTAAATCCACAGGCAAATGACAGAATACCTACAGGGAAGTATAAGAGGAAGAGGTGGCATTTTTGTTGGACTCGGATTTATTTTTGCTTCCACTTATTGAGCACCTACTATGTGCCAGGCTCTATACTAAATGCTTTCATAGCAACTCTAAGAGGTAGTCTTATAGGTGTGGAAATTGGGGCTTTAGGAGGTTAGGTAAGTAGTCCCACAGAGGGTGAGTGATGGGGCCTTTCCAGGATATGGTCAGTTTTACATAAACACCTTTGCTCTTTCTCCTGAGGATGCTATTAGGGATCATGTGCTTGTCATTTAACCTGCTGGCTTCACTCCTAGCCTGAAAGTTCCTCAAAGGCAGAAGGAGTTCCCCTTAACTCTTGCTGTTCTTAAGTTGCCCAGTACCACACCAGCAACACCACGGGGTGGTCATTAGAAGGAGGAGAAAAAGGAGGAGGGAGACTTACGCCAAAGATCAGAGTCTTGGTTTTAAATCCGTCCAGCTGGCTGATAATCTTCAGAATGACACTCTCCTCTTGAGGCTTTCATTTCTTAACTGTTACATCAGTTCCATAGGCTTCTCCATCCATAAAGCCTTCATGAACTTACAACTTCAAACTTCAAACGCTTACAACTTAATAGATACCGTGTTTCCCCCAAAATAAGACCTAGCTGGACAATCAGCTCTAATGCGTCTTTTGGAGCAAAAATTAATATAAGACCTGGTCTTATTTTATTATAATATAAGACTGTGTCTTTAATATAATATAATACAATAAATATAATATAATAATATGATATAATAATGGGTCTTGTATTAATTTTTACTCCATAAAACGCATTAGAGCTGATGGTCCGGCTAGGTCTTATTTTCAGGGAAACACGGTACTTGTTGACTTGACAAGAAGACACAACAACACTTAAAAGGCTACTTATTATCAATTTTAGGCCATTTGGCTTTTGTTTGACACATTTCAAAGTCAGAGAAGGAAAGATATTATCTAAGACATTACATGTGTTTCTTCACCTGAGCACAAATTTTCCATTTGCCCCAGGCTCTGCCAAAAAGAAAAAAAAGGTGAGGGGAAGGGAGGTAGGGGATGGTGGAGTTCATGAGCCCTTCTGCAATGTGTCCTGAAGAAACTTCTCAAAGCCAAGGCGCTCATGGGGTAAGAAAGCAGACCCAACCTGATCTCTGGAAGAAAAGTGTCCTTGAAACAATGTCATGGGGTCATGCACTTTCAGCTTGCCAAGGCAAAACATACATACTGCAAACACAATGGGCTTGGGCTAAACCAGTCCTTCCTGCAGATACCAGCCTGCAGAAAACACACTTGGGGAGCCGTTGGTCAGAGGAACACAGTACGTGCTGCTCAGCCCGGGAGCAGTCACGATGCCACAGCAAGTGGCTCAGCCAGTGAGCAGTGAGGCATCTGCTAGACTCATGGCCACCCCAGATGCCTGCAGCTCCACTCATGGTTTTCAAATTTCCTTCCCTCACATAATAATAGCTACTACTATCAAGCCCCTACTCAGCGGGGTGACTGCTTAGCACTGTGTGTACATTAATTCTTTAATCTTGCATCAGCGCTAGGTACTGTTCTCTCCTCATTTTGCAGAGAGGACCCCAAATCTCAGACTGGGTGCATCACTGGCTGTGGTCATCTGCTTGGGAGTCTAACCCAGAACCTGTACTCCAAGTCCATCCTTGAAGTTTCTTATAGATCAGAAGTCATGGTCAAGGGAGATACACTGCTTCCTCAACTAGCCTGTCTTCCCCTGCTTCCGGGCCTTATTCTTCAGACGCTTCTGCCTGTCCCCTCCCAAGGAGCCTGAGAGGACCCTGGGGCTGCCTGTGATTTCTTGCCTTGGCTGAGGAAACTGTCCAGCCATGTGACTTCCGGGGAACCTTCCTCAGTCCTGGTTTTCCATGTGCTGAGTCATTATAGCTTAACCCAACGTTCTTAGCTAGAACAGTCATAGGAAAGTATCTGGAAACTCCCCCAGGTCTTATCGGCAAAGAATTTGTTCAAGACAATTCAGCTGCATTCCTCAGCTTTCTCAGACCTCACCTTGCCGGGGAGGATGAGAAAGGCTGGGAAGGCATGAGTATGAAAATGATCCCTGGAATTAGGAAGGTCTTTCAGTGCCAGCCCAGGCAGCTGACAGCTCCTGAAAACATACCACAGCTGGTTCATGAGGGCCCAAAGAGAATGAACATGTGCCCACCACTGCATAACCTGTAAAGAGCTTGCCAGCCCCGACCCCATACCACCCATCCAACGTGTCAACTAGTACCGAATGCCTAATACGTGCAAGGACCTGAGTTAGGCATTGGTGATAGTCGAAGAGCCCAGTGGTTAAGAGTGTGCTAGGCAGATCTGAACTCAAAGTTTGAATCCGCTGCTTACTGGATATGTGACCTTGGACAGGTTATTTAACCTCTCTCAGTCTTATCTATCTGTCATTTATCAAACCTCATGAGTTTGTTGTGAGGATTAAATGATCTAATATATGTGCTCAGCACAGTGTCTGGCACATCATAAGCACTTAAATAATAGTCGCTATTATCATTAAGTATAAAACAATCATGTCACACTTTAATGAATTCAATTCAGTTCTTCAACATGCCTGGAGCACCTGGTATATGTGTCGGGTGCTCTGGGGACGCTGGAAAGAGAAACAATCCCTGTGTTCATGAAGCTCATAGGAGACAGTCCATTAGTAAATTATTACAATACCACGAGGGAAGTATAGCAGCAGAGATACATAAGGCTGTGAAGAGTGTAGAGACACGGAGAAGGGTGAGTACTGGTTTCTGAAGAAGGTGATGCCTCAGCTGAGTACCAAAGGAGAGTAGGGATTTGCCAGGTGAAGAGATGGAGGGCTGACAGACCAGGGCAGTGAGGTAGGGGCATTCCAGAAGAGGAGGAAGCTTGAGCAAAGGCTGTGCAGTACTTGAGTTGCCTCAAGGGAGGTAGAACGACCTAGGACAAAAGAACTCGGGGCTTGAAGTAGCAGAGCTGGGTTCAAGATCAAGGTCCTTCCCTTCCTAGCTTTTAACATTTGGCAAATCCTACCCCTCAGAGACTTGATTTCGTCATGAGTAAAATAGAGATAACACTAGCTGCTTAACAGGGTTAGCTCCATTAATGAATGCTGCCGTGTTTGCACAGAGACAGGTATGTTTGTGGCTGTTGTGCTTTGCACGCCAGCAGGGTCCCGGATGCAGACTTTGGGGCACCCACAAGGGCATCACACTAGCTTACTTAGCAGAGCACTCATTGTGTGCCAGGCCCGGCCATAAACATTGTCTGAGCCTTACTCAGTTAGACTTCACAGTGGGGAAGCTAAGCACGGTCATTATCCTCTTCCAGCTGTGTCCAGGACTGAGGGGGTTCCCAGCACATGCCCAACAAATGGGGACATAGGAATTTACCCAAATATAGTCCTGCTGCAGGCCAGTGGCCCAGCTGGAATTTGAACCCAGGCCTGTTTTGCCTCAGCACCTGAGTTCTTAACCACGGCACTATTACTTAAACCAATAAATGATGTCCTTTCAAAACAGAGTAATCATAAACTCTGATTCATTCCCAAACAGACACATTTGTCTGCCCTGTCTCTAAACTTGCTAATTCTCCTTCCGCACAATGGGCTTGGCATTCAGTCTTGGGCTATGACGCTCATATTTCGAATACTTCAAATATTGAATAGACTGTAAACAGAAAGGCGAGAAGGGGGAAGGAGAGGAAGGGAGGGGGAAATGGGATGAGGACGCAGCTACCACACCAGCACCTGTCCTCCTGGGACCACAGCCCAGTGCAGTCTGAGGCTCTCTTCGCCCCCATCCCCCCTCATCATCAACTAGCTTCTCTTCAGAGCGTGGGGGGTGGGGGGAGGGTGGGCACCAGATCCAAATACTTGGCAGCCCTGTGAGCCCTGCAGTTGGGCAGCAGCTGTGAAATGAGAGTTTGGAAGGGCCACTGAGCTGAGCAGGAAGCAGAAGCCATCAGGACCTTTACTTTTTTTTTTTTTTGCAAAGCACATTTGAAACCAGCAGCACGCTGGTGAAAGGCGGGCGGCCCACAGTGAAGGATGAACTGGATGCCTGCTGGGCGACAGGCAGGCGTTGGGGACACAAGGGCAAAGTATTATTTACTCCCTGGGAACAGGTGCTGCCCGGGACTTGCAGTCCTCTCTTGCCTGGCTTCTCTGCCCACATGTGCCAGCCCTTCTCAGAGGCAGCTCCTATTAGGACAGCCCCAGCCCTTGGCACTGCCTCTTTCTTGGCCCTTGGCAGTGAACAGCTCACAGGCGCCGGGAGGGTGCCAGTGGTGGGCTGGCCCCTGCCTGGGACGTGTACTCACTGGAATTGGCTTGTTTTACATAAGCTATTGGCTCAGATGTCAGGTGGTAACAACCTTTTAACCCCAGTTAACCTGCCACTACCTTGTCTGTACCCACACAGTCGCAACAGAAGGCAGCACAGGGAAAGTCATGGAAGAGCTAGGGTGAAAATAATACTGCATGCAAGCATCTTTGTGGACTGCCAAATTCACCTCGAAAATGCCCTAGACTATGACCCATGATTAACTTTTCTATCAGAGGGGAAACAAACAAGCACACAGGCAAATCGGACTACCACCAGTTGGTCTTTCCTCCCCTGATTATGTGTTATTTCCTTAAAGCTCTGGTTGATAAACATGCAAGACTCTTCTGTTGATTCATAAAACAATACAGAAGGCAGTTAAGACATTTCTTTGAGCAGTGTGATTAAGGACAAATAGAGAAGGGAAGTGAGTGTGCAGCAGGCCTGGAGGTCTTGTTTGGATCTTGAACTGGACCACATGCTGTGTTCACCCTATGCCCTTCTTCCTGAACCCCATGACCTTCAGGACACCTCTGTGCCAACTGTGAACCAGCTCCCTGGCCCTGGATGCAGAAAGGGAAAAGTGCTCCCAACCTGACAGTGGAGGGAAGACAAATACGCAGATAATCACAACACATGGCCCCGGGTCACAGGGCCACAAGTGAGGACAAATGTGCACTGTGGGTTTAAAAGAGGACACACCGCATGTTGTTGAGGAGTTCGGGAGAAAATGGCTTTATGATTTTCTGGAATATACCCACATCCTCTCTCCTGGACCATAGAACCTGCCTCTTCACCAGCATCGTGCCTCCAGCCTTGCCCCACTCCAGTGCACCTTCACTTTGCTATCAGGTCTTTCTAACTTAAAAGTTGGACACAGTTCTCCATTTATTTAAAACCCTTCATTGACCCCCAACACTCCAGGATAAAGGCTCATATGGCCCAGCAGCACCTAACCCCTTCCTCTTTCCCTTCCCAGCCTCATCTCTTAAACTCATCTTTCAAACCATTTTTACTCTAGGAGTGTTGAATCTTATGCCATTTCCCCTTCCTTAGATTGTCTCCCTGATTCGAACTCCTATTCATCCTTCAAAACCCACATTCCATTTGACCTCCTCATAGTATTAATCATGCTGTCTTCTGTGCTATTTCTCTATCTTGTTTTTGCTATAATTATTTGGATTATAATGCATTATTTTTCTGCTAACGTTTACCAAAAGACTGGAGTTTCTCAGGGTTCCAGGCTGTATCCCCTGCATCTAGCACAATGCCTGACACTGGTTCAAGCTCAACACATGTTGGTACCCTCTCTTTCCACCAAAGGAAAGCTGACACCCTGCTTGGGCCTGGCCATACCTAATGTCCTTAGTGCCCGCCTCTCCCTTTGCGGGCCTTTTTCCTGCTGCTCTCCTCACACCCCTTTCCAAAGCCTTTTATTTCCTCCATCCTCAACACCCTCCTTCCACTGCCGGGTGGGGGGAGGGGGGCAGCAAGCCTGGTTTCAGGAGAAGATAATCCAAACTCTTCTGATGATTTAGTTTGATTTGTTCTCTGTCTCCAGCTTACAGCTTCTCCCTCATTACAGAGTATTAAAGGACTCCTCAGTGTGGTGGACCAGAAAAGAGAGAGGGAGGGAGGGATGGGGGGTGGAAGGAAGAGGGAAAGAGAGAGAGAGAGAAATTGTAACTGATCTTCTGGTGTCTCTCATGTAGCTCCTTTGGTCCCACAACACCCCAGTGAATGGGGTGTTTTTACCTTCATTTTATAGATCAATACACAAAAGCTCAGAGACAGCAAATGGCGATACTAAGGTCCCTCAGCAGATAAGTGATGGAGCCAGGACTCCAGCCCAGATTGTCTGATTCCAAAGGGCTTGCCCCTTTCACTGTAATGTGAAGAGAGTCTGTGGAGTTGAGTATTTCATGTTTCCCAGTCACCCACCACACACAAAAAATGGAAAGCCACTGTGCTAATTATTTCTCTACCTTCCAGGTCTCAGGCAGAAATCTTGCTTCCTCCAAGAGGCCCCTGCCTACTTCAGCCAGTCCAGGCTGATTTTCCCATTTTCTGACCTCCTGTCTCTCGCTGTGCTGCCCTGTTGTTAGGAATGCATTCTGTGTGCAGTTGTTTCCTATGCATACACCTTTACATCCCAAGCCAAAGGCTGGAAGCATGGCTCATGTTCTCCAGGCAGGATCAGGGACAATGCCACTCCTGTGGCAAGAAGCTAACCAATAAGTCCTTTTATTCCAAAGATGTGCTGATTCACAGATGCAGTGTCCTCAGATCCATTTTCAACTCCTTTTGTGATCTTGGGCCAGTCATTTTCCTTCTTGGGACTTCGGGACCTCATCTCTAAAGTAAGGAGGTTGGACTGAAAAAACTCTCCTATAATAATAATAATGTCTAACACTTACACAGAGTTAACTATATGCCAGGCATTATTCTGAATGTTTTCCATCTACTAACTCACTTAATCATCAGAACATACCGAGGAGGCCTACATTCTCTTGACCATATTTTATAGATACAGGAAACCAAAGCACAGAGAGGTTAACTAACTTTCCCAAGGCTACACAGTCTTGTAAGTGGCAAGGCCTGGATTCAAAGCCAAGCAGTCTGGTTCCAGAGTCCATGCTGTAGCCATTATACATATCTCCTCTCTTGTAGTTCCTTTTAGGTTGTACATGTCTCCCTCATTCATTTCATAGCCATTTACTGACCCTGTACCAGCCCCAGCTGCACACTGTGATGGGCAGCATAGATACAAAATCCCATAAGCCCCTGATTCTGCCCTCAGGGTCCCCATGGTGTGGTGGGGAGAGTGAGCTGAGTAACCAAGGCATCTAGCAGTCTTTCTGGAGGTCTGGACTGGTCATAGCACAGGCACATCCATCATAAGTGTCCCTAAGTTGGATTTTTTCAGTACTATGCTTTATTTTCTCATAGATTTATGTTATAACTCAGAATATCTTTATTGGGAATGGAAATTAAGCACCCCTGAGCTGTGGACACCTCAGTCCTGGTATCTCTAAAGCAGTTTGTTGGACCCCACATCTCAGGTGTCATTCAAGGCCCCCCCACCAATGTACCTCCACTTTCCCCTTTAGCCTCATCACCCAGCACCACCCTCCACACAACTCCTCCCATTCTGGACTGAAGACTCTGTTCCTACAAACATGTCACTTTCTCACCCTCCTTCTCCCGTCTCTGCGTGATGTGGGCCTACTCATCCTTTTTGGCTCGTTATAGAATCCACCTCCATGAAGCCTCTCTCGATTCCCCTACCCAAATGCAAATACTCCCTCTTTACCTTTCTGTGCAGAGTTCAAATTCCTGGCAGGCAAGGACATGTTCTATAGGTAATTTTCCAAAGCATGCGATACAGCAGTTCCCAGTACAGAGTAGAAACTGTGAGGCATAATAGAAGGTACAATTAACGCGGTTGCAAAGTCCTACTTTCTAGTTTTGTCTGCTTTATTTAATACTTGCATGACCTATGATTTCACTAACATTTTTTAGTGCTTTTTTTCCTTCTGATCACTAAAGACTACAGAAAAGTCTAAAGAAGGTCTAAAGTACCCATAACTCCCACCACCCAGTGATAACAATTATTGTGATTTGGTATATTTCCTTCTGGTTTCTTCTCTATGCATGTAGCATGGAAATAAATATACTGTAAATATTGCTTTGTAACCTTTTTCACTTAATATTTTATGAATATTGTCTTTGACAAAAATATTTTCTATATGAGAATTTAAAAAAAATATTGAGGTATAATTTACCTATAATAAACGCACCCATTTTCAGGTAAGCATTACCACAAACAAAATTTTGAACATTTCTGTCATTCCCAAAAGTTGTTGCGTACTCCTGTGAAGTCAGTCCCCACATTTCCCCTAGACCCAGGCAATCACTGATCCACTTCTACATCTTGGTTTTTAACGACCACATGATACTCCCTCATATAGTATGCCCTAATCTGGCTGTTTCCTAATTGTTGGACATAAGGATGGCATCTATTTTTTCCGTGAAATAGATTTTCCCATGAACAATCTTTGATCATACCTCTGATTATTTCCTTAGGATAAATGCCCAGACCTGGAATTGTTGGATCAAAGGATATATGCAGTTTTAAGGCTGATGACAAATAGTTGAGCAAGTAGCCTTTACTCTCCTTGAGTCTCAGTTTCCTCGTTTGTAAAATAGGGATTAAAAATTCCAACCTCAAGGAATTGTGAGGATTACATGAATCAAGGTACAACCCAGTTTTAGTAACTAGTAAATCAATCCACAAATACTTTGGGTCCTGAGGAGCAGGAAGAGCCTCTCAGTCAGGTGGATCTGGATTTGAATCGTGACTCTGCCTCTTTTGTAGCTGTTGTCCTTGAGTAAGCTACTTCACCTAAGCAAGCCTCAATGTTCTCATCTGTCAAATGGGAATAGCAGGTTCCATTCTCCTAGGGTTGTCATGAAGGTTAAGCGAGATACTCCATGTAGAGAGCTTAGAATAATTCCCAGCTCTTAGCTGCTCAATAATTTGCAGTGATTAGTTTTGGTCAGGGTTCTTGGTTACAAATAAACAAGCACCAACTCTGGTAAACTTAAGAATAGGAAGTTATTGAAAGGATTTTGGATAGCTCACAGAATCAACAGGAAGGCTAGAGAACCAGGTGTGGAAAATGGGCAGGAACCAAGGTAGACTGGGCAGCTGAGAAGACACCACAGGCTCTGCCCCAGGAAATGTCTGGTTTTGACCTGTGGCTGGCAGTAATGCCACCAGAGGCTTGCTGCCGAGGCTGGCGCCAGACACCCACATCCCATGGCTGTGATCATTTCAGGCCATCCTCCTCTCTTTGTACCACTTACTCCAGATTTGAAGGTCCAGATAGAGGCATCCAAATGGCTGAGCCCAGCATACAGACTGCAGCCCTGGCTGTCAGGGAATGGGATGAAAAAAAAACAAAACAAAACCTGTTTTCTTTCAGCTTCTGTAGAGGGAGGAAGGCCCCTACTTCTTCCCAAAATTCACAGAATGAGAGAATTCCCTAAAACAGGCAGCAGTTTCAGATGCTGGGTCGTTAAAAATGATGAGTCCAGTATGCTATGATTTTTTTTTTTTAATTAGTTTCAGGTATATAAAACAATGTAATAGACATTTCACCCCTCACAAAGTGATAACCTCCCTTCCCCAACCTATTGCTATGATTTTTAATAATATGACTGCATAAATATTTAGGGAATTGCATTCTGTAAACACATGCTGAGTGTTATAGAGCAAGCATCATTTTAAAGAAGTTTCCTGAATACTCTGATAAAAGATATAGTAGATGTGCACTTTTGGATAGTGTTATATTGGGCTTTCTTCCCTTGGGAATAAATTTGCATAACTTTCTAGTGGTTTTAAGGTGTGTGTGATCTGTGGTGTGTGTGTGTTTGGGGCGCGGAGAGGATAGAGAGAGAAGGTGAAATCTGTGATTTACTGCAAATGAGCACTCTTGGTCAAATCTTCAAATTCCATTGTTCATTTCATTTTGGTTTGATTTGATATAATTTTTCACTAAAACTGGGCAAGTCCAGTCACCTAAGATGAAGTAGACAGTCTGGTTGCCACAAGTAAGGGTAATCTGGGAGCTGGTCTGATTTCAATGGGGACCAATTGAACCTAGTCAATGGCTGATTCCTGTTATTTGTCTTTTTCAAGCTATGATTTATTGAGCCCTTAATGGGCAATGCCTTATTTAATTCTTACCATCACGCTGTGATGGGAAAATAGAGGCTCAGACAATCAGAATAAGTTTTTTTAAGGGACATACCAGCTTAGTGAGGGAAAAATTTGGGATTTGAAGCCAGGTCTGCCTGTAGTAGAGTTCGCAGGTCTTAGCGACAAGCGTAGCAAATAAAATAGCATGCATATGAGTGTGGGAAGCTGGAGCCAGGGCCACTGTGTAAGCAGACATGTTGGCCAAGTGGACATAGCATGAGGACAGAGGGTGGGTTCTCTGGGAGGAGAATTCAACAGTCAGCTCCGGCATCCAGAGCAGATTCCCATGGCTCCGGGCCCCAGGCTCCAGGAGACCGACTAGCCATTCATACAAGAGATATTCTGAAAATTTGTTTGCTATTGCCTCAAGAACTTTTTTATTGTAAAGATTAAATACATATATATAAAATATCCCTGTCTCTCTTCTCCCATCCTCCCAGGCAACCAATGGTATCAATTTTTATGTATTCTGCCAGAGCTCTTTCTATGCATTCACAAATATGAGTAATATTCATATATCTTTCTGTTTATAACATAACTGTGCAATATTGTACCATTTAATTTGCTCACTTAACTATTCATATTGGAGATCTTTCCATGATGAAATGTATAGCTTTACCTCATTTTTTAACAGTTGCATAATTTTTCCTAGTTGTGACCACTGTATGAATAGACCATAATTTACTCAACACTATCCACTAATGAAGATTTGAGATGATTTCAGTACATTTTTTTGCTATTATAAACAATGCTGCAATGATCCACAAATGATATTTCTGCTTCTTAAAGCCTTTCAGATTGATGATATGTATATAAGTACAACCTATTTCACTGATTTGTAGGTTTGTAGGTCTCAGGGATTTGTAAGCTGACAGAGAAGACTGCAGGTCTAACTCAGCTCAGACCCTCCTCTGAGAAGCTTCTCTGAACAGCCCCCTTTCCTTGAAAAGTCACTTCTTCCTCATGTTACCTTTGCACCCTACATGCATTTCAATCATTGCACTCATCACTCGGAGGTGTAATTATTTATACACGTGTGCTTTTCCTTTCAGATTGTGAGTTCTTTGAGAGCAGGGACTGTACTTTCTAAGTCTCCAGCTCAGCGCCTGGCATACAGTTGAATCAATAAATGTTCGTTAAATTAAACTGAATCTGTGTGCTTAACATGCCACCAGCCACCCGCAAGAATTGTGAAGGCTTGGTTACGCTTTCCTTGTACCAAATCGTACCTGTATATACATACAATGGAGAAACTAAACTTTCCTGCAAAATAATTCATCAATGATTAGCAAAGACATGAATGGGGTCTGTTTTTTCTTGGTCTCAAGAAGAGCGGCTATTTACTCTCTGTATTAGTATCCTAGGGCTGCCGTAACAAAGCACCACAGACTGGTAGCTTAAACAACAGAAATGTATTGTCTCCCATCTCTGGAGGCCGAAGCCCAAGATCAAGGTGTTGCAGCCTTGGTTCCTTCTGAGGGCTGTACGAGAAGGATCTGTTCCCCAGCTTCTTTCCTTGGCTTTGCAGATGGCTGTGTTCTATCTCTTCATGTTGTCTTCCCTCTATGCATGCCTGTGTCCAAATTTCCCCTTCTTAGCAGGACAATGGTCCTTCTGAATTAGAGGCCATCCTAATGACCTCATTTTAACTTGGTTACCTCTGTAAAGATCCTATCTCAAACAAGATCACATTCCAAAGTACTGAGGGTGAGGACTTCAACACGAATTTTGGAGGGGGATAAAATTCAATCCACAGCCCTCCTTTTGAAAATTATTCTTAAAATTATATCAAAGAGCTATGATCAGCAAGAGTCTTTTGGTAATATTTTTAAAAAGTGGTCTTTGAGTATGTGATTTATAGGTGGCCGATGTTGGTGAAACATTCCATTCCCAGCCAGGAATTTGAGAGTCACTCCTCCCCCCACTCCAGGCCCATAACACCTGGAGCCCAACCTCTCTATACCCTTGAAAATAGGACTTGCTCTACTTACTGCTAATTACACTGCCTGCCATTTCTCACAGTCTTGAACACATTTCTCTGATGATATCAAATCTGAGCTCTTGTGACAGATAAAAGTTTTCAGTTTCATAAGAGTTGGGTTCTCCAGATACTTTCTCAGCTCAGGATAAATCCAACAGACTAGCTATGTGTCATCCACACATGCTGTATTTAGGCTGGGGCTCTAAGATGGAGCCTGGCTTTGGGTCTAGGGGAGATCCTGTCCTAAGTACGGGTAGTGGGCCCCTCCTCTATGGTCCCATGCTCCCAGGGCTTCTCTCTGACCCAGCTCCAATGCAGATGTCATCGTCTTTCTATTCATCTGACTCTCCAATGGGACTGTCTGTCTTGTTCACTGCGTCCCCTTAACAGCTGACACTGGGCAGCTGATCTTTTTGGACTAGTCAGCAAATCCCAGACTGCTTGTGCAGGAACCCCGCCTCCTGTGATACTGCATGGTTTGGCAAACTGGGCCCCCTGAGGGGAAAGGGAGCCAGAGAGCAAGTTTGGGCACAGAATGGGAGTTGAAGGAAGAACTGCATATGAGGGTTTATGATTGGGAGACTGAGGAGTGGAAGGCTGAGGGAAATGGACACAGAATTCTCCCAAAAGAGGTCAATGGATCCATCCATCCATCCATCCATCCATCCATCCATCCACCCACCCACCCACCCACAATTATTTCTAAGAACCTGCTAAGTGGCAAACACCATACTGGACACTAAGACTGATATAGTGAATAAAACAAAGTCTCTGTCTTCATGGAGATGACTTTTTACTGTGGACACAAACAAAACTCAAATAAAGTAATGTACAAGTTCTATGTGTCTAATACTCTACTGTAAGTGCTTCATAATGAAACCCAAGGAAGGGCAAGAGGTGTTCTCTTTTAGATAGGGTCCAAAGGGAAGGCTTCTGGGGAAATAATACTTCAGAAAAGACCTACATGAAGTGAGGGAGGGAGTCATGTGAATACCTACTTGGGGAAACACATGCCAGACAAGGAGAAAAGAGGTACGAAGGCCCTGAGGCAAGAATGGACCAGCAGCAAGTTAGAGCAGTAAGAGGAGGCCAGTGATGTGGGAACAAAGGAAGTCAGCAGAGAAGGATGACCACTTAAATAGCGGACTCTTCCAGTGACCATATACAGTGGTGCCACAAAAATGTATACACATTTTAAGAAAGGAAAACTGTATTAAAATTGTAGTACTCAATACATATTTGTCCGATAACAAAAGGAATACTAGTCACATTTGACTTCTGCAATTACAAGAGATGCTCAAAGTGGTTACCATCAGTGTCCAGAAACTTCTGATTATGGCAAACTACTGCTTGAGCGACGTTGACCAAAGTGTCTATACATTTTTTGGCACCGCTGGTATATCTATATATCTATATATTGGTATTTACTTATAGTTGACATTCAATACTCCTCTACATCAGCTGCAGGAGTACAGCGCAGTGTTCAGGCATCGACAGCACAGGGAATATAGCCGATGGTAAAGCAACAGCTATATACGATGACAGATGGGTAGTAGCCTGGGAGGGGAGTTATCACTTTGTAAAGAGTATAAATGTCTAATCATTATGTTGTTTTGTAAACCTGAAACTAACACAAAAATTTTTTAAAAAGCTGACTCTTCTAAGGTGTTAAAAAACTTTCTTAAGCTGACATTTATTAAGAGCTTACAATGTATCAGCCTTTGTTTAAGGCCTTTATATTAACTCATTTATGTCTCACCCCAAATCCCATTAGATGGGTATTATTATCATCTCTATTTTACAAGTGAAGAAACGGAGGCACAGAGAGATTAAACAGCTTGCCCAAGCACACAGCTAGTAAATGATGGAGCCCAAATTCCCACTTCAGGCACACTCTGTAACCACTAGGCTGTCCCTGGGTCAGAGCTCACCTTGTTAAGAGTACTGATGACCCCACCTCCCTCTTACCTGCTTCTGCAAGGTGCAGCCAGGATTCATTCACCAACATAGAGGTGTTTGCTAAGCACTGCTATGTATATGCCAGGATGCTGGGTGCATCCGAGCAAACAGGGAGGAGAACAGCGTAATTGGGAAGGCAGGAAAGTGAAGAAGCAATGACTGGGAGGTTAGAGCCGCTCAGGAGAGAAGCACAGGATGTGAATAGGACACCGAGGAAGACTATATACCCATGCTTGGGTGGGTCAGGAGTCGCAGAAGCTTTCCTAGAGAAAGATGACCATGAGCCAGGTCATCCTATGCCCCAGGGGACAGGCCATGAAAAACCTGTCTGCCACCTGCTCTCTTAGGGAGAGAACCTTGTATGCAGCAAACCCCGCTGTTTACATGCCCCATCAGTACCTATCTCTTGCCAAGAAATCCACTTGTAACTTCCCACTAATCACAAACCACTATTATTCTCCTTCTCAAAACATGCCTTCTTTCCTCCTACTCTCGTACCCATCCCCTTCCCTCCTCAAGTGTTGAGCAGCTAAAAGGTGGCCCCTCTCCTCAAAGCAGAGGAACACTAGAGAGCTATGGAAGTTTTGATGCATGCGTGTCAGGCTTTAATCACTGACAGGGAGAGGATTTTGGATGCAACAGCACCTTTTGTAACCGCACCTCCCCCCCAAAGTCACAGCATGAGGGCAGCTGTGGCAGGGTGATGAGGGGGTTGGGCAAGGCGATGCCTACTCATCCAGCTGGTCCCGGAAGGGAGACAAGCAGGCAGGAAGGAACCACGAAGCCTTGGAAGCACAAGAAAGGGAAAACCAACAGCAGGGTCCAGGAGAACCCCCTCAGCCTGGCCAGCTCTGAGGCTTTCTCTGCCAACAGTAAATCCTGGGGTGCTGCAGCCCACAAACCCTGGCCCTTAATTTCTTCCTCAGAGAGGAGGAAAAAAAAAAAAAAAACTGTAAGGAAGTGGGTAGCTCTTAGAAGACTGTTATGATTGCAAAGTAAAAAGGAGTGTTTTTGATGTCTGCCTAGAGATAGAGCCAGGTCCCAGGAGACTGCATTTGTGGTTCCAGTAAAAGGAGCGATGTTGACTTGGAATTCTTGGATTGGCCTCATTTCATGAAAAACAAGCTGCCAAACCAAATGGGAAACGGAGTTCAGCGGAGAAGTATGTGCTGACTCCCCCCGCCCCCTACTTGGCTTCCAACGCCAATCAGCACACGACTTAAGTTCTCTAACCAAAGTTCCAGCATCAGGGAATTTTGCTGGTCCCCGAGTTCACAGGACATGCAGTTTTTGCTCCCGATGGGCTATTTCTCAGCAGAGTCAGCCTTTGCCCATGGCCTATCACTTGCCAAGCTTCCTGTTCTTTAGTGGAGGAAAAAGCACTAGGCAGAGAGATGATTGGAACCAGACCAGCTGCCCTGAGAAGGTGTCCCAGAATCCAGAGATCTCTAAAAAAGTTTGGCTTCTAAGTTCTGATTTGCCCTGTCCCAGAGTGGGATATAGGCCACTGTTCGTAGTCTGCTTCCATGGCTAAAAGTCAGGCCAGGTTCCTACGCATCAATCATTGAAGGTGGAAGATCAGTTCCATTCTTACTTTACCACCTACCTGCTCTGTGACCTTGGGCAACTTGCTTAACCTCTCTGTGCCTTGGTTCCTTCAGCTGTCACATGGAGATAAAAGATCTAAATTATGAGTTCCCTGTGAGGATTAAATAAAAACATACCTGTAAAATGCCAAGGCAGAGTGTTCAGACACATAAGCACTCACTAAATTGTAGTAGTTATTATTATTTTTATTACTAATATCAGTCCATGTATGTTCTTTTTTTTTTCTTGTCGATGTATGTTCTTAGTTAAGATTCTTTTAAATAGGAAAAGCTAAACTAAAAACTAAAATCCACTCTAACTAGCTCAAGAAAAGGGTAGTGAAGGTAGATGCAAATTATAAGGAGGCAAATTATCTCATGGAATATAGGGCAAGAGGCATAGATCGTTCAATGTCACATGAATCGGAATCAGAAATGGAAAACTGAAGCTAAGACCCCTTGTTCTGTATCCTGATGGGTCTTCTAGACCAGGGCTGTCTACTAGAACTAGCTGAAATGATGGAAATGTTCTGTGTCATGTAACTGAAGAAATGACTTTTTAATTTCTAAGGTTATTGAAATAAATGAATTTAAATTTAAGCAAATTAACTTAAATCGATTAATTAATTAAAATTATTTAAATAGAATTAAATAGCCACATGGGGCTACTGTATTGTACGGCATAGTTCTGGACTTCGATTCTCTCTCTCTCTCTCTCTCTCTCTCTCTCTCCCTCCCTCGCCCCTCCCTCCCTCTCTCTCTCTTCTCCATCCTCTCCACGTGACCTACCATAGTTACTAGCTCCACTTTGACGGCCTCACCTCTCAGCCTAGGGCCCACTTTTGACTATTATGCCTCTGCTTTTAGTTCCAAATCATCCCAGGAGAGAAATTTAATTGACCTCACTCATCTATTTACGCCAAGTTGCAACTTAAAGGCCACTCTGTGGAGGAAACGCTTTTGGGTCAGGTGTTCGTCCTGCAACATCAGGCCATGAACTCTTATGCTCTCTCAGCAGGGCTCGGTGGGCCAGTGGCTCTATTCCCCTGTGCCTTTTATGTGAGCATGGCAGTGATCCAGTGGTTGGCGTCAATGTCTCGGCCTGGCCCAGGAACTGGAGAGCTAGGACAGGAAGTACGAGCATGCCTTTCCCGGGTTTCTGTGGTGATTCAGGCCCTGTTGGGGAGGAAAGGCCAAAGAGCCCACTTTAACTAGTCAGTCTGGGAGGAAGCAGATAAAGCATGAGCAGCACTCTGCCAGGTGTGCCCTGCTGGCCCACACCCCGACTGGGGGTGGTCCTTGTGTGGCTAGATGATGACAAACACCGAAGACTTAAAAACATTAGGTTTGAGAAAGAATGTTTTTGTTTTCCTCCAGATTTCTGGAGGCACAAAGACGCAGCTTAACACTGGCGACAGAGAACAATGGCCAACTTGGGGGACTCTATGTCACTGTGATCTCTTGGTTTTGCCCTGTTGATGGAGCTTGACAGACCTTCTCGGTCAAGCAACTGACCAAGGCCAGCAAACAGCTGCTCTGTCTGCACTTTGTTTTCAGGCCTTTTAATTGGTTTGTCTGATTCTTTGAATAAATGGAATCAATGGGTTGTTTTAACTTATTAATCAAATATCAAACGTTATTAAAGGGACAGCTACGTGCCCCAAACTGTGCTTGGCTTGTGGAAGGCTATAAAAATAGGACCTTCATTGAGATCTGGGGGTATTAACTCCCACCTCTCGTGGCTGTCGTGAGAAAGTGGCATAGAAGGAGGAGCTGTGTTCTTCGTCCCAGCTTCCAGTCATGCCTGCTCCCCTGGCCTATATCTGCCCTCCACACAGTGGCCAGAGAGACTGGTCATGTAGCTATGCACCAAGGTTATTCTGCTACTAAAACCCTCCAATGACTCTCCATTGGACTTAGAATGAAATCCAAGCTCCGACCTGCAAGACCTCTTGTTCCAGCCACCACCCACCTTCCTAACCCCATCTCCTATGACTCTTTACCTGAGTTCCCCCCACCTTGGCCACACGGGCTTCTAACTGCATGTTATATGGGCTACGTATTTGCATCTCCTAAGACTATACAAAGCACAGCTGTGTCCTCCGTTATTGTTTGGTGAATAAGTGTTAACTTAGTGAAAGGATGAACTCATGGGAGAGGAGCGGTTTTGCAATGATCCAGAGTTGTACATTATGTTTAATTGTATACTCTAGATTTAATGTTTTTTTTAAAAAAAACAAAAGTAAGAGATTTATCATCTAATTTCCCTAAGTGCAGATTTTGGGTCATTCTGGGCCTCAGTTTCTTCTGCTGATTACCCTCTCACCAAACTAATGTGACCATTCAGAAGTGGGCCTAATTCAGTTTTTAAAAAATGCTTTGAAAAGACTAAGTCTGGATTGAGTATAAATCCATAGGGAGCCCCAGACACTATATTGACTCTCTGGTTGCAGCCTGAACTTTAGCATTTGGGTGTTTTGCAGGCTCCTACAGCCGAGCATGTCTGAACTGAGATGTGCGTCCTCCAACCTACTTCTCCTCTGTTGCTCCCTGCCTTCATGAATGGCCCTTCCTTCCAGGCTAATGGCCAGAAGTCTCGGCCTACCTCTCAACATGCACGCACTTCTCCCTCTACCTTCATGTTGAATCAGTTGATTCTACCTGCTGTCATTGAAATCTGTCCAAACATGTCATCTTGCCTCTGTCCTCACTACCCCCGCCCTCATCCAGGCCCCTTTTATTTCTTGCTTACATTACTGAAACTGTCCTTACGGGTCTGCTGGCTTCCCTTTTTTCTGATCTCCAATCCATTCTCCATACCACAAATACCATCAGTTAAAAATCATCTTTTGTTCCGTGGTTCTGCCCTGCCCCTGAATGAAAGCCCAATCTCCTTACCATGGCCTATGAGGCTTTTACATTACTTACTTTACTGGCCTCACTACTTGCAACCTCCCTCTCCCACTCCATCCTCAACTTCTGTCTGTTCCCCATACTCTGTGTCTCTCATCTTCAGTCCTGGTGTCTATGCTGTTCTGTCTGCCCACAACATTCTTGCCCTTCCCTTTGCCTGGACACCTAACAGTACCTTCAATTTTGCATATGTGTCAGGACTTCACGTCCCCAGGTCTGAAATAGGTGTTGCTCCTTGGCACACCATAAATACTTGCTTCTACTAAAACTACTACTACTACTATTAATGAAATTAAGAAGGGGTATTAGAATATAACACACCTGCTTGGGGCTCAGATGTGATAGAATTATATTTCTCTCATTTAATCGACTGGAAGTTGGGGGATAGGCAGCGGGTCGTGTCTCCTTCTGTCTTGTTTCAGCCTCCTCGAGGCGTGGCCCTTGTTGGCGTGGTCCCAGATGTCTCGCCATCACATCTGACATTCCAGCCAGCTAGAATGGTGGTTGCTATGGCCTGAATATTTGTGGCTCCCCAAAATTCGTATGTTGAAACTCTAATCCCCAATGTGGTGGTTTGGGGGTGGTAGGGCCTTTGGGAGGTAAGTAGATTATGAGAGTAGAGCCCTCATGGTAAGATGAATGCCCTTATAAGAAGAGACATAAGAGCTGTCTCATTCTCCTTCTTCCTCTTCCTCTCTCCTCTGCACATACACCTGCCATGTAACCATACAATAAAAAGATGGCTGGCCGGCTGGCCGTAAACCAGGAAGAGAGACTTCACCAAGAACCCAACCACGCTGGCACCCTGATCTTATACTTCTAGCCTCCAGAACTGTAAGAAATAAATATCTGTTTATGCCATGCAGTTGGTGGTATTCTCTTATAGCAGCCAGAGCTGACTGAGAGTGATAGAAGGGGAAGAAAGCAAGCCCCTTCTCCCACATCACTCTGAGGTTGTCACCTGGAGATAATTATGCAATTACAACAGAGGGGAGAACAGAGGACAACTTGCCAATATTTACAGAGCACTCTGCTAAGTAAATGCCTTTTCTCATTTCAACGACCTTGTGAGGTAGATACTGTTAGGATCCTCCCTCCCATTTTTAAGCAAATGATGTTTCATGAACAAACCAACTTTGCAAATCTGATAAATAATATGAAGGGCCAGTGAGCCTGGCACACCATGTGATGGCAGTTCTTTCTCAGAAAAGTTTTCATGTGATGAGCACATGACTTTTATGTTTAACAAACACAGCAAGGAATTTCAGCACTTTTTGTTCTCGTGTGGCTATTATTTAAAATTTAGTTTTATGATTATCAAAGTGATATGTGCATGTAAAGAGTCAAAAAGTGCTACATACTTTGATACAAAAGATTCTAATTACCTCCCTGTTTCCCACTCTTTCCCCAGCCCCACATAGTGCAATTTCTCATGGTTCAGGCAATCACTTTTAACACTTTAGCAGGCTCTGTGTTAACATGACTGTATTGCTACTTTGTGATTTCTCAGTTTTAGGCATTATCTGTTGGCTTTCTGCCTTAGAAGATGACGATTTAGCTTTACCATCAACTCACTACCCCATCTGGAACACATACGGGGGGTGCCAAAAAAATATATGCAAGTGGACACTTTGGTCAACGTGACTCAAGCAGTAGTTCGCCATAATCAGAA
Organism: Rhinolophus sinicus; assembly: GCF_057876585.1. NCBI lineage: Eukaryota > Metazoa > Chordata > Mammalia > Chiroptera > Rhinolophidae > Rhinolophus > Rhinolophus sinicus. Next base: position 49,518,642 of record NC_142514.1, read on the forward strand.
GTGTCTGGACGCTGATGGTAACCACTTTGAGCACGTCTTGTAATTGCAGGAGTCAAATGTTACTTGTATTCATCTTTTGTTATTGGTATGCATTAATACAGTTTTTTCCTTTCTTAAAATGTGTATACATTTTTGGCACCTTCTGTATACACACACTTTTTCCTTGTTCTCCTATGTATTCTCAATATAGATATCACTTAATTTTAGCCAGATCAGCATTTTCACAACTGTGTCATGTACCACACTAGATCTTTTATTTTTTCCTGCACAATTGTTTATTTCCCCTGGAATTATGTTCTTATTTTTTAAACTTGCTTAATTTTCTATGTACTTAGCTCTAATTCAACCTCAAACCTATCCACAGTTGCATAAATCTTTTCTAAATATTTTAAAATACATTTGGTATCTCATCAATTTCATCTTTTCGAAGCAATCTCTTTGGGGCTTTCTGAGTGGCTCTGATCTGTACAGGTGGAGTCTAGGCCTGGTATACAGCTGTCTTCTCAGGATCTTTCACTCTTATCCTGGGCCTTTCTTGTACCTCTATCTTAAGCTAACACTCCTTATTTCTGGGTTGTATGTATTCCTTTTTCTCAGATTAGTCTTCATTTTGGAGCATGGGAAAAAGGCCACAGGAGATTTTCTGTTTGTTTGGACAACATGTGCACGTGTTTAACTGGCCATCTTTAGCAGGAATTCTTAGTTTCATGTCAGAGATGAAGCAATTGACACAGGAATATCAAGGAAACTGGAAGTTGTCAAGTTGGTCTAATTAGGGTATTTCCCTTGTTTTCTTACCTATTTTCCCTTCTGAGCTATAGCTCCCTTATGCCCAATCTCTCTTGTTTCCTTTCGCATCTCCAGGGGCGAGCCCATCCTAGGCACTCAGTTAATGTTTCTTAAGTGAATTTGTTGGGTCTGATTTTGGAGGACATAATTTATTACATCCCAGCAACATGCATTTTTGTTTCTAACTGCTCAAACCCAGTACTTGAGTACTTGCTGTAATTATTTCCCACCCCTGCCCCTCTGTGCTTATTGTCATCTCAGGAGACGTCTTGTCGGTACCTGAAAGAGCTCAAAATATCTCTACCCATGGGAAGGTCTTACCCATGCTTCATTTCTGAATCATAGAACGCGCTTCCAAAGTGTATTTGTGTGAGATATACAATAGTATAACCACAAAATATTTTTTTTTCCTGAAAGAACAACTTACTCAAGCAAAGGCACTGCTGTATTTATGACATTTTTTCCTGTTTTTAGACTACTTCATGGAAATTTGATAGAACAAAAGATTTTTTTTTTTTAGGTTAAATCTGTGTATGGGGTACTGTTTGTTTGCTGCCCATTAAGTCTGAACGTCTCAACTTGGACAAAAAAACACTCTTTGATTAACAAAAACAACCTGAAACAGATCCCTTCAGCTGGGTGACTGTATTATGTTAAAATGCAATGTAACAAACACGGCCCGGTGCCCTCCCCCGAGCCCAAACCTACCACAGCTAAAAATAGCCGGCGGTCTTTCCCTGCAGCTCCAAAACAGGAACAGCATCACTTGTTTGCCTTAGTATGTGTTCTGCAGGAATCCAGCCCCTCTCACATCCTGGCTCTCACACACGTGAGCAAATTCTAATCGGCCTATTACAAATCCGACAGGTCCAACAAAAGTAGCAAATTCTGCACACACATGGCTGTCCTGGGTCCATAAACAGTGCACTGCTTGCTCATCCTGGGCTCCAGGTGAGGAATCACCCTAATCACCACTTAGGGGAGGCTGCTCTTAACATTTGCCAGACTCTTGGGGCACAGAGATAGGTACTCTATGTGCATTAACCCTTTTAATCCTTAGCATCCATGAGGGTAAGTCCTATTATTATCCCCATTTGATAGATAAAAGGACCAGGACCTCAGGAGATAAGGGAACTTGCCTGCTCTCCCAAGACAGTGTAGGAGTGGTACCCACATCCAGCTGGGTTGGACTAATGAGCTTCATACCAAGTGACCTCACCTATAATGACCTCACCTATAGTGACCTCCCATAATGCCATCGCTACTCAGAAGTAGAGGGAGATGAAGGACTGTCTTCCCTCTCCAGCCTGACTCTAATTACTATTGGCCAGTGAAGATAAAGGTGGACACTGTAGACTCTCCGAGTTGGGAGGGACTATGAGGATGGTCTATCCTTGAGTATCTTTTCTTCTACAACAGACCTGACTAGTTCTCACCCATCTCCCAGGGAAAACCATAGGCTTGGCAGTTAGCCAGGCCTTGTTTCACGTCTTGGCTCTCCCATCCGCAAACTGTATAATATTAGACAACACTGATGCTGACAATAACAAACAGGTAATGAGCATACTCCATGTGCCAGGCACTGGCTATACTCTTTGTCGTGCTGGAGACCCTGCTCGCTCTGCCATTTGTCGTGCGGGGCGGCCTGCGGGGTCTCTGGTCCTGCTCCCCGCATAAGAACGCAGGATATGGCTAGGCCAAAAAGGAACACCCACAGAGCCATAGGTAGGGGAGTCATACCACTATAGTCTCACTGGCAGCTCTACTGTCTCGCTGGAGGCTGGAGTCACATGACCTGCAACCTGCTGTCTGCTTTTCTGCCTGCCAATCCACCGACTCACTCCCCTCGACTCCCGACTGGACTCACCAGCGCAGCTGCGACAGTTATATCTGTGGCTAATTGGCTAACTGGTAACGGCTAAGGGTCAATTAGCCACAGCTGATGGCCTTCTACTACCCGAGCCAGCACCTTTCTACGTGAGGCTGAGAGCCTGGAAACTGCTCTCTGGGACTCTGTCCCCACACTCTTCTAAATGCATTCTCTCCTGCAGGTTTCACTATGACCTCTGAAGCATGATATTGTTAACATTTGAGGACCCTGTGGCTTGCAAAGTATGGGGGCCAACTTAGTGTTATAGTCAAAAGCACAGAGTATGCATTTAAGCATCCATGATTCAGATCCTGCTTCCTACTGTATGATCCTGGGCCTGTTACTTAACCTCTCTGAGCCGGTTTCTCCATAAGGAAATGTAACGATATGTACCTTGCAGTGTTGTTGTGAGGAAGAGACAACCTTTTGTAATAGGTACTAAATAATAGTTCCTTGAAACTTTTACCCCTTTCTAGAAAAGTCCAATCCATTCTTAGGTTTAATTATTTGAAAAGCCTTTTTATATTTTATCTGAAAATCTTCCTCTTGATTGCTCATGCTTCATCTTTCAGTCCATCTAGCTACAAGGACAAATTTTGGACTTTGGAATGTGTGACACAAAGTTTATCATTCATTCATTTATTCATTCAACGCACATGTTTTTGAGTGCCAGTTACTCTTCTAGGCTAGTGAACAGGGGAAAGTATAGATGACATCGTCTAGAGTGTGTGTATATCGAGGGTAAGGGGAGGGAGGTAGACAGACACTAAATAACTAAACAAATAAGTATGAAAATGTCAAGTGATACTTTTTCTTTCCCAACTATTAAGAAAATATAAGAAGGTAGTGTGATAGCAAATGATATATGTATGGGGGTGATGGTGGTGGGTGATTCTTTAGGTTGGGTGACAAGGAAAGGCTTCTCTGAGGATGCTACACTGCAGTTGAGACTTGAGAAGCATCCATGCATGCCAAGATCTAGAGGAAGACCATTCTAGGCAGAGTAAGCTAGACCTAGGACCCCAAGAATGGAGAAAACTTCTGAGTCCAGAGCACAAAGAGGCTCACCAAGTGGTGCAGAGTGAGCATGGGGAGAGCAGGCGGAGAACAGGTCATGAAGGACTCTGTACGCTGGGACAGGAAGTATGGGTTTTATCCTAAGTCAGCTGGGAAGACACTGGGGGTTTTAAGGAGAAAATGACATATTATGCTTTACTTTTCAAAAAGATAATCTTGGCAGCAGTATGGAGAATAGATTTTAGAGAGGGGACAAGCGAGGAGGCAGAGACAATAATTAGGAGCCTCTTGCAGTAGTCACGGTGAAAAATGCGATGGACTTGATTGGGGATGGTCATAGTGGAGGGGGCAAGTGGTGGATGGATACTGGAAATACTTTGGAGGAGAACGTGAGGAGGATAAAGAAGAAGAGGAAATTAAGACACCTCCTAGTTTTTAGTGTGAGCAACTGAGTGGGTGGTGGTGTCACTTATCATGAACTTCACCTGGTGAAGTTCTGGGAGGGGGGCGGGCTCGGGAATGAAGAACTGTGCTTTGACCATGTTAAATTGGAAAGGTCTGTTTGTTATCTACGTGGAGGTGTCAAGGAGGCATTTGGACATATGAGCCTTGAAATCTGCAGAGAGAGTAGTACTGGAGACATAGATTCTGGAAACACAAGCTAAATAAATGTCTGAGTTGTGGGACTGAATCAGATCACCAAGGGAGAGAAGGAATATGAAAAAGAGCTCCAATATTTCAAGTTAAAGAAGAGAGAGTCAGCAAAAGGAATGAAGAAGGAGCTGCCAGTGAGGTGGGGGTAAAACCAGAAGACTGTGGTGTCACAGAAACCGAAAGAAAAGAAGTCTTTCAGGAAGGAGGGCCTGGTAGACTGCATGCAATACTCAGACTGTGTGCAATACTCTTGCAAAGTTCTGGTAAGCACAGCAAAGCCACTATTGGGTTGGGTCATTTGGAGGTCATGGCCACTTTGCCAAGAGCCATCTCAACAGAGAGGGGAGACAGAAGCTGTGAAGGAATAAGCAGAATAGAGAATAAGATGTAGGGAAGGGCAGATAGAAGCTATGGATAACCACTTCATTTGCAGAAGAGTCTCGGGCCAATAGTTGGAGGGGATGTGGGGCTAAGAAAAGTTTTTTTGGTTTTGTTTTTGAGAACCTTGATTCCTGACACGCTGTGGAGGAGGAGGAAGGGCAAATAGAGTGATCCGGTAGAAAGGAAGACATTGATGCAAGAAAGAAAAGAGATAGAGAAGCGCTGCCTGAGAGAAGGCAAGAAGGGATTCCACCTGGGCATGAGGGGAGGGAGGGCCCCACCTGAGAAGGGAGCATGGTTGTGCCCTCTGTAAAAAAGAGGAGGAAAGACTTAGGATACGGGCACAGGCTGGGTTAAGTTGTAAGTTATGTCAGAGAGAAGATGTAGTAGATTCTATATGATCATTTCCCTTTTTCTCACTAAACTGTAAGTCAAGGCCATCAGTTAAGAGTGAGGGAAGGAGCGATGTAGGAAGTTTGAGGAGAGAGGAGATGCGAACAGTAGTTTTGGAGAGAATGGGAAGTGAAGATACTGGAGCAGTTTTTGCCACTCAGTGGAGAGTACCCACTTGAGATTTGTGTCCATCAGTGTAAAAGGAATCCCATCACAATAGTCAGTGGATTCTGCAGGGAAATGCATCTGCGTGGGTACAGACATGAGTGCTGGAAAGTTGGAGCTTGGCAGGTGAAGTTGTCGGAGGGAGTTTGCAGGAGAGGGACTATGAGAAAGAACTATGTATCTCAGTTGAGTGAGATGAGAATGGGGTGACTGATGAGAAGATGCTGGTTTAATAATCACTGAAGGTCTCTGTGAGGTTGTAAACTGATTGGACGGGAGGACCAGGGAAAGTGCACTGGAAGCACAGAGCCTGGGATATTTGAGGCTGAAATTTGGAGGTGGTGCACTTAGTGTGGTTCACAACTTGAAAGGATATGACCAAGGAGGAGGATAGCCGGGTAAGATGGACGGAAAGGTCATGAGTGTGAGATGGTTGAAGAGCAAGCAGCCTCCAGGTACTGGATAGATAAGCCATTTGAATTTTGAAGTAACCAAGAATGGTGGCAATTGAAGGAAATGAGAGGATGCTGGGGTCATTAGGGGTGACACAGGGTGGGCAGGAGAGGGTGGCAATCCCAAAGTGTGTGTGTGTGTGGGGGGGGGGGAATTGTGATGAAATAAACTTCAAAGAAGGGGAGTTGAAGGAGAAGGGAGTCAAAAGGTTTGGAAGTGGTTGTGGGAAGCAAAAGCGCACACCCATCCTGTCTCCTGGTTGTTTGTCATAGGCAGGATAGGAGAGGGGGAAATGCCGAACTACTTTCAAGTAGTAGCAATGGAAGCAAAAGTTTTAGGGCAAATACAGGCATCAGTCAGGGCAAGCGGTGAGGGAAACATTCTCATGAAAGGATGGGCAGGATGGCAATCGGTCAGATGAATAGATGTCCAGAGCCCCATGGGTTGGAGCTAAGGGTTGGAGTGATGGTGGATGACTTGGGAAAGTCTAGGGCCTTGACCTTCAGGAGGTGACTGAGGTTACCTCACAGGGAAATTGTGAGATTAGTGCTGATGATCTCATAAGAATATCGTTTTGTAGCAGGAAATTTAATGATATTTGTTTATTTCACTTCTCTGATTAAAACCCTTTAATAACTCTCATTGCCATTAAGATCAAGTCCAGACTCTTCAAAGCTAGGAACAAAGTTGGCATGGTCTTGCCCCTTCTGCCTCCCCAGACTTGAATCTGCCACAGCACTGAACTGAACCCAACTGAATCGCTTTTTTCTACTCTTCTGATATCTTAGGCAGTATAAAGACTCTGGTTCTAGACAATCCAGGCTCAAATCCTGGCTCTGCGAGTTTCCAGCTCTGTGACCTTGAGCAAGTTATTTAACTGCTCTGTGCCTTAGTTTTCTCATCTGCAAAGTGGGGCAAATAATAGTACCTACCTGAGAGGGCTGTAGACAAGCAAAAGTCCTTAGATCTCTGTCACGTGGGATGATTGCAATAATTACTTCCTCTGCATGCCATTCCCTTAACCTGGATGACTCACACCATCTTTCTGCCCCCATCCTCACTCTTTCCTCCACCTATCTAGCTTCAAGGTCACCTGTGACACCACTTCCTGCAGAAAGCTTTCCCTGGCCCCTCTGAGGGGTCACAGCTCCACAGCTGGACTCCTGTAGCTGACTTCTGGGACTTCTATTGCTCTCTTTTTAAAATTGGATTTTAGTTTTGGAAAAAAAAATGCTCCCCCCACACCCAGATTTGGAAGTCACTGATCTTGGTGCTTTCTGAACTCTCTTCCAACTCAAAAGTTTATAATAAGCTCAGCAGCACCCAGCCTCTCAGTGTGGGGACCCTGAAGGGTAGTATTTGTTCTTTAAAATCTATTGATGCGAATATTGAGATAAGGTTTTTATGAAGTCAGTAATGCAATCCAAATTAAACTTATTCATTGATAAGCATACAGACTATGGCATACACATGGGAGAAACATTATTTTTTCAGCCCTTGGACAATGCTTGGTGTGGGTGTGGAATCACCACCTGCAGTGCCCTGTGACTGCCAAGGGTGATAGCCCCTGGGCTGGGAACCTGGAGTGGGGCCTACCCCGAGTTTCTAAAAACTGAAGTTCTCTGTTTGCCAAAGGAGGAAGAAAAGCCCAGGGCAAATTTCAGAGGCCTGGTTGTGGGAATGTCGGCTGCCTCTAAAATTTTGGCTCAGCCAGAGCAACTCACCCTGACCTCGGATGCTGTGGAGGTGCTGCTGCCGCCCTGGCTGTAGCTGTTGCAGCAGGCGTGGAAGAGACACTGCAGCCAAAGGGCAGGTAGGCACCGTCTAAGCCAGGATCTGCGTTCTGTTGCTTGGAGGGAGAGCTGGAAGATGAGAAATAAACTAAGGAGCAGCACCTAGGATGATAAGTTTAACAGTGTCTTACGAAAAGGCCTAAGCCAGTCTATTGGTTTAACAGCTGTCAGTTTCTTTTCATAAATATCCATAGTCTCCAGAAATCAGAGGTAGATGGGGTGGGGTTGGGGGCATACACCCAATCCCCTCACCTGGCTGCCTGTGAATGTACTATTAGGTGCGAAAGCAGATCTTAGGCCAAATTCTGCCAGACTTGTATGTATTAGCAAGTTAGGCACAAAACCCACAATCAGTTCTAAATGTGAGGGGTAGGAGAGGGCAATCCTGAAAGTACCCTGCGTGAAAGATTCACTCCAAGGTAGACCAGCCACCATGGAGACAGGTCAAACACGAAAGTCCTGCACGAAGACAAAGACACAGGTCTTAGAGGGCTGCCCCAAGGTATGACACTGCCAAAGTTTGCTGATTCTTCCACCTTGTTCTGTAAGCAAGTTGAGCTGAGTAGTCTTTCTACATAAGCTACCTGGTACACTGCTCTTTCCATAGCGACGGATCATTATGTTTTACATTCCTAATGCTAATTAACAACCCTCTAGGGTAGATTTCTATATTTGAGAAGCTTAAGCATTCTCCTTTAGAGGGTGGATTTCTAAGTAGGGAACTTCGAATACTAGCTACCTTGAGGGTACAGATCAAAGTTAATGTATACACATGCATTCCACGTTTTACAAAAACACAATGTTAAACAGATTATCAGATATACAAACTGACACCACCGTAAAGATAAAAGGGGTGTGGGACTCTCGACTTTGTTTTGTCCATTCATTTATTCGTCCATTTATATAACAGTTCTGAAATACCCATTTTCTGCCGGCACTGTTGTAGGCACTGGAGTTACAGGGGTGAATAGGAAAGTACATCATTCACATTCCAGTGGGGAAGTGAATGATAAAGCAGTAACATATAAATATACCATCTAATGTCTGGTGGTGATAGCTCCCATGAAGGAAATAGAGCAGTGTCAGGGACTAGAACAGTTGTGTCCAACAGACATGTAGTGAAAGCCACGTTAAACTTCCTAGTAGCCACATTTAAAAGAGTAAAGAGAAAGAGGTGAAATTAATTTTAATGATGTATTTTATTTTACATTGTATATCCAAAATATGGTTTGAACATGTAGTGAATATAAAACATTATTGAGATCTTTTACATTCTTCTTTCAAGCTAAGCCTTTGAACCCAGTGTAGTGTGTTTCTTACACTTCCAGCACATCTCTATTTGGACTCACTGCATTTCAAGTGCTCCACAAGCACAAATGGGTAGTGGCCCCTGTGTTAGATAGCACAGAGCTGGGGAGTAAAAGACAGTGGGCCTATTTTAGACAGGGCGGCCAGAGATGGCCTCCTCTGTAAGGAGGCGATATCCAAATGCAGTTTGGAATCAAGTTCAGGAGCTAGACAGGTGGAAATCTAAAGAGAAAATATGAAGAACAAAGGCGGTGTGAGTTGGGCAATCAACTTGGCATGACAGACAAACTGCAAGGAGGTGTGTGACTTAGCTGGTACGTGCATTTGCCCTTTATCTTCCCTTTTTCCTCCTTGGAATGCAGAGGCAGAGGCTGGAGGGGCAGCAGCCATCTTTCAAACCGGAGGACAAGCATAGGTTCTGGAGTTAGACTGCCCGGATCAAATCTCAGGTCTGCTAGTACCAGCTGTTTCACTGCTCCAACAACCTGTGGCAAAGGAGTTGTTTTTTCCTCGATCCCTTGCAGACCAATGCTTTTGTAAAATAAAATGAAGTGAATTATCTTAAAAACATGAGATGAACTAAAAAGAAATGAACATATGAAATATAAGACCAACTTTGAAAAATAATTTTATTCCACTGACATAAAATCACTCTTATCAAATCGCTACAAAACACTTATAGTCTATTTCTGGACTTGTTTTGTAGCAGACTACTACCAAGCAATTAGGTCCAAGGACGACACTTTGAGTAGCACTGAGTTATTGTACCACAGGTAAGTTTCTCAACCCACCTAAGTCTCTGTCTCCTCATCGGAAAAAAGGGAGTTATGATAAAAGTACCTCTTTCACAAGACTATATTTTTATGGATTAAATAAAACAACCCTTGTGAAAGCTAGTTCAGCAATGTTAGTAAACATTAGCTATCACCAGTTACCACACATTTGTCTCCCCAACTGGCTGCAAGCTCCCTAAAGACGAGGATGACCATGGCCTGATTTTATGAATCCCATGCTCTGTGGTGACTGCAGAGTAGATATTCAACAAATTACTGTTGCATTCTTGAAAAGTGCTTTGAACTCCTCAGGCGAAAGGCAGTTGGAAATAACAAACCCCACAGATTTCAGTCATTCAGTCATTCATTCACTCAGTTCCAACGTAGAATAATGAAATAGACAGCAGCTTTAGACAGACTTACGTTCAAGTCCAGTTTCTTCTACTCACTCATTTGGGTGAAACATTGTATCTCTCTGAACTTCCGTTTTCACAGTGAAAATCATGGTTATAATCACACACACCTTATTCGATTCTTGTGAAGATTAAATGAGATAATATATACAAAACACCAGGGCACCCTAAATGGAATCTATTGTTTCTGCTCCGCAGACAGTGCAAGAGTTAGTGCAGATGGCTGTGTTGGGCGCTGACCAGGACGCAGGCCTGGCATTTCTGGCTTGGTGAGCATTCCAGAACCTTTTATTGGCAGCCTTGAAAGATGCCAGCAGCTGGTAGCAAACTGGCACCAGTGTCTGGCAGAGACATAAAAATGGGACCTCACCCCATGGGGTCCTGCCCTACCCTGCCTGGAGGCTAGTTCCAAACACTCCTGGGGCCTGTGGGCTGTGGGTGGTGAGAGGTGTCTGCTTTGAAGTTGGCAATTGCACCCAAAGTCCTCCCTGCTTTCAAAACAAAACAAAACAAACTACCCCCAACAATAAGCTTCTCTGTGTGGCTTGCCACACTGGATAAAAGTCTTGCGGTGCTCATCGCTTCTTGATGGTTAAAGGTATAGAAACCCTCTCTGAAAATGAAGAGTCTGAGGGACGATCCTAAGGCATTTGAGCCATTAACCTCTTAACTCAAAATAGTTTATGTGCTAGACTTTATCTCATTTGACCCTCATAACATGTCTCCCAGGTAGATTAATTTGTTTTTTGTTTGTTTTTTTAAATTGTGGTAAAATACACACACAATAAAACTTACCGTCTTGACCATTTTTTAAATGTACAGTTCAATAGTGTGAAGTACATTCACGTTGTTGTGAATCTCCAGACCTCTTTTCATCTTGCAAAACAGAAACTATATTCCCATTAAACAACAACTCTCCATTCTCCCCTTCCCCCAGCACTTGGCACCCACCCTTCTAGTTTCTGTCTCTGTGAATGTGACTACTTTAGGTACCTCATATACGTGGGATAACACAGTATTTGCTTTTCTGTGACTGCTTTATTTCTCTTAGCCTAATGTCTACAAGTTTCATCCATGTTGTAGCATGTGTCAGGATTTCCTTCCTGTTTAAGGCCAAATAATATTCCAATGTATGTATATAGCACACTTTGCTTATCCATTCATCCTTTGATGGATACTTGGGTGGCTTCCTTTTGTCCAAAAATTTATTTACAACCTTTTGGCTGTTGTAAATAATGCTGCAATGAACATAGGTGTACAGATATCTTTCTGCGACTCTGCTTTCAATTCTTTTGGTTATATACCCAGAAGTAGAATTTCTGGATCATATGGTAATTCTACTTTTATTTTTTTCAGGAATATCCAAACTATTTTCCATAGCTGCTGCGCCGTTTTACATTTCCACCGACAGTGCACCAGGGTTTCAATTTCTCCACATCCTTGACAATACTTGTTATTTCCGTTCATCTTTCTTTTTTTAATAGTAACCATCCCAAAGGGTGTTTTTTTTTTGTTTGTTTGTTTGTTTTAAAGATTTTATTGGGGAAGGGAAACAGGACTTTATTGGGGAACAGTGTGTACTTCCATTTTTCCAAGTCAAGTTTTCCTTTCAGTCTTAGTTGTGGAGGGAGTAGCTCAGCTCCAGATCCAGTTGCCATTTTCTAGTTGCAGGGGGCGCAGCCCACCATCCCTTACGGGACTCGAGGAGTTGAACGGGCAACCTTGTGTTGAGAGCCCACTGGCCCATGTGGAAATCGAACTGGCATCCTTCAGAGTTAGGAGCATGGAGCTCTAACCGCCTGAGCCACTGGGCCGGCCCTCATTGTGGTTTTCATTTGCTAGTTTGTCTCTTTAAATCACCATTTTGCATAAGAGGAAACTGAGGCTTCAAAAAATGAGGTAACTTGCTCAAGGTGGTGAGCTAATCTGTAGTGACCAGCCTACACCATATCCTGTTCTTGGGCCAGTCTGGAACTCAGCAGCTGAAGACCATGGGCCTAGAATGTGGCCTCTGCTGCACTCAAGGACCCATTTCTCCAGCCAGCTCCCCCTCCATGTATCTTATTCTACAAAATATCTGCCAAGGCAGCATGGTGGCATGGGTGACCGTGAGGGGAGGACTCTGGACCCTGACTGTGTGCTCTGAGTAGCCCTGCCACTCACTAGCTATGGAATTGCCAGCAAGTCAGGAACACTGTAATGCCTTATATTGCACATGCACACAAGGTGCTTGAGTTCCACTTCCTAGAGTGGCTGCAGGAGAACTTCAGGGCATGCTCCCCGCCATGAGCCCAAGCGCAGAAAGCAATACCAGTCTCTGGAGATTCAACCAGGACCCCAAAGTCAGGGACCCTGCCCTCCTGCAGGTCACCATGGGGCAGGGTGGGGAGACAGCCATAAATTAAATATTTACACAATTCTGCATTCAGGGACAATGATGACAAATGAGTGCTGAGAAGGAGAAGGCCATTGAGAATCGGTCTTTCTCACAGTCTCAGGAACAGGGCAAGTTCTTCTCCAATTTCCACTCTGCCAGTCTACCATTTGCATAAAACAGAAGCTCAGGATAATACATCACAGAGTTAAAGGGGTAAGGTTAAAAGACTTACATATTCCAGCACTGACACTTCTAAAATTCTGGGCTAATTTGGAGTGTTCTAAACTCATCATCACCTTTAATTCTTAGAGCGAAATTAACTGTCTTTTTCTTTCAGGCAAACTTTCCTGTGAGCAGGTTTTCGGGTTTCTTAACTAAAAAAGAAAATTCTCAAGTGATACCTTTTAAGACTAGAAGCAAGGCATTGACGGCAGGTGTGCGATTTTTCACTTGATACACACACATCAGCTCCGTGAGGGCAAAACTGTGTCTGTGGCTCATCAGTACACCCAGGCCCACCATAGATAACTTTTGTTGAACAAAAGAATTCAATCCAATCAATATTTCAAGAAGCTGTTATGTGCCAGGCACTATTATTATTAACTTTAATAAAAACATGCTCTTATTTGAGTCCAGCACAAACAAATCTAAGCCTTAACAGCTCCGAGGCAGGAAGGATTATTCCCGTTTTGGCAGAGGAAGAACCAGAGCTGCGAGGGTAATGGGTGTTTTGCCAAAGTTCTCATAGCTAGTAAATGACAGGAGACAGGATTTGAACCTAAGTCCGTCCCTCTCAGACCACGGCAGAACTCAATAACCTCCACACTCTGCTTGCCTGCCTGAGTCTCAGCAACCCCTATTCGTGCAGATCAGCTTGTGTTGAGAAAAAAGGGATGAGTTTTACCTTTTCCTTCCCTTAGTCAGTTTAGAGAGGGGCACACATTTTTTTCTTCACCCACGGAGAGTCGGAATTCTAGGGCTGGAGAAAAATGTGGAAGATTTGTGTCTCAGTGCTGAAGGCTTGGGTGGAATTCACAGAAGCCCCTCCCAGGAGCTATAACTAGCTCTGTAGTGAGTGTAAGGGGCGAGGCTGCCCGGCTGGCCTGCCTGCGGTCATTGCTAGCCTTGCTAATTAGATCTCCTTTCATCTACTGAGCTCCAAGAGCCTTTGCCCACATTAACTTGTTAATCTTAGCCCCATCCTTCTGATGCAGATGACAAGCATAATTAGGTCTAGTCAGAAGACAAAACAGAGCCAGGAGACCACGCAGAACCGGAAGAAAAACACTGGATCGTTTACTCCTCCTTCTTGTTGGCTCATTGTCTCTCCTGCTGACAGAAGCGTTTTCAGCTTTGCTTATCCCAATTCTGAAAATAAAGCATAGTTAGTTTAACTCTTAATGCACACATTTGGATGTGCAAAAACGTTTGCTTTCATTTTAGCTTTAAGGACAGCTCAGTCGATCGTGGGCCTTCCAACTCTCTGGGCGGATGGGAGATTCGATCTCAGCACGTATTGTTAAATGCATCCCACATCCGCCAAAAGCAGTGTTAGTTCTCAAGCCCATAAGCAGAGAAAAACTTCTTCATGGTCCCTGCCTGCAGACTTGGATCCGCAATGGCAGTTGCTGTGATGCCTGTGATCTATGCCTTGAGGTGCCTGTGCTCTGCTGCATGAGCATTTAGGCCCCGTCAGCCAGCCCAGTTGTTTGACAGCCATTACCGATGGTGCTGCAACGAAAGAAAGCTTGGGTCCCCCTTGGTGGCACCCTCAGATCTCTATCACCTCTTTACCTCAGAGAGTCTGCCTCCACCACTTAAGGCCCTCCCATCTCTCCTCCCCTTCGAGGAAGTACAGCAAAATCTCCTCGATGAATTTTGGCTCTTACAAAAGCTAGGAATCGAAATGGTCTCCTAGCAGCTTTGGTCCAGCAGATGGCCCTGAGGCAGGGGGTGCTGTGTATCAGACACCAGATTTTTTGTTCTCTGATCTTCTACAGCAGAGAAAACAAAACACAATTAATGTGCCTAACGTTTTTCCATCATCAAAGCAATGTCCCAAATGAGGAAACAGGTACATTAGTTTGCTAGGGCTGCCATAGCAAAATACCTCAGACTGAAAGACCTAACAATCAAGATTCATTTTCTCAAAGTTTTGGAGACTAGAAGCCCAAGATTCAGGTATCAGCAAGTTTGATGTCTCCTGGGGCCTCTCTTGTTGGTTTGCAGATGGCCGCCTTCTCATTGTATCCTCACGTGGCCTTTCCTGTACGTACCCATCCCTGGTGTCCCTTTCTGTGTCCAATTTCCTCTTCTTATAAGGACATCCATCATACTGGATTAAGGCCCACCCAAATGACCTCATTTTAGCTTAGTCACATCTTTAAGAACTTATCTCCAAATATAGACAAATTCTGAGGTACTGGAGGTGGGACTTCAACCTATGAATTTGGAGGGGGCACACAACTCAGCCCATGACACAAGGGTGTACTGTGTTTTAGAAAAGATTCCATCTTTGCCCTGTGTATACAGTAATCACCTCCTATCAGGCTTTGGAATCTATGGACATGGATTCAAGTCCCTGCTTCCACATTTCCTAGATATGTGGCTGTAGGCAAGTTATTTAGCATCTCTGGTCTTCAGTGTCCCCATCTGCAAAATGGGGATAACAGTTGCATCACCCTCGGAAGGCGTTTCATGGATTAAATGAGATAGTGTCGGTGAAATACTCAGCGTGGTGGCTGAAGCATAGTAAATGTTCCATGATGAAAGCTATCCTCTCTCTACCCATTCCATGCTTAACTCTACGTCTGCCTTAAAGTCTCGGCACAGAGGCTGCTTTTTCCAGGAAGTCCTCCCTGGAGGTCCAAGCTTGGGGTGGGGGCAGCTCTTTGACATTTCCGCAATCATAATATTTAACACACTGGGTTGTCAAGGTCAGCTGAAGTGTCTGTCTTCCTCAGCGCAGGGAATCCTGCAGGAAGCAGTTCCCCAGTCTCATCTGTCTTCCTCACGGCTGACTGTCAGAGGTTGGCATGTTGGTTATTGTAAGTGGCTGCATGCTGAGAACATGGTATAGGAAGAAAGGAAGGGAGGGCTGGATGGATGTGGGAGAGGGAGGATGCCTCAGAGCGGGGTTCTTCACCTCGGCACCACTGACATTTGGCCAATAATTTGTAGTGGGGAGACCGCCCTGCGTATTGCAGGAAGGTTAGGAGCATCCTTGGCCTCTACCACTACGTGCCAGTAGTACCACCACCCTCAGGTGTTGTGATGACCCAAAATGTCTCCAGACACTGCCTAATGCCCTTCAGGGCAGGAGTTGGGGTTGGCGGGGGAGGGCTGGAGTGAGGGAAGACATGAAAAAAGCTCATATTGAGCACGGCTGCCTTAGAGTGATTCTAAGGCTTAGATCAGTGGTTCGCAAATGTGAGAGTGCATCAGAATCTCCTACCTTGGAGACTCAGAAATACAGATTAGATTGTTGGGCCTCTGCTAGGGTCTGAACGTGTTCCCCCCAAATTCTCATGTCGAAACCTAACCCGCAAAGTGATGTTGTTGGGAGGAAGGGTCTTTGAAAGGTATTAGGTCAGAGCCCTCATGAATGGGATTAGGCACTTTATGAAAGGGGCCCCACAGAGCTCCCTCACCCCTTGTGAGAATGCAAGGAGAAGTCTGAGACCTGGAGGATGGCCCGGCCATGCTGGCACTCTGATCTTGAACTTCCAGTCTCCAGAACTGTGAGGAATAAACCCAGGCTGCAGTATCTTGTGAGAGCAGCCCCAAAAGACTAAGACAGCCTCATTCCCAGAATTTCTGATTCAGTGTGTCTGAAGTGGGGCCTGAGAACTTGCATTTCTAAGAAGGTGCCACTGACGCTGCTGGTTCAGGGCCATTTGGAACCACTGCCTTAGAGATGGCAAAGCACTGGTCTCCAGAACATTAAGAGACAGGTGATGAGTAAGTTTTAGCCTGTGGCTAGAGCTGGCCATGTAAACAGAGATCCTCAGACATGGGCCCTCGAGGAACACATTTACACAGGACATCACTCAGGCTGCGGGAAGCAAGGAGACTCCAGGGACAGAAGTGGGGAGAGAAAGAGAGCGGCCTCCAGTCAGGTCAGCCTGTGTGTTGGGAAGACAACACTGGGTGAAGGCAAGAGGGTGGGAGAGGTGCCTGGCCTCACCAGTCTTACCCACAGGGACTCCAGCATTCACCAACATTAATTCAATACAGATTTAGTGAGCAGCAGCTACGTGTCAGACACTGTTCTGGGTTTGGAAATATAATTAAAACACACACACACACACACACACACACACACACAAAAACAATCCTTGCCCTCCTGGAGCTTACATTCTGACGTGGTGAGACAGAAAAGAATGATACTAAACAAATTGTGCAACATGTTGGAAAGCGCGATGTTCTCTGGAAAAAATAAATCAGAGTTAGTGGGACTAGAAGTGAGACCGTGACTGTAATCTTTGCTGTAAGTGTTGAATAACTGGCTTTCTGGGGGGCAAACATATCCTGATTTGTAGCAATGGCTGATTTCAGTGGCGTAAATATTTGCATCATGGCAAATTGCAAATAATGAATGTGACATCATTAGACATGCAATTGGGAAGAAGTGCACAGTAGCATAACTTTTTTTTATCTATCTATGTAAATTTTTTATCTATCTACCTTTCAGGTACAATGTAAATTTTTTTTATCTATCTACCTTTCAGATGTAAATAACCCTAGGTATAGATAACAGTAAAATGCAAAATAATTAAGAAGCTTGGGGTATTTTAAATCTTGGCTTCTATTACAGTTTATTTCATTTTAGGTTTATATCATTTAATTTTCCTTAATGATTGTGTATATGAACTGGCTTGCAAACTTCCTGAAAATGTAACAATCAGCTCTGGTGAGCTGCCACTAGCCAGCTCCAGCACACCAGTGGTGGTTAGGAAAGGCCTTGTTGAGAAAATGACATTTGACAGAAAACTGAAAGTGGTGAGGGAGTAAGGTGTTGCAGATACCTGGGGAAGGAGCATCCGGGGCCTGGTGTGTCCACATGGCCACACCCTTGCACAAGCTATCCCTGGGCCTGGAGAATCTCTGTCCACCTGCGGTACCTAGTGACAGCCTTTGGGGCCAAGCTCAGAGATGATCTCTTGGGTAAAGTTCCTTACTTCTCTCAGGATTCCTTAAACCCTTTCTGGAAACACAGGTGGTTGTGAAGGTGGTATGAATAAATGGATGACCACAAGCAAACAAATGATTTCTCTCCAGGATCCCATAACACTTTAAATCCAGTTGTTTTTAGCCCATTTCATTATTACTCTGACCCATTTTTTCTCCCTAGAGAGCCCTTCTTCAGGTGTGTGAAAATGCAGGTTCATCATTGATGTTACATACGGGCTTAGTTATTGAATGGACCAATGTTGACCTTGACCTGAGGTGGTTAAGGCATGAGTGGGTTGTAGCGATTGCCCTTCTGTTGGGTGAAGTTCACAGGCAGAGTCCCTTCAGTTGTGTTAACACGGTTTGCATGACCACCTCTCCCTCTCTGCATAGGGGAGGCACAGGAGAGCCGGGGCAAGCCACAACCACAGTTACTCATAGCAGCAGCCACCGCCTGTCAGGCCACAGGCTGGGGCTTAATTTAGGTTATGTTACTTAATCCTCACAGCAATTCGGCAGGTGGGTATTCTTAGCCCCATTTTACCTATGAGGAGAATGAGGTTGGGAGAGGCTGGGTAAAGCCACCCAAGGTCGCCTGGATAGTAAGTGGCAAAGCTTTCACTTGGCTGCATAGTTTGAGTAAGAACTGGTTCCAGGTGGGAAGGAGGTCAGTCATGTGAAATATTAACTATAATAACACCAGGCAGCAGGGCGGAGTGCTCATTAGAACTACCAGGCACGGCTGGGAGAACAGGGGAAGAAAACTGTGACTCCATGAGGGGCAGGAGGACAGGTAGCCCTTACACCACAGAAGCTGCAGCCCTGAGCTTGGACTTCTGGGTGGGAAAGGTGTGAGGGCTCTGGGGGCTCCTGTTGGGGACATAGGTATTAGTGGGAACTCAGGGGACAGGTTGTCTCATGAAGCTAGCTCAGGATATCTCCCCACAAACTCCCCCAAGTACCGGATATTCATTTATTTATTCACTGAAAGAAGCTGAGACAGTATTTTTTTTAAACATTAACTTTTTTCCCCCCTGGTATTTCCCCCTTGGGTCCATGCTTGGGGGGAGGGGAAGTACAGGGAAGAAGGCACTAAAAGCCCACAGGTCTCTTCCTGGCTTTGTTTTCTAAAACCTGAACCCTTAAGGGAATGGAGAAGATTGGGGTATCTTGAAAATGTCTGGGGAAAATACCGTAAGAGAGAGAAAACATTCCTCCAGTCCAGGTGGTGTGGAGAGGTAGAGGGGGACGTTAAGAAGAGCAGGGAAGGGATGGTTTCAGAACAAGGGGCTCAGGGGGACTGCAGGTCCTCAGAAAGCGTTGGGGAGCCCAGGGGCAGGGGTACTCTACTTCATCCCCAGACACAGCCCTGGGGGAAACAGGGAGCCCCCAAAAGGGACTGGATTCAGAAATGAAGCCTCAGAAAGACCCAGAGAGACTTCTGTATTTGGGTCTGGTACAGAGAAAGCAAAAGGTTCCTGTACCCTGGAGAGGCATGTATGTGGCAGAGAGCCCCGCCAGACTTTGGGGGGCGTTTGGACAGGAACACATCTGTGGGGACTGCTGCCTTAGGACCTACTAAGATCCCAGGGGCGGGGGCGGAGGGTGTCTCATCAGAATCCTGGTGGACCGTGAAATAAGAACCAGCTTCCATGCCTCTGCTCCAAGCC
Organism: Rhinolophus sinicus; assembly: GCF_057876585.1. Taxonomy (NCBI): domain Eukaryota; kingdom Metazoa; phylum Chordata; class Mammalia; order Chiroptera; family Rhinolophidae; genus Rhinolophus; species Rhinolophus sinicus. Next base: position 49,537,870 of record NC_142514.1, read on the forward strand.
CTGGTATGACGTGATTCATTGAAATTTAGCCACGATCCCAGGAAAAGGGAGAGGGAAACCCCAAACTGACTGAGTTTCAGTGTCTTTCACCCTGGGGGTATAGTGGCTCAAAACTGAAATTAAGTTAAGTTATAGACTTATAAACTGCAGAAAATATTTGCTGAGCCCCTCAGATCCTTGGCCCTGGGCTCGGCACCACGGATGGATGAGGGTTGGGGGAAAGAAACGGGTATGATAGGGGCCTGTCAGAGGTCCCTTTGTCTTCATTCCTGAATTAGAAGTGATTCCAGGGCTTGATCTCCATACACGGTCCTCTCTTGTGTGCAGCAGTAACCACCGATGCCCCTTAGGCACTTAGTCTGTGCTAATCCTTGCACCCAGGGTGCACTCCATCCCATTTTAGACAGGTTCCTGGGGCTAAGAGGTATTAAGAAGTTTTTGCAAGACCACACAGCCAGTAATTTTCTCAGGACCACACAGTGAGTAAAATGGCCAAGTTGGGATTGAAACATAGATGGCTATGATGGGTTGAATTGTGTCCTCTCAAAAAGAAATGCTGAAAGCCTAACTCCAGTACCTATGAGTGTGACCATTGGAGAGGGTCTTTACAGAGGTCATCAAGTTAAAATGAAGTCATCGGTGGGGGCCTGATCCAACTTGCCTGCGTCCTTATAAAAAGGGGGAAATTTAGACACAGGCACAGGCAGGGATACACAGAGATTGCCATGTGAAGATGAAGGCAGAGAATGGGGTGATGCTTCTACAAGCCAAGGAATACCAAAGATTGCCAGCAAACCACCAGAAGCTAGGAGGGGGGCCTGGAACAGATTCTCCCTCATAGGCCTGAGAAGGAACCAACCCTGCCAACACTTTGATCTCAGACTTTCAGCCTCCGGAACTGTGAGACAATACATTTCTGATGTTTAAGCCACCCAGTTTGTGGTACTTTGTTACGACAGTCCTAGGACACTAATGCAGTGGCTGACTCAAGAGCCTGAGACCAAAACCAAGTCATACAGCCATTTTGCTGAAACGTATGCTGCTGTTACAGCTGGATATGACGAAACAGAATGTCTCTTTTCTCTCTGTTTTATTAACCCTCATCTCCTCTCATCTCCTTTGCACTATGTATCTGTATTTTTAATTGAAGTCTTCTTTACTCTTTCTTTTCAAGGACCTGACTCGAGTGCCCTATGATTTTACTTCCTTAAGTCACTGGGAATTCCAGCAATATACCTTGTAGTCTCAGACCTCAGAATGTGGTTCATGCTGCTTCCTGCCTCATGTGCTCCACTGTTATGCCTATGTGACCACCTGGGAATTTTAATCCTCTTCCAAGAATGAGTTTCTCCAGCCGCCTTCCATAAAACCATCCCTCAGTCTGATTTACTGCTGTTCCTATAACATCAACAGCATGAAAACATTTTCACATGGAATCATAGTTGGTAATAGATATGGCTGTCTTCTTTAGCACCTGGATTATTTCTTGGAGGCCCAGGAATAGTAGGTGTTTTAAAAAGCTTCCCCACACTCCAGGACAACTGAATCTGTAGACTTCAACCTGGAGTTTCTCACCCCTTCTTTCTCTTCTCATTTCTCAAATTTGCCTTCCCATGTGAAAAATAAATATCTTCAAATTACTCCATACTTGGCATATATCTATCCTATTAACAGATTTTTCAATCCAAGCAAGAAATGCTTATCCCACTTCCTTCCTTTCCCCTTCCTGTATTTTAACAAGGTTTTGTCATCTCCTTGACCTACCCTCAGCAGAGATGCTTTGGCTGGGTGAGCATTTTATTTTGGCATTTGGGGATGGTGTTGGTTGGAGCCTTCTCTCTACTCTAAAAGAACATAAATGGAACAAAAGCATTCAGTTTTAGGCCATGGATCCCGTCCAGTTCCAGATTAAGGCGGAGGCCTTGCTTCTGCAGAATTAGCCTTCTGGCTGGCTCTCCCAGAGTACCGGAGTGAGGAGCAAGGCTGACAGTGGTGGCAGCTGCCCAGTGGGACACCTGCCCTTGGCCGCTGCAGGGGTTTGAAGGGGCTGCTAGCTTCACCCTTTGCAGAGACTGTGCTGAGAACTCTTCTCCTTTTGGGGAAAACAAATCAACCGCCTGTGAGGAAACCTCAGTCTGGACAGGTTTTCCTCGAGAAGAATTCATTCTGACTTATGCCTCTCTCTGGTGGCTTTCTGCCTTGGACATTTAAAAGTTAAGGCCACTCCCTGCTGCTGTGGGCTGCTTCTCTGACAAACCTCAGAGCTCTGAATTTTATAAGGGTTGACCCAAGAAGCCTGCACTTAACTGACCAGTGGGGAAAGTGATAAATACTCCTTCTTATCAACCAACGTAGCCCAACAGGCACAATTTAATCTAACAAATATTTAAGGAGCTCCTACAGCAAGTTTAAGGCATGGGGCTCGGTCTGGGTTAGGGAAGGGTTGACAGGAGACTTCTTCCTTGCTTGTTTTAACCTGTATCCAACAGGTAATACTCTAGGCTGATGTGACAAGACCCTAAAGCACAGTGGCTTGTGTAAGATAGAAGTTTAGTTCTGCTTCACGTACTAGTCCAGAGGTAGATCGTCTGAGAGGGTGTTCCTGCCACAGTCATTGTGTAGCTTCCTTATTAGGGTCCCACATAAACCTCTGTATCCCAGTCAGGGGAAGAGAGAAAGGAAAGTGCTTACCCAGTGGTCACTCACGTCCCACTAGCCATAAATCGGTAACGTGGCCACCTTGCGTTGTAAGAGTTATTGGGAAATGTAGTCTCCAGTGAGCACCCATGTGCTTAGCTAAATATAAAAAATTCCATTATTGAAAAACAAATATTGATGGACACTCACTAGTCTCTGCCAACCTTTCTTGCATTTATTTACCCAATCAACAATTATTTATTGCGTGCTTGTCATATGTTGGGCACTGCTTTTACACAGTTGCTTATAACTCACTGATGGTAGGAACATATGCTCAGTGAAAAAGTCACACCGCATTGTTCCCTCATTAGGAATTCAAATGCTATAGATCTTCAGGGAAGGAAAGACTCATTCTGACTACAGGGATTCATCCATTTGTTCAATATATTTATTGAGCACTGTTGTAGGCGGTCTCTAAGATGGCCCCATTCTCCCCACCTCCTGGAATTCACGCCCTTGTGTTGTCTGCCTCCCTTGAGTGTGGGTTGGACGTAATGACTTGCTCTAACAAATAGAATACAGCAAAAGTGATGGAATTTCACTTCTGAGATGAGGTTATAAAAAGGCTGTGACTCCCATCTTGCTTGCATGGTCCCTTTCTCTGTGTGTGTGTCTCTGTCTCTCTCTGTCTCTTTGTCTCTTTCTCTCTCTCCCTGAGCCCTTACTTACACTGGGGTAACCCAGCTGCCATGTTTTGAGTAACTCTATGGAGAACCTTACGTGGCAAGGAGATAATATCTTCAGTCAACAACTCATAAGGACCTGAAGCCTGCCGACAGCCATGTGATTAAGCCTGGAAGTGGATTTTCTGAGGTCTGCCAACAGCCCCATGAGTGAGCTCAGAAGCAGATCCTCCCGCAGTTGACCCTTGAGATGATGGCAGCCAGCCTGACACTTTGATTGCTGCCTTGTGAGAAACCCTGAGCCACAATCATCCGACTACACTGCACCTGCAACTGAATTCCTGACTCACAGAACTGTGAGACAATAGATGTTGTTTTAAGCTGCTGAATTTTGAGTTGATTTGTTATGCAGCAATAGATAACTTATGTGAATATCTACTATTTTCAGGTAGTGTACTAGGCCGTAAGAATGTGAGAAATGAGTGACACCTACTCACTCTGTTTAGGGAGAGGAGGAAACGAGTGTCTACACAAACGGTTCTTACAATACAAGCTGCGAAGTGTAATAATGGAGATGTGCTGAGCATGAGATACGAGCACAAAGGAAAGGCTCCGTATCCAGAGGAGGAAGGGAGATGAGGAAAGTCAGTCTGGAGAAGACCCTACTTACAGGGAATTTTGGAGGAGGCTCATTCCATGAAGAGGAGACATGAGTAATGCCTGGAGGTGAAATGGTGTGATGTCTGCATGGGAATGGAGCACTACAGTTTGTGTATAAAGCAAGAGGTGAAGACAGATGAGGCTGGAGAAGTGACTAGAGACTTGCCTAGTCTTGCACCAGTAATTCATCTTAAAATAATCAATATTATGAAATCCTACTTTGAGTGAAAGGAGATAAAAACAAAAGAGTTAATAAAAGAACTAGCATGTTCTTCTTAACAGTCCAACACCTGAATTTTAAGAAGCTAAATTCAATTATATAGCAAACACAGACAAGTGTAATTTGCTGATAAAATTGAGCCAAGAACTGTTGACATGTTTCCATGGAATAGTTATGTTCCTATAAAAACCCAGCTCAGGTGATGTTTGATGCTTTTACAAGTAGAAAAGTGATCCTTTCAGCTTTAGGACTTTATGAATCTATATTTTGAAAATCTGAAGAGAGGTTTGGGAAGCATTGTATGTGTTTTGTTTGTTTAATTGTTTTCCTCCTTTTTCCTCTCTCCTACCTTCTCTTCATCCTGCTTTTCTTTCTTCCTTCTTTCATCCTTCCCTCCCTCCCTATTTCTCTCCCTCCCTATCTCCCTCCCTCTTGCCCACTCCTTCCTGATCTCTTTCTTTCAGTTATTAGGAATGTTGAAGGTTCCATAACATTTCTAGGCTCTAAGCATCAGCTTTGCAAGGGATGAAAAGGGAACAAAAGAACTCCCCTTTACCCTGCCTGGAAAAATAGCTCTAAAGATTCTTAAACGGGTTCTTGGGTGGTTCTCTGGATCACTACTACTCATGAGTGAGTCTAATGATTCAGCAGGTAACCAGATTATTTGAACCAAATGACTACGAAACTAGGCTTGTGAGTAATATTTGGTCCAGAATAGGAAGAAATAAAAATATTGAAATTAGCTTTTAAAATTAAAATGTTTAATAATATCATTTCAAAATAACTTTCTGTATCCAGAATCCATAATTATTAGCATGAAGTAATGGTCAGGTGCCTCCTTACATCTGAATTGCACAATTTCTTGAATCTGGAGTCCCTGCACATGCTTGTGGGGGCAAATGTTTTGACTAGACTGCTCGAAACAAAACCTCATTTGCTGTGTTGGGTGTTGCTGGAGGTTGCATAATCCCCTTCCAGATTTAATCAGGCTCTCTTCTCATACCATGAAGTTATTCCCCGCTCTGATTCTCATATATGAGTGGCTTGTGCCTCCATTATTATTTGCAGGAATGATAGTAAAATATTATCAGGTGAAAAGGCAAAGGCATCAACCAGGCAGAAGGGACCTGGTGCTGGGACAGCATCCTGAAGTCTCTCTTCTATGCTAGCCATCACCCCTTTTGTAGGGAGGTCTGGAGGTTCCATAGGAGGGACAGGGTGGCAAGAGGATCTTTAGGAACTCTGGGGTTCCTTTGGCTCAGATTCATAGAGGCTGAAAAGTTGTTTTAATATCTGCCTTCCTCACCAGACCGTGAGAAGTTAGAGAGTTAAGGACCCTATTCTTCTCATTTTTGTCTCTCTGCTATTTAACACAATGTCGGCCCATAGCAGGTGCTTAATAAATATTTATTGGGCAAAATTGAAATATACCCGCTTATTCAGACATTCAGTATTGAGGTTCTACCTTCATTACACACTGCATTAGGCACTTTGGGAGATGTGAAGAGAAATAAGAGTTGATGATTTTCGAGTCTTATTACTAGACTGGTAGAAACTGTCTCATACATCTTGGTATCTCAGTTCCCGGTACAGAGCTTGGCACTTAACAGGAACTCAGTCAACATCTGTCAATTAACTATAACTTCCAGTGTCTGGGTCAGAAAAGTTGCTTCAGACTTGTCACCCATTGTCCACCCCTCCAAACCTGCCAGCTCAGCAAACTCAGTCCTGCAGAATCACTCCCAGTGATCCAACAAACTATTATGGTTCGCCAGGAACTAAAGCCACTGGGAAAATAACGCATCACTTTTCATCTGAGTGTTTCCAAAGGAACTGAGGTATTAAAATAAGGTCACAGTTGTCCCAATCAGATCATCTTTTCAAAGGAATTACAGGGTTGTGAGCCAACGGCAACCACATACACCTTTGCAGTCATCAGAATCAGTGTTCTCGACACTGAAAGCAAAATCATGTAAACAAGGTTGGGCTGTGGACTTCCTTGACCCAGACTTTCAGGAAGGAGCTGACACACTGCCCAGACTCGCGCTCACCCACATCGCTCTGCAGCCAAACAAACTCGAGAAGCTCGTGTTTTCCCAGCTGTATGATGCATTCACTTCACCAAACGACTGGCCAGAAAACAAGGAAAAGAAAAAAATATGCCCAGTTCAGACCAGGCAACACAAGTAAAGAAGAATTGCTTTAGCTGACCTTTCTTTTTCTTTTTTGTTTGTTTGTTTTCATGAAGCATCAAGAAATACAAAAACGGAGGAAGTTTGATCTATGGCATTTAATTACCCAAAAGGAAACAAAATATTTTTTTTTCTTTTAAAGATCTGATCATGTTATTACTCTGCTAGAAACTTCGGTGACATTCTACTTTGTAATCTTCAAACCCTTTGGTATCCCTTCCAGGTCTTTCACAACTTGTTTAAAACAACCTTTCTAGACACATCTGCCCCATTTCCTCCCGTTCAAAGCTGTTCCTGAGCTTTGGCAGGCTCTCATTGTCTTAAATACTTCATGTGCTTTCTTGCCACATGCTTCTGTTCATGCTATTCCTTCTGCTTGCAATACCCTTCCTTGCCTTGATTTCTAGGGAAACTAACTCGTCTTTCAAGACCAGTTACAAAGGCATTTTGCACTGTCACTCACCCCGGTAACAATTAGCTGCTTCTTCATCTGTCTCCCCATAGGACTACTTTTTGTGTATCACTTATCCCTTGTATCATTCATTCATTCACTCATTCATTCATTCAACAACATTCATCGTCTTTCTACTTTGCTCTGGATACCTGCTAGGCACTGGGGATCCAGGTATAAAAGTCCCTAACTAGTGGGAGACTCAGACAAATAAATCAATTGCTGCAAGGTGGAATTATTAGTTCTTTGGTAAAGATAAGCACGAGGTGCTTTGGGAAATCAGAGCAGGGTCACCTACCCCAGTCGGACTGGTAGGAGAGGATCAGGAAATCTTCCTTGAAGAGGTGGCACCGGAAGAACCCAAAGAACAAAGAGTTTTCGTATCCATCTCCTTACTCTTGGCAGAGCACTCCTTGGGTAAAGAGGTCAATCATGGGTCATATCAGATCAGGTCATTTACTTCACACGTGTTTATTGAGTTGTTTGCTAGGAGACAAGCAGTGTTACTCCCAGAAGCAGTTTGGGGACTAGAAAGCAGCTGTTGGAAGGGAGAGAAATGGATTAGGGAAATACTAGAGGAAATCAAGCATGATTCCCAGGTTTCTAGTTTAGGCAAATGGGTGGATAGTGGATCGGGGCTGCCATGCACAGGTGTGCAGGTTGTGGACTCATATGATGAGCAAAGCAACGCAGAAGGATGAGCAAATTCAGTGGGGAAGAGTCTTATTCAATCAAATTCTTGATTGATACAATAGTAACCAACACGATATATGATATTGGCGTGGACTGGAATTGAGAGAATTGTTTTGTTGCTTTGTTTTCTTAAAGGCAGATCTTCAGTTCTCTCTTGGGTGGACTGGGAAATCTACTGTCCTGCTGCATTCACTCAGCTCCTTATTTTCAGGCATCAAGAGTTTCAACTGTGAATTAGTTAGTTCTTTCCAACATCTCTTCTGTGTTTAGATCATTCTGACACTTTTTCTAGAGAGGATGTTAGGATTTCTGGCTTAAATGAAGCTTGAAAAGTAGGTGTGAAACTGAATAATTTATTCAGTTATTAGTATTAATTATTAAATAATAAATTGGGTTATTATTAATAACATCTATTATTACTATTATCTAAAAGTTGGCTTTAATTATTGGAATTAATTCAAGCTACAATTTGATCACCTCACAATAGTGGTGATGGCCAAATTAACCTGAATTTTTATTTTCTTTTATTTCAGTTTTTCTTTTACCTAGTGGAAGAAATCTAAGCAGGAATTTTGATTGCCAAAGATTCTTCTCCTTCTCCTTCTCTTTCTTCTTTGCCAAAGATTCTTAACCAAAATAAATATTTCCTTCAAAAAATATTTTAATGCAGCCTTAATACACCCTCCTGAGAAGTATGACTCTCTCTAAAACATCCCCTGGGTTACCATTTGACTTCCTGTGACATTTAGCAAGAAACACAAATCTTTTAATAAATGTACTACTTTAAAATGCATCCAGACCATTCAACAAAATCAGCTCTTCATTATTCTTGATTGATAGTCTTTGCATTTTCCATCTCTTACTAGAAATACTGGGCCCCAACATATGTATCCCATAAAAGTAAACAACACATTCTACAAAAGACCATTGGGGGAGAACGTGTGACTATCATCCTTCTGCGCTGTCTAGTTCTCCTACTCAGCACTCACTGACAACGTATTTAATTTGCTTTTTGGTATAATCCCATCCCTTTTCCCCTGTATTTTGTTCTCTAAATGTATTTCTCTTTTAAGCTCCTTGATTGCAGATTATATTATCTTCTTGTTCATAGTTTAGATGAAACCTTATTAATAGATTAATAACTTTGGATTCCAAACACCTGTCTTTTGTGATTAAGTAGGCGAGAGACAGGAGGTAAAGTTTACCTTTGTATTATCTATGTGTAAAGGTTTGCTGGGTACATACAAGGCAGTGAGCATAATTAGCCTTTTAAAAAACAAATGGTTGTAGAAGCACTATTTCCACCATATCATTCTTAATTACTTGGCGTTTTTATCTGTTCATGAAAGCAGATTCTCAAAGGCAGTGATCTTCAAATTTTTGCCTGCGTACTCCTCCAAAAATTTTTGAAAACTATATACCCCTCATCCATTTCAAAAGTAAACATTTAAACAGTTTTATGATAAGTTTAAATAGTTGTTAAGGGGGTGATTTCTGATATATTATAAATATCACCATTTAAAAATAAATCTCTTACATTACTTTCTTAAGTTTCCCAAGGAATTTTAAATACCACAGCAATTTGACACCAACCACTATGATTTGATATCCATCATCATCTTGTTAAAAAGTACATTAACAAGCTTTTCTTTAATAAACACTTTCACCATTCTTTCTCCATTCCACTTAGCCAACAGAATTTTATTCTAAAATAATGTTTAATGCTCTCTCATACTTCTCTACTTACCTACACACACACACACACATGCACACACACACACATACACACAAATATAAGTTGAGGGCTACAAAGTGTTTTAAATTTTTTTCTTTTGGATTTAGTTGTCAGCACAGCGTTAGTCAAAACAACAGAAAATATTGCAAATTTTGATGCATAATTATAAATGTAAAAAGTAAATGTGTATTGGAATTGTATTAATTAATAAGCTGAATAGCTCTTTTTCACAATTGCTTCTTTTATCCACAGGTGAGTTACTCGTTGCTGGAATGAGACAGCGTGCCACATTCATTTTATTCTTATTTATTATTTTGATAGATATAGCCATTGAGAAACTGTGTTTACATAAATAAGTAGGTGAGAATGGATTTTATAGTGCTGCCACTCAAATCTAAACTATTTTAGAGGTATAAGGCAAGCATCACAATCATTCACCATTAAAAAATCTTTAATGATCGATCAGCTGAGGATTCAATTAGACATCCTTCAATTTTGTTGAAAGTCAAGAATTTTGGACCACATCGCTTGCAAAGGGATTGATTTCAGTCATTAGAATCCAGTTAAACACCATTATTTAGAGTTGTCCCTTTGTAGCACAGAGTTTTCTATATTTTAGTGCAATGCACGAGGGTAGCTTCTGGTCGGCAGGAGATGTGCCTTCCTTTGGTAAGGTGGGAGGATGGACATGAAAGGACAGGATGGAGAGAAGAACCATAGGGGAGTCCTCAGACTGGGAAGAGGGCGTGTGGTAGTTGAGGATCTGAAATTAACTCTTTAAAATTATCCTTTTACGCATATCCTTTGGAAAGACTTCAAATAGAATGCCAAATTGAAACCACTGTTATAAAGATCTCTGCCAGGCACAACCATTTCTTCACTTGACAATAGAGCGTTTTCTTTTCTCAGAATATCTATAAACATCTGGAAGAACCAATGTTTCTTGGAATACTCCCTGGGAAATGATATCTTAGAGGTTCATTTAAGAAATCTTAATTGGCTTCCCCAGTTAGATAATAAAATCTAAAGCTGTGAACTGGAGGTTTTGCAGACGCAGGAGAACAGATATGATGATGATGATGATGATGATGATGATGATGATGATGATGATGATGGTGATGATGATGATGATGATGATGATGGTGATGATGATGACAACAGCTATTGTTATCAATTGTGTTTGCTTCAAATAGCAGAAACCCCAACAAACACTGGCAAATAACCAGTAAGGAGGTATTGGTCTCAACAACACATTTCTGGGCAAGGTAGCCATGGACTAAAATAGCGACTCGATGTCATTAAGTACCCAGCATTCTCTATCTTGCCACTCCATTGTCCTTCCCTTGTGATCCTTATGCTTGTTACCTCATGACTGCAAGATGACTGCTCTACCTCGACCCTCACCACTGAGTCCCAGGCAAGAAGGTGTGGGGGAGGGAGAGGAATAAGGACTTGCTGCTCAGAAGATCTGCCTTTTTATTTGGAAAAGTCAGGGACTTCTATTAACATCTCATTGGCCATAACTGGGTTTTATAGCCATCCCTAGATACAGGAGCATTGAAAGTTTGAGTATTAGATTCTTTTCTACCCTATTTAGTAAAGGAAGGCAGAGAAGATGCTTGAGAATAGATTTTGAGTGAACCAGCTTGCAGAATCTGTCACCTCCTCTTATTCGGAGCCAGGCAGTTGGCATACATTACATCTGTTACAACAATCCTATCAGATAGGTTTATTATCTCCATTTTTCAGAAAGGGAAACTGAAGCTTACTGAGCTTAAAGTAACCTTACAGGGGACTGTAACTAACTTATGACAAAACTGGGATTGGAAACAATTCTAATACCAGTCTGTCACCTCTAAACAGTTTTTCCACCTCTAACCACTATACAGACGGCGGCTGTTTTGCTGTACTTCCATCGGCTTCATAGCACTAGGCCTAAAGAGTACTGCTGGGTGTGAAGACTCCCAAAGCCTATGCCAAATGCAGAGGAGTGGGGTGGGGGTGAGAGAATAAGTAAGAAACTCTCTCTACCCATCCCAATCCCCTGCCCCAATTCTCTTGATCTTGATAAGAATGGGTCAAAAGAGGGAAGAGCAGCTCTAAGTTGGGAGGCAGGACACGGGTTCCTTTTCTCACTCTGACCCTGGCTTTTTAGGTCGTCTTGACTCTGGCCTCGATCTCTTCACCTTGCTCCTCGGTGTGAATTTGTGATAGAAGACAAGTGGAGAGACTGCAGAGTTGTGATCTGGTGGTAAATGGGGGTGATCACTCCTGTGGCAGGCTCCCCGTGCTCGGGAGGCACATCATTGGCAGGCTCTACATGCAGGACCCGGCTTAAATCCACCTATTTCTCAGCCCTGGCACTGGGGGCCCCACTGCCCCTCTCTTCCATCCCCACCCTGCCACGGACTCAGAGATATGCATACTTTCATCTTGGCGACTCTGGGCTGCCATGACCTACTCAGTTAGGGCCAGTGAAGCACAGAAACTACAGAAACTCCACCTCATGACACAGACTTCCAAAAATTTCCAGAATTCAACTGCTTCTTTCCAGTGCTACCATCGTGGTCCAAGCCACCATCAGCTCCCACTTGGATGGCTATCATGGTCTTCTCCGTGGAGACCCCCTGTCCCTGCAATCTATTCTCCAAAGAGCAGCCAGATCAGTCAGCCTAAAGCTTCACACCCTTCTGCTGCAATCCTACAGTGGCTTCTCTTTCCCCTCTGAGTTACAGTCAGCATTTTGACAAATGGCTTCTAAGGCCCTACTCTATCTGAACACTGTTTCTCTCCTCCCTCTGCTCCCCTTACCTCTCCCACCTTACTTCCTTACTACTCTCTTCTCCTCACAACATCTTTCTGCCTCAGGGTGTTTGCACAGACTGTTCCCTTTGCTGAGACCACCCTTCTCTCAGATTTTCAAATGGCAATCTCATCTCCTTTAGGGCTTTGCTCAAATGCCAAATTCTCAGGGTAGGTGATGCCTACCATGACTACCCTGTTTAAAAATGCTACCCTGTCCCCCACACATAGCATTGTCCATCCTCCTTACCCTGCTCTGCTTTCCTCCATGGCACTTACCACTTTCTCATACAGTATATATCTTATTTATGTATTGTATGTATAGATTGCTCCCCCCCACCATGTGACAGAAAATATGCTCACCAAGGATTCCACGGGTCCCCTCAGATTGCCTAGCCTCTTTGTGATTAGGTGAGGCCATGTGACTGGTCCAGACAAAGTGTGGTGGGTCATTTCCAAGCTGCAGTACAGACAAGCCCATGGCAGGTTCTCCAATCTTCCTTCTCTTCCTTTGCCACAGCAACCAAGGAACCTCAGGCTGAGATGGTGAAGGCTTCTGGGCTTCCAAGTCACTGCTCTGGAGAATCACATGGCGTTTGTGTGAAAGAGAAATAAATAAATGAAGCATTGTTTGGTTAAGCCACTGACACTTTGCAGATAACTTAGACTTAATCTTAGCAAGTGGCTTATACCTTGCTTTATGACTTGGGGCTTCTCTGATGACTTTGGACACCTATTCATTTATCCTGGATGCCTGTGGAAGCATCTGACATTTATGCATGTGCAACCCAGATTTGGGCATTGGGAGGTGGACATAACATTCCACGGGGAAGCCCTGGACCACTGAGGTATGAGAACCACTGGATATCCGCTTCTCCCTTTTGCCTTTTGGTGGACAATCCTGAGTGCAATGTAAATGCTGCCCAAGAGGCCCCGAGGGAATCCAGTGCCAGTGTCCCATGGAGGTGGCCAGCATGACACATATCCTTGATTGATTTTCCATCTGGCCTTATATTATCCTCCCTGGTCCTCGAGCCTATTCCCTGGGAATCACTCTCAAATAAACAACCAGCACATACGAGGTGTGATCAAAAAATATGGTGAATGTTTAAATTTAAAAAAAACTATTACAGTAAAAGACACTTTGCCATTAATCCCCCTCAAAATACTCCCACTTGCTTTGAACACACTCATCTCATCGTTCTTGCCACTTTCTGAAGCAGTTCTGGAAGTCCTCTTTGTTGAGTTTCTTTAGTTGCATTATTGTGGCTGCCTCGATGTCCTGAATTGATTCAAATCGTTTACCTTTCATGGTCATTTTGACTTTGGGGAACAGCCAGAAGTTGCATGGTGCCAGATCCAGTGAATAAGGTAGATGAGGACACACCGTGATGTTTTTATTTGACAGAAATTGCCGTACCAGAAACAATGTGTGACACAAAGTGTTGTCGTGATGGAGGATGAAGTAAAGACACTCATGAAAGAGGACTTCCAGAACTGCTTCCGAAAGTGGCAAGAATGATGGGATAAGTGTGTTCGAAGTGAGGGGGAGTATTTTGAAGAGAATTAATGGCAATGTGTCTTACTGTAATACATTTTTTTAAATTTAAACATTCACAGTATTTTGTGGTCACACCTCATTAATCTTTGCCCCAGGCCTTGCTTTAGAGCACTCCAGGCTAAAACAACATTTAGGCATCTTTATCTCCAACTGTTTAAACCAGAACTCTTAGTCTTTCCTCTCCCCTCAACTCTTCTTCCTCTACTCTATCCCACTCAGTCATCAAAGCTAAAAACCAGTCTCGTCCTGACCCCTCCCCTTTCTCATCTTGATCTCAATCTGCCCCTCCACTGCTTCCCTAAAACTATTGTGTGAGCCCCCATCATATCACCTAAGCAGCTGCTTCTTCTCACTTCTCCCCACCTCTCCTCCAACCCTCTCAAATCCACCCTTCAGCCAACTGCCAGCATGAAATACCCCAAGCACAAATCTTACCATGGTATGTCTTTGCTTAAACCCCCCCAAAGTCTCCATAGGTAAACCAAACTCCAAGCACCCTAATATGGACAGGGACCCTCTAGGATCTGCTCCTTGCCTGCTTCTCCAGTGTCATGTCTGAATTGCTTAGGCTATCCAGCATTGTTCCCATTTGTACATTCACCAGGGAGAAAAACAATACCTCATCCTGAAGATTTTGTTTATTCCGTTCCCCTGGGGAGCATCCAACAGCCCAGCTACTGTGAAGACAAAGTTAGCAGAGTTAATCTCTGGCGTCAGTGACTACAGGGTCTTTCAGGCTTGTATCTTCACCGCATACAGATCATAGGACAGACAGTGTGAGGGCTGGAAAGAGAAGTGGGGGCACCACTAAAATACCTGAGTTCTAGGCCTGCTCCACAGGCTAGCTGTGTGGCCCTCAGTAAATTACCTGGTTTCTGCACTCACCAAAGGGAAAGACACTAATGGCTACAGGGTGTGTGAGTGCACTCGATAATAAGTGATGATGATGATGGCTAGTACTTACTGAGCACTTACCGTGTGAAGCAATGGAAGCAGAAGGAGACACCCTGCGAGCTGGTCTTGGCTCTGTTGCTAACTTGGTAATGTTCTCTGCGTAAGTCATTTCCCGCGTTTTGACCTCAGTCTCACCCTGGAAACAATGGGTTGAACTAGTTCAGGTGCTTTTGGACTGGGTGGTCACTAATATCCTTTACAGCTATAAAATCCTGCGTTTATGAAGTAAGCACATGGAACTATTGTTTGTCCCCAAGTGGGCTGAGCGTCCATCTCTCTTTCACTCTGACGTGCTTGCTGGGGCACACAGCATACTGAAGGTGACCTCACTAGCTCTTACATCAGCCTCCTTCCCCCAGGGTTTCAAGGAGAAAAGGGTTGATTGTATCCCAAGCCAGAATGTTAGAGATGCTGCATGTCTTGCACATTTTTTTTTTTTTTTCGGTCCAGCTCACAGTAACAATGAGGATAATTCTGTCCAAAAAAGCAATCAAGATTTTTGGCATGAATTGTGCTGCTCAAATCCACAGAATTTACTGTCACATCACTGCCAAGTTGGACAGATTCTTATCAGAGCCAGGTCAAATCCAGGTCAAGACCAAGGCTGGTTGCCTCCTGCACGATGCCTGATCTTCTTGCTCCTCACCCAGCGTGACCTCCACACATGTTCCTGAAGGTGATACCGGTACTCGGCTCCATCACCACCCTGTCTGTCAATGGTGCCTTTGCTATCATGAAAAGTTTTGTTTCTCTCTCAGTTTGCTTCCTCCCATCCTTCAATACCTTATTTCTACTTTCCAGTTTGAAGTGAAAATGTGATGGCATAAATATATCCTGGATATTTCCTGCTTTCAGTTATTACTGAAAGTTAAGCATGCACACACACACACAGACACACACACACACAAACTCATTTTGAATTAATTTCTTTTCGTAGCTGATCATATTAATGCAATCGTCAGTAACTCACTGCTTCCTGCATAATTGAAGTAGTCAGAATAAGAAGTCCCAAAGTGGGCATAAATTGAAAGACACTTATTTGGCCATGGAGAGAGTAGTCAAAATGCCTCCACACCAAGGAAGCCACAAAGCCAGGCAGAATTATTGTGTATTTTTGTCCACAAAGTTGGGGGATCTTGGAAGAGGGTTAATGGGTAGGTTTTCCTCAGTGAGAGAGCTGAGGACAGGAAATCGAGGACATCCATCCCTTGACACTTCGTACCTTTGGGATCTAGTTGGCTATTAATGACCTGGCTGTTGGTAGTGTGGGAAGTTGGGCTGGAGTGTGGGGGTGGGGAGCAGGATGTGGTCCAGAAGGGAACATCTGCCACCTCTGACTTTCCCTCATGACTCTTATGTATAAATGAACACTCACAGGTTATATTTAAAGGCATTTTATTCATTTCTTCCGCAAGTAATTACTGAACGTATGCGGTGTATATACCAGGCTCTGTACTGGAGGCCATAAATATAATGCAAAGCATAGTACGAGGTCTAACAATTGAGTTTGCGAACTTGCCACTGTGCTCTTACACTGGTAGCACTGTACAAACAGCTCGGTAAGGTTTCAGTATATCAATCGGTCAGTATATCAGTGTCTCATGGCTGTGTTTGTGTTGACATGTGGCAGTGTCTTGCTGAGTGACGTTCATTATTGTTGTTGTGTGTTTTTGTGTGCTGTCATGAGAATGTCTGATCTTGAATTAGAGCAATGAGCAAACATTAAATTTCTTATTAACCTAGGCGAGAGTGGAAGTAAAATCAGAGACATGTTAGTCCAAGTTTATGGGGTTAATGCCAAAAAGAAAATGGCAGTAAACGTTTTTCTGAGGGGAGAGAGTGTGTCACTGATGAAGAGAGGTCAGGGTGGCCAGTAATGAGCAAAACTGATGAAAACATTGCAAAAATATGTCAAACTATGCATCAAAATTGTCGGCTGACCATGAGAAGCATAGCAGACCAAGTAAACATCAATAGAGAAACAGTTAGAAAAATCTTAACTGAAAATCTTGGCATGAGAAAGGTGTGTGCAAAAATGGTCCTGAAGGAGCTCACCGATGAACAAAAGCAAAGGAGAGTTGAAGTTTGCCAAGATCTTTTGGAGAAGCAAGACGATGTTTTGGGTCATGTTATCACAGGTGATGAAATATGCGTGTACCAATACGACCCTGAAACAAAGTGTCAAAGTGGACAACGGAAGTCAGCCAATTCTCCACGACCAAAAAAATTCCATCAGTCCAAATCAAGAGTTAAAATGATGTTCGTAACTTTTTTTGATAGCAGAGGGATTATTCATTATGAATTTGTACCAACTGGACAAACAATTAACCGAGTTTACTATTTGGAAGTGCTGAAAAGGCTGCATGAAAAAGTTAGACGACCTGAACTTTTCGCCAACAATTCATGGCTCTTGCATCACGACAATGCACCAGCTCACACGGCACTGTCTGTGAGGGAGTTTTTAGCCAGTAAACAAATAACTATTGGAATACCCTCCCTGCTCACCTGATCTGGCCCTCAATGACTTCTTTCGTTACCCGAAGATAAAGGAAATATTGAAAGGAAGACATTTTGATGACATTTAGGTCATCAAGGGTAATACAACAACAGCTTTGATGGCCATTCCAGAAAAAGAGTTCCAAAATTGCTTTGAAGGGTGAACTAGGCGCTGGAGTTGGTGCATAGCTTCCCAAAGGGAGTACTTCGAAGGTGACCGTACTGATAGTCAGCAAGGAGGTATGTAACACTTTTTCTAGGATGAGTTTGTGAACTTAATCATCAGACCTTGTAATCCTTTCTCTGTAGCACCGTGACAATCTAGTGCATTACCTATGTCAACTGGATGTGGAAAATGTCAAATGAGTTCTGTAGAATCTGGCTCACTTGGAACTGTTATTTACAGCATATTGCTGGTGTGATTAAATAACTATTGCAGGGATTTTTAGTGTTAGCCTTTCCTTTAGAGTAAACATCCCATAAGGACAAGGATCCCATCACCACTGTTACCCCCAGCACAATACCTATCCCATTAGTAAATGCTCCATAAACATTTGTGAAAGAAGGAAAGACAAGGGAGGGAGGGAGGGAGAGATGCAGAAAGAGAAGGAAAAGGTGGGATGAAATAGAAAGAGAATGAGAGAGAGAGGAAGGAGAGTAGAGGACGGGAGGGGAGAAGGGGAAGGTAGATTACTATCCTGGAAGATAGGTGAAGTGACTTGACTTTGTGAAGAAACTCAGGGCCTGTAAAGGGAAGCTGGTGTTGAGAAAGAAAGGAAGTGGTTGAAAGAGAGAGGAGGTCAAGGTGGCCAGAGCTAAGCTACACAGGAAGGGGGATGTTTCATTTGGGAAAATTCTGTGGCAGGATGTCTGGAAGCTGCTGTGCTGGAGGCTGGGGACTGGCCACCGATGTGCCCCCCTAACCTGGGCTGAGAGGCATCCTGACTGGAGAGAGCCATGCCTCCGGACTGAACTGGGCTGGCTGTGAAGCCCAGACCTATGGCTGAAGCTGTGCCAAGTGGGGCTGAGGACTCTGGACTCAAACAGGCTCGATTTGCTTCCAGCCTGTGCTGCCAAGAATCTAACACTAGGTTCCTGTAAAGGGATGTTTGGGTGAGGTGGTTGTGCTGAAGAGGACCTGGCTAGCACTTTCTGTTGGAGGGAGTCCTGGACCCCCTTAATACTGAGGAATTGAACCTCATGAGCCATTGTTCTAGTTTACTGTTCGTTGTGCTTAGTAATAATAGTACTATGATGATATCGTTCTCACTGTTTTTAATTTAGGTACTTTCTATTTCAAGTTGACCTTTGGTCTTACTCATAAAAACCTTATTTCCCAAACAAACATGTGATGGGTAGTCTGAAAATCACAAGTGCACTTGGGGAGAACTCTGGAAAAATGAGACAGCATTTATGGAGTATATACTAAGTGCCAGGTCTTGTGCTAAGTGCTTTCATTGCAATATTTCATCTGATCTTTGCCATACCCCTACAAAGCAGGTATTATTGTTGTCCCTCATCGACAGGGAAGGAAACAGGCTCAGCTAGCTTAAATTATCTCTCTGTGGTCTCTCAGCCATAGCTGGTGGAACAGGACTCACATGAAGCACTGACGTTAGGCCAGGCCCCGAGACTCCAGCCCAAGGCAGGCCAAAGCAAGGCAGGCACTCCCTGATGGCCATGAGTTACGATTTTAGGTGAAACGTGGATAGACAATGTTCACCTTAATAGTTAAGTCTATTTTTAAGGCTTCCTTCTTTATCTTTGCCAAGTGAGTTTCATTTTTTTTTATTTACCATACTGACAAGACATTTTATTTAATTAAGTTAAAAAGTGAATTAAAAAAGAAAAGTTAAGTAATAGTGCAGTGGGTTATGGATAAAGAAGAGTGAAGATGGACACGGGTGACAGTCTCTGGAATCCTGGCTGCCCTCAAGGCTTGGTTTTGATCTTTGCCTCTGGACTCGGTGACTATTCACAGGCCGACCCTCATGGGACATGCAGCTGATGCTTGCTGCATCCCACTGGGACTTTCCAATTCTGTCTCGCCTTTGTGGGTTTGTCTGGTCTCTGGGTCACAGCCACACCCCCTCTAGACAGAGTAAAAGGGCAGGAATTAGGTAAAAGGTGGTTTGGCAAAGGTCAGGAAAGGAAATATCTTTAGCTGCAATTAGCTCAGGATACATAAAGGCTTTCTGGAAAGGGTCACCAAAGAGAAGGATCCCCACTGCCCTCAGCACAAGATTCAGAACAATCTGGAGAGGCAATTGGTCCATGCACATGTTGCAAGAAGAGTCTCTGGAGAGAAAGGGTTGGTTTACCAGAAGGCTGCAGCCTCAGAGATTTCCTGCTGTGCCACAGTAAAGGTGACCTACTTCAGGCCTTGGGGACCTATGATTGGCCCTTATGCTTTCCCTGGCACGAGGCCTCATACTTACTAGGCACTCATAACATTTGTTCTGGATTCACTCTCCTTGCTACCTGGAAACCCTTTTAACAAAGAAGAGAATATTCTACACAGAGGACCATACTTAGGACACCTAGCTCTGTTCCTCCACGACCGAAAAATAAAACTACATTAGCAGCAATCTAGTGATTCCTGAAAGTTTCTTTTGCAAGATCCAGTTCTCCTAGGGCCATTCCCTGAGTGAATGGATAATCCAGTCCCAGAAATACAAGGCTCTAACTAGTTACTAGAAGAGAAATTATGAACCTATCACGAGTCCCTGCCGCCACTCCCCCCGCCCCCACTCTTCAAATAGCTAACCAGGTCAAAACACTGCTTTTATGCAGTCCACTTAGAAGCAAGTGTCCTCTTATGTTAAACCATGGTTAAGCCGTAGTACTTAACCGCAACCCAATAATGCCAAGTCACTTGATTTACTCATTTGAAAGTAGTGTGCCCGTTGTGTGTATTTTCAAGGTAAGAAAAGCTAAACGTCTGAGTAAATTTTTTTTTTATTAGTCTCAGGTGCACAAGACAAAGCAAAACTTAGACGTTTATCATTTATATCCCTCATACTGTGTGAACCCCCCTCCCCCCATCCACTATCCCTCTGTACGTTCCCCAAATTAATTTTCAAACCCCCATGACCATCTTGTGGTTACTGACTATTTTTCAAAACCTCTCGCCTTCCCCTTATCCCCACCCCCCCGCCATCTAGCAACCCTCTGTTTTTCCTCCATGTTTCCAAAACTGTCTCTGATTAGTTCATTCACTTATTCTTTTCTTTAGATTCCGCATATAAGTGAGATCATATGGTATTTGTCTTTCTCTTTCTGACTTATTTCACTTAACATAATGTTCTCTAGGTCCATCCATGTTGTTGCAAATGGTAAGATTTCTTTCTTCTTTATGGCTGCATAATACTCCATTGTATAAATGTACCACAGTTTCTTAATCCAGTCATCTACTTGAGTAAATATTTTTGAGCAGATAATTCCTGCTGTTATAATATTCACAGTATTATGCCTAAGGATGAGGGCTTTATAGTCACACTAATTTGAGTTTGAATTTCTGCTCTGTCAATTTGTTGTGGCAATTCAGGCAAGTTGCTTAACCTTTCTGAGCCTCTGTGTCTTCATTCGCACATGGGAACAGCAATTCTTTCAGAAATACTCTGTAATGAGCTTCTGGTAAGTCCTGAGGAAGGAGGCAGGCATTTCATGCAAAACAGGGAGTAGGAACCACTCCGTGGCTGGGCTTTCCGAGGCTGGAATTGGGTTCCAGGGCATGAATGTGTGGACTTTTTCTTAGTGTTCATCAGCTACTCTCCAAGAGTTGGCTTCCCGAGTCTGCTTCTCTTCCCTCTGTGAATCAGCTTCTACCTCTGCGACTGGGTATCTCTTCTCTGCCTCACAGCTTCTGCTTACTTACACCTTTGCCTCACTCCTGCCCTCAACTCACTCAGGCCCATCAAGGCTTCTCTAGCCTCTTATCTTTCAACTTTTGTTTTCTGCAGTTAACTGATTTCCTTTATAGATCCCAACTTAAAATGTCTAAAAGCAAGAATCTATTTGAACAAGACTTTATGTGTTATGATACCCTAAAAACTGCTGGCTAGCCAATGGATTGGTTGCTGTGGGGTGCAGGTACCACCCCTGATCCAATCAGAGGTGTGTGTGTGTGTGTGTGTGTGTGTGTGTGTGTGTGTCTGAGGATGATTACATTTGACAAATCAAATCCCCTGGAGGCAGCAGCCCCCATTCAGGTGAGGTGTTAGGCAGGGGAGTCGCCCTTACCAGGAGTGGCAGACATGGTGATTGATAATGTGTGGTAAAAAAATATATATATAAGTTCGTTGTGAAGAGTAAATGAGATAAAACTTGTAGAGGACCTAGCACAGAACTAGAACACATGTTAAATGCTCAAAAATGACAGCTGTCATTCTTATGTGATTATTATTATTATTATAATCTATAATATCCTATAAGCTATAGGATGATTTTAAAAAATATATATTTAGTTCAACTTCATTAAAGGGAGGGAGCAAGATGGGAAGTAGGATCTCTACATGTATATCAAGGAATAAAAAAACATCCCTGCAACAAACATACAAGTTTCTCTTCAATTTATCTTTTGAAACCACAAATATGATCCTGTAAGCCTAACTAAATTCTTTAGATGGCTTCCCATTTTTCTAAATAAAAATAAAAATTCTCTATAAGGCCTTATATGGTCTTCACCCCTCTCCCTCCACCGCTCCCCCCCACCCCCACACACTCACACACACACACACACACACGCACGCACGCATACACACACCTTCCCGAGCTCTGGCCAGCACCATAAACACATTACTTTGGGTGCTGCAGCCACACTAGCCTGTTTCCAGGACCCCAAGACTCCTTGTTCCATTGCACAAACAGCCTCGCAACATACAGTTCTGTATGTAGCGCTCTTCTCCTCCCTTCCCAGCCCTTTTCCTAGTTAATTTTTGCTCCCCTTCTGCACTCTATTCAAATATCAGGAAAGCTTTCCCTGGAACACGATCTTTCATGATATGCATTTGGAATCAAATGTCTTTCTCTTCGCCCATTGTTTCAGGAATGGGAGGGACCATGTTATTCGTGTGGGCTTCTCCAGCTAGACCATAACTCATGAGGGCAGATAATGTCTGAGTTCCCTCAACTTTGCGTTTCCCAAAGAACATCAGTGCTTAGACCTTGCAGACGCTCATTAAATATCTGTTGAATAAATGAGTCAGTAATACTTTTGCTATCAAATGCAACTAAATTATTGCCTATCAGAAGTGATGACAACACCGGAAGGTAAAAATAATGCAACGTTAAGCCTTTTTGTTTTGTTAAAAGCCCACATGTAGAGATCTTCAAATTTGGCTCTGCTCTATGCCCAAAGGAAATAGTAACACATTTTTTAAAAACCCTGATATTATACAGGCCACATTTATTGACCAGAATACAATAAATTTAGAAATTAATGATAAGTCTATACTTCTGAAATGTAAACACACACTTCTAAAGATCTCTTGGTTTAAAGAGGAAATAAACTACTTGGAACTGGACCACAGTGAACACAGCACATATCAAAACCAAGGGGATGTGGCCAAAGACATTTTCAGAAGAAAATTCTAGCTTTATATGTATTTATTAGAACGTAAAAATAATTGAAAATAAAAACCAAATAAAGCCAAAGTAAGTAGTAAGAAATCAATTAATATAAAGACAGAAATTAATGAAATGAAAACAATAGCAAAATTAATTAATAAAACCACAGGTTTGCTTTTTTAATGTAAAACATTATTTGGCTATAGAACAAATTTGAAAAAGAGAAAATACTTAATAAGCAATACCAGGCATAAAAAGGGACAGATACAGGTACATATCTAAAGCACAGTTTTTAAAAGGAATGTTATGAACAAGTCTATACCAATGAATTAGAGACACAGATGACATGAATGATTTTCTAGAAAAACATAAAGTAATCAAAATGAGTCCAAGAAAAAGCAGAAAACATTAATAACCATTAAAGAAATTGAACTATTAGTTAAAAAGATACCTCCTTCCGGCCCTTGCAAAGGACATCAGGCTCCAAAGTCTTATGAGCAAGTTCTTCTACTTAAATGTGGAAGAACAAATAACATGTTTATGACCTTTGGGGTAGAAGGCCTTCTTAAACAAATTATAATAATAAGAAGCCATAAAAGAAAAGATGAACAAATTTGACACATCAAAACTAAAACCTTCTCTGTGACAAAAGACATGATTGAAAAAATGAAAAGGCAAGCTACAGTCTAGGAAAAAATATTTGCATTATATGTATATGTATATAAGTGTTTGTGTATATAGATACATATATATACACACATATATCTAATGCAAATATATAAGCAAATTTGTACCACAAGCAAAAGACTAGTACTCTGGTGCTATGGACTGAATTGTGTCTCTACCAAAATGCATATGTCAAAGCCCTAATCCCCAATGTGATGGAATTTGGAGAGAAAGATTTTAGGAGGTAATTAAGGTTAAATAATCATAGTCCACTAAGATTGGTGGCCTTATAAGAAGAATAAGAGAGAGGTCTTTCAGTCTCCCCAAGAATGCCCTGAGGAACGGCCATGTGAGGACACAGCAAGAAGACTATGTCTGCAACCCCAGGGGTGAGCCCTCACCAGACACCCACTTGGCAGGCACCTTGATCTTGGACTTTCCAGACTAGAACTGTGAGAAAATAAATTTATGTTGTGTAAGTCACTCTGTCTAAGGTATATTGTTATAGCAGCCCAAGGTGAGTAGACACTCAGACACATAAATTCATAAGAAAAAAAGACAAAAACTTGATTAAAAAAAGTCAAAGATATGAACAAGAAATTCACAGAGTAGATATGGTCAACAAACATATGAAAAATGCTTAGCAATACCCAATTCTCTTTTTAACAACCATCAGATTGGCGAACTTTATAAAGTTTGGTAATCTTTAGAATTAGCATGGGTGTGGGGAAATAAAGTATAAGTTGGGAAGAGTGACTTTGGAGATAAATATGGGACTCTCTTGAAATATAAAAATGTATATAACCTCCAATCCCACAATTGCACTCCTCTGTATCTGTTCCTAGAAAACACCAGACATGCATAAGATGTTCACCAAGGCATTATTTGTGGGAGCAAACACTTCTAAAAACTAAGGTGATGGCACTGGCAGTGTGGTCAACCAGAGGGAGGCTGGATCTAGAAGTGGCTGAGAGTTGGACCAGGGAGAATGCCAGAGAGGTTGCTGCGTTGGGGTGAAGTTGTTCTGAGAGAGGGTTGCAGAGCTGACTGCCTGAGTTAGGACAGCCTGGGAGCCATGGCCAGGCCTCAGAGTGGCCACAGCACCCACAGAAACTCAGCTGAAATGGCATCAGACTGGCAGCACCACTAGGAGTGCCACCCAAGCCGAGAGAGATGAAATGACTAGTTAGCAGCCTTAGACGTCAGCTGCCAATGTCTGTAGGGCAAGCAGCAAGCAGGTGGACAAGGCTATTACCCAGGAGACCAGAGGACAGACAAGACACAGCCCCAAGGACTCTGGCTCTTCCATTTGTACAGGAAGTATCAATAGCCACATCGTCCCCCTTATATCCAGAGACCGTCTTAGAGGGGGAGCAAGGAGGAGGGAAAGACTGTCTAAGAGACAGAACATTTTACCCAAGAGACATGGTATTCTATCTCAAAGGAACTATTTAAACGATCAGATCGACTCTTGAGCGAATCTTTTCTTCCACTCACCAGTGGATACAATTTGGTGAGGAAGACCAGATCAGCACAGAAAAGACATTTTCTTTGAATATCTGAGTTAGGAAGTGAGTGCATTTTGTGCCATCCTCTGCTTTTTATTTTTCTTTCATGAGAGTACGTAATCAAATCTCAAAGTTCAAAGAGAGAAGGCATTAAGAATTTCTTATTGTATTGTTTTGTACACCTGAAAGTAATAATAAAAAAAAAGAGAGAGAAAAGAAAAAAAAATTTCCAAGAAGCAAAATGCTGATTTCATAAAAAAACAAATTGCAGAAAGCTCTTGCATTTTGAAAGGGAACTCCAAAGAGAGTGATGACCTTTCACTCTGACAGCCACACCTCAAGAAGGAAGTGGAGAGCAGGCATGGAAACTGGAAAGTCCTGACGATTCCCCAGGGAGGCTAGCTGTGGCTTGTGCAGAGAGAGCAGGGATTTTTGTATTGATTCCAGTACTATTTGGGGTGATGATTAGCACGCCATCCATCTTACTGAATAAAGTGAAGTGAATTTCAGAATGAGCCTGAACAACTTCCACCCTGCTTAGAATAAAATAGCAATAATAATATTAATTATTGGAATCATGATTAGTGCACATCCTGTGTGATTATCACATGGAATCTTCACTCTAATCTTATAAAGAGAGCTACTATTATTATCTCCCATTTTACACATGGGGAAACAGAGGCTTAGTAGTTGGGTTGTCTGTAAATATCGCCACCAATTCTTCCCACCCCAATATGCACATGGCCCTCCTCCCACCAAGTGTTCAATCTATTCCCCTTCTTGTGTCAGCTGACCCAGAGCTGCTTTCAATAACAGAATAGATTGGAAGTGATGCTAAGCCCACTGTGGCCTATGGCCTAAGATGACTGGCAATTTCCATTTTGGGAGCCAATTGCCATGTAAAGAAGTCTGACTAACCTGTTGAAAGAGAGAAAGACCTCACAAGTAAAGGGACCCAGTTTTTATGGAAGACTAGGAAGAAAGAGGGAAAGGCCCAGCCAGCCCCCAGGGAGTCTAGTCACCCACATGAGGAGCCGGAGATGGGAGTGAGTTTGTCCTAGTCATTTGAACCCTAGCCAAGCTTGGTGATGAATGCAGCCATGTGAGTGACCCCAGTAGACACCACATGGAGTACAAGAATTAACCCAGTAGACCCATAGAATTGTCACAAATAATAAAATGGTTATTGTTTTAAGCTAGTTAGTTTCAGAGTATTTTTTTTAAAGATTTTATTGGGGAAGGGAACAGGACTTTATTGGGAAACAGTGTGTACTTCCAGGACTTTTTTTCCAAGTCAAGTTGTTGTCCTTTCAATCTTAGTTGTGGAGGGTGCCATTTAGCTTCAAGTTGTTGTCCTTTCAGTCTTAGTTGTGGAGGGTTCTGTTCAGCTTCAAGTTGTTGTTCTTTCAGTCGTAGTTGTGGAGGGCGCAGCTCAGCTCCAGGTCCAGTTGCTGTTGCTCCAGGTCCAGTTGCTGTTGCCCTTGCGGGAGTAGAAACGGCAACCTTGTGGTTGAGAGGATGCGCTCCAACCAATGCTCAGCGGCAGCTCAGCTCAAGGTGCCGTGTTCAATCTTAGTTGCAGGGAGCGCTGCCCACCATCCCTTGCGGGACTCAAGGAATTGAACTGGCAACCTTGTGGTTGAGAGCCCACTGGCCCATGTGGGAATCGAACCGGCAGCCTTTGGAGTTAGGAGCATGGAGCTCCAACCACCTGAGCCACTGGGCCGGCCCAGTTTCAAAGTATTTTGTTGTGCATCAATAATATCTGAAAGAAGAGGTTAGAAACATGTTATATCGTCATATAACATGTAAGTGGCAAAGCCAGGACTTGAGGCAAGTTTTTTCTGACTCCATTGCCACCCTCTTAACAGCTACTTGGCACCGAAAAAAGGAGCTACCTGACCACAGATTATAAGTCATTAAAGATATGGAAATTATTAGCAGAAGTCAACTAACTCACAATATATGAGAGCTAAGAAGAATGAGGAAGAGAAGAAAGAACACATTAAGAGTGGAAATAAGCTTCTAAAAGCTAGAAAAAAGAAACTTTTATTCATCAAGTACTTATTGCACCATCTACAATGCTTGAGGCAATTTTCTAGTTGCTCTGAGGGATTTAAAAGTGAATGCACTTGATCTCAGAAAGATATCAACCTAATTAAGGAGAAGAAAACTGAATAAAAATAAAACTATAAAATGTAAAGTGGTATAGCCACTAACAAAAACAGTTGGTGGATTTTTAAAAAGTTAAAAATAGAATTATATAATCCAGCAATCTCTACTTCAAGGAAAATAATTACTCAAACAGATATTTGTACACCCATGCTCACAATAACATTATTTGCAATACTCAAAAAGGTAGAAGTAATCCAAGCATCCATTAACAAATAAATGGATTTTATATATATATATATATATATATATATATATATATATATATATATATATATATATATACCGGGGGTGCCAAAAAAATGTGTACAAGTGGACACTTTGGTCAACGTTGCTCAAGCAGTAATTCACCATAATCAGAAATGTCTGGACGCTGATGGTAACCACTTTGAGCACCTCTTGTAATTGCAGAAGTAAAACGTGACTTGTATTCATTTTTTTTAATCCATATATATTGAGTATTACAATTTTAATACAGTTTTCCTTTCTTAAAATGTGTATACATGTTTTGGCACCTTCTGTATACATACATATATGCATATATATGTGTGTATGTATACATATATACATATGTATACATATATACATACGTACATGTATATATGTACATACATATATATGTATATCCACACACACACAATGGAATACTAGCCTTAGAAAGGAAGGAAATTCTGACACATACTACAACATGGATGAATCTTGAGGACATTATGCTAAGTGAAATAAGCCAGTTACAAAAGGACAAATACTGTATGATTCTGCTTATATGAGGTACCTAGAATGATCAAATTCATAGAGGCAGAAAGTAGAATGGTGGTTGCCAGGGGCTGGGGAGAGGAAGGAATAGGGAGTTAGTGTTTAATGGGTATAGAGTTACAGTTCGGGAAAATGAAAAAAGTCCTACAGATGAATGATGGGGATTGTTACACAACAATGTGAATGTAAGAACTGGGCACTTAAAAATGGTTAAAATGGTAATTTTTATGTTACGTACATTTTACCACATTAAAAAAGGAATGAATTATTTGTTATTAAAACATTAACATTATACAATGCAGACAGTAGTGAGGGGACTAAATCTAGGCAGAGGGGGTGGGACCAGTAGTGAGGGCTTATTATGGGCCAGGCACTGAAAGGGGCTCCTCACATTCTTTGTATCCTCCAGTTTTCCCAGTAGCCTGGGGAGGGAAGTAGTATTTCCTCATGTGGTATCAGAAAGTAAGTTTATGGATTTAATTGCCCACACAGTGTGTTAGAAACATAATTTGTCACAATGTTACCAATTGGTTCCAAAGTTTTAAATAAAGTTAGGTGTGACAGATCCAGAAT
The DNA here is from genome assembly GCF_057876585.1 of Rhinolophus sinicus. Classification (NCBI taxonomy): domain Eukaryota; kingdom Metazoa; phylum Chordata; class Mammalia; order Chiroptera; family Rhinolophidae; genus Rhinolophus; species Rhinolophus sinicus. The sequence goes on from NC_142514.1 coordinate 49,566,197, forward strand.
GAATATTTAAGGAAATGTAGAAATGTTAGGGCAGACTTGTTTTCAAAAAATATTTAAAAATTATTTTTATAGCGGAATATAGTGTCACTGCACCAATTTTAAAAAAAAGTTTATTATCTCATTACAAAAATAGTAAACAATTATGCAGAACATTTAAAAATATAAAGAGTATAAACAAGAAAATAAAAGCATGCATAATTTCACTCCCCCAGCCCTGGGATACATTGTTAATTTCATTGTATATCCTTCTAGTCTTTTTTTATTTGTATATATAGATATTCTTCCAAATTGAAAACACCTACCAGGTATATTTTTTATATTCTGAGTTTTAAATCTTAATATATAATGGAAAAATTTTCTCATATCACTAAACAGTCTTTAAAATTTGATTTGCCATCATATGGAAAGGCTCAACTTTTATCAAAGCTCTTATTCAACATTTAGAGGATTTTCATTTTTTGCTGACACTGCAAGGACCACCCATATATGTAAATCTATGACCATCTATCTGATTATTTTCTTAGAATATATTCCAAGAATCACAACAAATGTTTTCATATCACTGTCATAGGGGAAAAAATTGGTCCAGAAAGACCCTAGTTTTGAACCAGGATGGTGAGGGTACTATTTTATGTAAAGATGCATCTTTGGATTATGGTATTAAAAATTATCTGTGTCTCTCTTCACCTCTGATACTTCAGATAAATGTATACATAATTTATAGTTCAGCTAAATAAGTAATTTATGTATAGTTCAGATCAGTAACTTGGTATGTCTTGTTTTATCTCAGCACCTCACATTTCTTGGCACGTAGCACATATTCAATAAATACATATTTGTTGAATGAATGTCTATTGAGTGAAATCTTTTACAAATGAAGACACTTTCAGCGTGAACATGAGGACCTAAAATTGCAACTATGGAATGTCTGTGCTTTCACTTCAGTGTATGATTCACAGGCCCAGATGGTTCTGTGCATGGTTTACGAGAGAAGCGCAGTTTTGTAATGACTGCAGTCTGGGAGAATGGTCTCCATGGAGTGCCAGCAAATCTTCTGGTGCAGCGTCTAACAAAGCAATTGTTTTCTGAGCCACGAGAGTGCCAAGCTTCTCTGGCGAGCAGCGTGGGTGGCCGCAGTTTTCTTGCCCTTCTTCCAGTTGTGCGCATACAGCCTACGTTACTCCTGTGTGTTTTGTGTCACCAGAGCCCTGGCGATGACAAGAAATCTGTCCAGAAGTGTAAAACCACCCTTTTACTGAAAGAACTTCCAGAGTGAGAACGTACAATGAGATGACTGGAGAGCTCAGAAAAGATACCCGGAAATGGCAAAATATGAAACAAAAGCGTCCTCTGAGATTTAGCATCCTAAATCACGTCCTTCTCTTCGTCAGAGGACTCCATTTTCAATAAGCCACTGCTTTTAAAGAACCTTAACACAGATGCTCCTTCTTCTCCTCAGTTTCCAAAATTCACCTCCATGAGGAAAGTTTCTATGCCACAGGTGGACAAGAGAATATGACCAGGAAGCACCCTATGGTGTAGAGGAGACTACATGGAATGCTGGGAAGAAAGATGGAGTGGGTTTCAAGCGACTCTAAGACTCACTTTGAGTCTTTCTGAGTGACCTTGGTCAAGTCACTGAGCTCATGGATTTAGTCAATGAACATTTGAGTGCTCACTATGTACGAGAGCAGCACTGTCCAAGAGAAATATAATGCAAGCCTCACATGTAATTTAAAATTTTCTAGCAGTGACTTTAAAAAAGTAAAACGAAACAGGCAACATTAATTTTAATATATTTAATTGAACCACATATGTTCAAAATAGGACCAGTGCATCATGGAACCAATATAAAAAAAATTTTTTTTACACTCTTTCTTCCATGTTAAATCTTTAAAGTGTATATATTTTACCCTTATGGCACATCTCAGTTCAGATGCTTAGTAGCATTGGAAATAGTCAATCTGCATCCAGATTTTATAAAACTTACAGTTGGAAAAGTAGATTTACATACCTGACTTGCTTCAAGCAGTCTTAAAAGTTCTCCAATAACTGAATCAGATTTTAAATTTAAAATGTAATACAAAGAAATATTCAGTTCCTCAGTCTCATTAGTGAAATTCCAAATGCTCAATAACCTTATGTGTGGCCAGTGGCTACTCTATTGGACCGCATAGTTCTCAAGATCAGGGCACAGACTCGCCCTGATCGAGATTTCAATCCAACAGGGAATTCAGACAATAAAAACCAAAAATTGACAATTATAAGAAGCCCTGTTACCTAAAAGCAGTTATTTAGAGATTGGTTGGTTCATTTTTAGCCAGTTTAGTTAAGGAAGGGAGTTCTAAAAGTGGTACCTAACTTTAACATTTTTTAAAACTTAAAACATATGAAAGTACATTTAGTCACCAATTTTATGGGGTATAGCCAAGGGTTTTTCTCTGAATGAGGGTTTCCTAATTGGAGTTTTGAGTTAACTTTCCTGCGTAAGTCAGATCCATCATGCAGGAATGGTAATTTTTAAGAAGTGGGAAAGAATTCAGGGTTGTAAATGAAGGCCAAAGTCAGGGGCTGGCTATAGCAAAGGAAGAAGCAGGCTGCAGCCATTAAATGAGCCACATGGGCAGAGACACGTAACACTGGTGAATGTGGCAGACACTGTTCACTGTCTGTTCATCCCTCATTCCCACTGCCTTCTCAGGTTTTATTCCGAAGGTGAGTAGATATCCCTTGATCTCATGGAAGCTGGGTGTCTACCCCAGACCAAAAGGATGACTCATGAGTGGCTTAAGTCTTTGCCAGTAATTGGCTAGAGGTAGGCATGTAATTCATTTCTGGCTAATGAGATTTCAGGGAAAATCTGCTGGAGAGCCCATCAAAGACTTTCTTCTTGGATGGAAAGACAGAGCATCAGGAAGAAGATGTCCTTGCCCCTTTCTTCATGCTTGGAATGCAATTCTGTGGGATTTTCAGTGACCATAGGGAAATTAGCCTAAAGGCACACACACACACACACACACACACAAATTCTATTGAAGGTGGCAAAGTGAAAGAAACAGCTTGGGCCCCTCGTGATATATGTGGGCAGCTATAGCAACCGTGGACTTCTTGTTTTGTGAGATAAATAAACATCTTTACTCATGAAGACATTGTTAATCAAGCATCCTATTATTGGAGGCTGAAGACATCCTAAGCTTATATCCTTGTTCTCCGGGTCACAGAACACACCTTCCGGATGTGTACCCTGATAAAGCATCCGAAATACGTGACACTTGACCAACTGCCACAACAACCAGAAACCAGATGTTGGTCAAGGTTTTGGAGGATACCAAAGGTGTCCTTCGTTGATTTTAACTCAAGACAGCTCTTCTAAAGTTTGTCATATGTAATGACAACTCAGTAAGTCTTCACCAAGCATGTGCATTCCTCTTTTCCTTCCCAGTCTTACCTATGCATCAAGGTCCCTTGGAGGCTCACCTTTTCCATTAACACGTGTGATTCCCTCCAGCCCCCAGGGGGCTTCTTCATGAGGACACATAGTACTTATTTAATTAATACTCAATCATATTCTCTTGCAGCACCTTTTGTTTCTTTATCCTAATTTAGCTTTTCATGTGTCTGTCTATCTTGAGGCCAGGTACACTACCTACTTCTTTATATTTCCCATGGCACCAAGCATCATCAGGTACTTGGCTGGTGTTCAAAAATATCTGTAAAATAGGTCCATGAAGGAATAAAAGAGGGAGGCCAAATAGCCTCTCTCTTTTGATCACGGAGCAGTATTTACTTTAAATACTTGAAGCCAGTTGTGAACTGATGGTCTCGATTATGATTATTACATTTGACACAGATCTGATTCTTCTACATATTCTTATGTTCAATTCCAATATTTGATTCAATGTTTGTCTCGGTGTCTTCAGACTTTTACCAATTTTGGATTCATGATATTCTTAACCACTTGACTGATACTGATTTTTTTTCTCCTGTGTTTTTTTTTAAATTCATATTGCAAACAACTTTTTCTAAACCTCTTTCCACTCCTTTCTTGAAAATTCTCTCTTCTCACATTTCTGCCACCCAGAGACAAGCATCCCAAATACTCCCTGTGAACTATATTCCATCCCCACCCACCCCTACCTCCCAAACTTTACAGCCTCTGAAGGCCTGGACGAGAGGGAAAGCCTGACTATGGCGCCTAGAGTTAGTTCAAAATAGAGCCAAAACTAGTGTGGGGTGTTCTGCCTGGGGCAGCCAAGAATTAAAACAACCTAAATCCCCAGGGAATGCTGACAAACCCAGGAATCCAAGGGCCAACATCAGTTTCTAGAAGCAAACAGAAGGCTCAAAGGTCAGCAACTCTGCAGAAGCTGGAATGAAATGGAAGCAAGCTGGAAATGGAGCAAGGAAGGTCATGGGCATTTCTAACAAGAGCCCTGGAGTGCCCTCACTTGCCATTATCAGTCAGAAACCACATAACACACGGAAGTGTTTATCCCGGCATACACAAAACGAAGACCAAGAGGATACTTCATTTTACATTTTTTTCTTTTGCCAGCCCCACAGATTTTATAGTTGACTTTGTTTATTTTATTTATTAAACCAAGTCAATTTCCTCCATATTATTTGAGGATTGGGTTGTCCCAGAATCAGCTGGCCCGTTGCCAGGCTGCCTGCACATTTATAATTGAACGACACTGTCACTTTAGACACTTCCAAGGACTCTGGTAGGATAGTGGTTTCCCGAGGCTGCATGCTTTCTGGAGTGCCTCTTACCACGTCTGTTCTCAATTGGAAGTAGGCAAGGAGGGGAGAAAGAAAGCGAGGAAGGCAATAAAATGTGGACAGCAAAATGCTAGTGTAAGAGGCTACGTAGAAAAATAAACAGATCCATATCTAGTCCTAGAACAGCAGCAATGTCCACAGGGCAGCCAAAAACCCAGTGGAGCAAATAAAAGATAACAGACAGCGAGCAGCAGGCAGCAGCTGACAGCTTTCTCAGCGCAGGCGGGAGGTAGTCTGAGCCATTACACAGGGATGGAGCTGAGACACACAGAGAAGAGAAAAGAGATGGAACCATGCCAACGACGGCTTAGGGGTAAATGGGGGCATCAGAGAGAAAGAGGAGCAAAATTTCAAATTGGTGGTAAGATACCAGATAAAGAAAGTTCCAGATCAGAAAGATAGATTAGTCCATCTCTGGGAATGGATTTTTCAGCATAAGTGCTTAGAAAACTTTTGATTTTTTCCTTTTTACAACGATGAGCTCGAAATGAGATCACTGGGGACATTTGTCCCTGCAGCCCGCAGCTGCCATAGTAAAATAGAAAGGGCAAGGACTTCAAGAAGTGCAAAGTCACTGCCTTGACTCAGTGAGGGGACTCCCTGAGGTCTTAGATGTCTGTGACTGATGGCCCTGGATTGGGCTGCAGGCTGCAGTGACAGAGCGGTGAGGCAGGCACCAAGCGAGAATTCTGGTTACTGAATGCAGCCAAGAAGACCTTGATCTATAAGATAAGTTTTCCCTGGCTAGAAAGACAGTCAGTCTAGGGATAGAGTGGGCTCTTGGCAAAGGCAGGCTCAGAGGGACGCTGTGATAGATTTGATAGGATAAGATAATAGTGTCTAAGTATGCGATAGTGATTCTCCTCACATGTACTAGGAAACCTCTGGGAAGCCATGGGTTTGTTTGTGTAGGTATGCAATGCTCAGCACTTCTTTGGCATTTAGCCTCCCTCCCCTCCCTTGACCTTCTGCCACATCCTCTGGCCCATTTCCAAACCTGGATCATTTCCAAGATCCGTTTTCTCCACCTTGCCTTGGAGCCCCCAAGCCCGCAACATGACCTGGCCTGCCACATGTCCATCTGTCTAGGCCCTCGTGGACATCCTACTAGCCTTCTAATGATTTCTCATCCCATTTTTGAGTGTACTTGCCGCAAACTTTCTTCACTCCCTGCCCTCAAATGAGCTTGATTTGAATAAAAAGGAATTGCTTTTACTTCTACCCCTCTCCTCCAACACACATATGCCACTGGGTCCTTTCCTTGTCTCTGTCCTTTGATCATTTATCTTCCCATCATCTCCCAATTGCATTCCTCTCAACACTGCTCTAAATCCTCTTTTTCCTCAAGCTCCAGCCTCACTTTCACCCCTGTTCTTGCTCTGGTCTGCAGATGATATCACTCTAGTTAAGGAATTAGTTCATCTGACATCCTCTCCTTTCCAGAGCCCTGTGACTTTCCTCCTTGCCTCCTTGGTTCCTGACCACAGCAAATGCCTCTACTGTACCCAGGATCTCATCCGTGCCTGTCTCCTCCTGACCCGTGCTCTGTCTGTCACTCATTCCCCCATACTCCTACATTCCTCATCATGCACTTCAACTCTCTTCTTCCCTTTTGTATGAAAGAGAAGTTTTCAATCCTAGCTGTGCTTCAGATCACCTGAAGTGCCTTTAAAAAGCACAGCTATACCCAAAAGAATTGAAAACAGGATCTTGAAGAGATCTCCGTACATGCATGTTCATAGCAGCTTATTCACAATAGTCAAATAGTAGAAGCAGCCCAAGTGTCTATCTACATAGGAATGAATAAACAAAATATGGTATATACATGCAATGAAATATTGCTCAGCCTTAAAAAGGGAGGAAATTCTGACACATGCTATAACATAGATGGACCTTGAGGACATTATGCTAAGTGAAATAAACCAGTTACAAAGAACAGATACTATTCTGCTTTATGAGGTTCTTAGAGTAGTCAAACTCATAGAGACTGGGGAGGGGGGTTGGGGAGAGGGAAAAAAAGGAGTTAGTGTTTAATGGGTACAGGGTTACAGTTTGGGAAGATGAAAACAGTTCTAGAGATGAATGATGGTGATTGTTACACAATAATGTGAATGTACTTAATGCCACAGATCTGCACACTTAAAAGCGGTTAAAATGGCAGATTTTATGTTATGCATATTTTACCACAATTAAATAAATAATAATAAATGGAAGGATGCCCTTTCTCCACCCTTGATCCCCTATACCAGAATCTCCAAAGTGGAAACCGGTTTTCATTCATCCAACAGCTAGTGACTGTGCCAGGCACTGTGCTAGGTAGGGGCTGGGCATACAATCAGCATACACCACTTCCTCCTTACAGAGCTCATGGCCTAGTGAGGGGAGCTAGTGCTTTCCATAGAGTTGCAGGGTGGGCAAATGCAAAGGGTGTGTGCGAGACCCTGCGGTCAGAGGGTGGAGGTGGGCAGCATGGAAGGATGTCTGGAGGCAGAGTTGGGTTACCTCCACTTCCTTATAACCCACTTCTCTTTCACTGTTGGACTGTCTGCACACTCTACTGAAATATTTGATGAATTAAATGTCCCCATTCCTTCCCTAACTCCGTATGTATACACTCATCTTTTTGCAAGTTTATAGTGCGTTCCTAGTTGCCAAATACTGTGGCATGTTCCATGTGGCAGAGATAATGCTATGGGTTTACCACCTGGTTTCCTTTTCCTTTTCCTGGGCACCCAGGGAATAGACATTTTCTCCGCCCTCCCTCCCTAGGCTGGCGCCATGTGCCTGAGTTCTGGCAAATGGGGTGTGAGAAGCAGTGATGCAGGCTACTCCTAAGTCAGACCTTTAAAAATCCTCCAACCCTTATGCTTCAGTTCCTTCCTCTCTGTTCTTGGCATCCATAGTAACTCCTGCCCTATATGGACAAGCCGCGGAGAAAAGTCTCCTGACCAGCACTGGTCTTGCTGTGAGTGAAAAACAAACCCTCACGCGGTTCAACCAACTGAGAATTTGGGGTTTTTCAGTTGCAGCTCCTGGCTTTAAATACCCTCAACATTCTCCATTACTATTTATTCATTCAGTCAACACTTTTCTTGCACTGACTGTTGTACCTGGCATGTAGCTGTGAGTATTCTCACTACCCTTATTTTCTCTTCAGAATCTAACTGGGGACCGTCCTCCTGAGATTCATTCTCTCTACATTGTGGTGATGGGGCTTTCTGCTGAGTTTCTTCCTAATGCTATGGTGTTCATCATTCTCCCCTCCTCACTTATAAAACAAAGGTATTTCCAAGCACTTTGCTCTTATTTTAATACAATATAAGACTGGGTCACATAATATAACATAGTATAATATAATATAATATAATATAATATAATATAATATAATATAATATAATATAATATAATAATATAATACCAGGTCTTCTATTAATTTTTGCTCCAAAAGACGCATTAGAGCTGATGGTCTGGCTAGGTCTTATTTTTGGGGAAACACGGTATTTATCTTTGCATCCCTAAAGTTTGATACTGACTAAGACATACAACAGGTGCTCAGTGGTTTGTTGGATGAATTATACAGAACCAATTATTGGGCTGACAACGTAGAGTGTGGAAAACTAAATATTGGGGGCAAAGGTGTTGCGCTCAAGTCCCAGTTCCAACACTTACTGGCTCTGTGAACTTGGGCAAGTTACCTAACATCTTTGACCCTCATTGTGATGTCTATAAACAAGGAAGTGACTTTAATTAAAAGTAGACATTTCACATGCAGTAATCAATGGGAGTTACCTGCCCACCCCAAGGAAAAGATTGTCGTGAGCATCAGCAAAAACCTTCGTTGTGAAAGCATTAGGCAAATTCTAAAGCTCTGTAAGAACGTAAGACATGATATTTTTACCACCTTCATGCACACACATCCCAAATCTATATTTCTATCCAACCTCTGTTCTGAGTTCCAGGCTGGCACACCAGATCAAAGACTCTCCTTGCTCACAACAAACTTGTAAACAAATATCTTTTTCCAGTATTTAGTTCTCTCTATAACAGCCCCTCGCCATCGTTTCTGGCTTCGTCTTACAATGCTTCCCTATAAGGCAGACACTTTGCGGGGGTCAAAAAGGCCTAGTTCTCACTGCTAGTCTGTTGTGCCCACTCCCACCAAAGTGATCTCTCTTTAGTCTAATTCTACTCCTCCTCCGAGGAGTACTACTAATACTGCTAATACTACTACTATAACCAACATCTACTTAAAGGGCTGCCTGGGTTTGTATCTCTGGATTCCACTATGTACTAGTTATGTGACCCTGGGAAAAATCATTGATTTTTCTAGATTTCAGTTTCCTTATCTGTGAAATGGGCATAAGAATCCTCCCACATCACAGGGTTATTATGAAGACCACATGAAATGATACAGGTCATCAATTTAGTAGTATTATAGCACAATTCCCATAATGATTCTCAGAAGAGGGTGCTGCTGTGATCTTCATTTAAAGATGAGAAAACAATCGTGGGCACTTTGAATGTGGGACTTAACTGACAAGACATTTTTATGGGGCAAGGTCAACTTTGTTGAGCTCTGATTGTGCTCAGGCACTATGCTAGTCAGTTTACCTACATTATTTGTTCCTCACAACAATCCAAGCCCCCATTTTTTTATAAACAAGGAAACTGAGGCCCAGAAAGTAAAGCAATTTGCCCAAAGTCATGCATTTAGTTAGTTTCTATAGACTTCAAATTCAACTCCAAATTCTGTTTGTTGAAATTATAACATACCCTTCTCCTTAATGTGTATATGTCTTACCAACCAGATTGTAGGTGACCTGAGGACAGAGTTGTCTACTTCTTGCAAAAGCCTCTCTCCCAATAAATAGTCAATAAATAAATTTTGATTGATTAGTTCATGCCACATTTATTGAATGCCTAGACCGATAGAAAGGTAAAGCACAAATTATAAGAAGAAACTATTATATTATATCATATATTATAATGTATATGTATAGTACATATACATATCATATATATAGTATAATCTATGTGATATAGCACAGATAGTGGGAGCGCAACAAAAGGAGCAATCAACTGATCTATTTAATACACAGCAAAAACACCATGTTCAAATGCCCAAAGCAAAAACTACCTGAGAAAACATTCTGTTTAGCAGTGACCCAGCTGGAAACAGCAGATTAGCAAGCAAACCATTCAGAAGAGGCCTCCCTTGCCATCCATAGATTACAAAATGCTGTAAACAGATCTCTAGCAATGTTTTTGACTACAGATCCAAGACAAGGAGACTGCCAGGAAGACAGCTGCCTCCTCTGCTGACTCTTACTCATACTGAGCACATCTCCCCACCAGACCACAGCCATGGGAGTAAATAACGCTTAGCCAACAGGGGGACTGCGTTTAGCTGAACTGGTACATGATGTAGAAGGAAGGGGTGTTATGTATCAGGTACTAAGCATACACTCTCTGAAGGGATCCTTACTTCATTCTCCAGGTAGCCATTTCAAACACCCTTTAAATCTCCTCCTACTCCTCTCCGCTTTTGCTGATGGCCTTAACTCCTACTTTGTTGAGAAAATAGCAATTTTCAAGAAGGAAATTGCTTCATTTTCCCACCACTAAGTTCCTAAGACTATCTGAATCTGTACCCATAGCCTTATCCATTCTGTTACCACAAACAAAGAGACCTGTCCGTGACCAAAGGCCAATCCCTCCACTGGGCTCCGGAAGCCATCCCCTTACCCCTCCCAAGGACTTTGCTCCTTCTTTGTTCCCTTCTTTCATCATCATTCTCTCTCACTCTAGTGAGTCATTCTCATTGGTGTAACATGCTCTAGCATCTACTAAATTTAAAAACAAGCAAAAGTTTTGGCATCACATTCTTCTGTAGCCACTTCCTTTATTCTCTAAGGTTATCTGCACTTGTCCATATTTCTTCTTTCCTATTGACTCATTTCCCCACTATTATTTTTTATTTTAATTTAACATACAGAACAAAGAAACTATTAAAAACATCGTCAATATTCAAGCTTCTTAAGTGCACCTCATACATTCTGTCTACCTGCCTCTCCTCCAGAGGTAACCACTATCTGAATTTTGTTTTTATCATTCCTTTGCTTTTTTCTTAATCAGATGTATTATCAAATAATTTACACACAATAAAATCCACATAATTTTAGAGTACAGTTCAACAAATTTTGCTAAATATATACCATTATGTAACCACCACCATAATCATAATCTCCCACATTTCTTTTACTCCAGAAAGTTCTCTCTTACCCTTTCGTAGTCTATCTCCACCCTCACCTTCAGCCCCTACCAACCACGATTTCTATAACTGTAGTTTTGCCTTTTCTAGAATTTATATAAATGGAATCATGCAATATGTAGTCTTTTGTGTTTGACTTCTTGCAGTTAGCATAATACTTTTGAGATTCATCCATGGTGTGTGTGTGTGTGTGTGTGTGTGTGTGTGTGTGTGATTTCTTATGTTGAATAGCATTCCATTATATGGATATACCACAATGTGTTTATCCATTCATGAGTTGAAAGACATTTGGGTTTCCAGGTTTTGGCTATTATGACTAAGGCTGCTTTGAATATTCAATTACAGGTCCTTGTGTAAACAAATGTTTTCATTTCTCTTGGGTAAATACTCAGGGATGGGATGATGGGATTGCCGGGTTCTTGTTTAACTGTATAAGAAATGGCAAAGTTTTTCCAAAGTTATGGCACCATTTTGTCATCCCCAACAGTAATGTATGAGAGGTCCAGTTGCTCCATAGCCTCATTAACACTTGGTATAGTTGATCTTTTTAACTTTAGCCATTCCAGTGAGAATGTAGTATCATCTCATTATGGTTTTAATTTATATTTCTCTACTGGCTAATGATGTTGAGCATCTTTTTATATGTTTGTCATCCATATATTTTCTTTGGTGAAATATCTTTTCACAGTGTTTACCCATCTTAAAATTAGGTTTTTGTCCTCCTATTAAGTTATAGGAGTTCTTTATATATATTCTGGATACAAGTCTTTTACCAGATATGTTTTGCAAAAATTTCTCCTAATTGTTGGCTTACATTTCCATTTTCTTAATAAAGTCTTTCAAAGAACAAATGATTTTAATTTTTATGAAATTCAAAGAACAAATGATTTTAATTTTTATGAAATTCACTTTATCTGTTTTTTTCTTTTAGAGTTTATACCTTTTGTGTCCCAACAAAAAAAATCTTTGCTTACTCCAAAGTCACAAAGATCTCCTAAGTTTTTCCCCCTATAATTTAATAGTCTTAGCTCTTACATTTAGGTCTAGGATATATTTCAAGTTAATTTTTGTGTGTAGTTGACTTCTTGTCAGAAACAATAGAAGCCAGAAAACACTTGAATGACGATTCAGATGTTAAGAGAAAAATATATATTTTTCTGTCAATCAAGATTCTATATCTAAACTACTCTTTAGAAATGAAGACAAAATAAAGACAATTCCAAATAAACAAACTGATGGAATTTGTAAGGTAAAGGCCAATTGTTGTAGCACCATTTGTTGAAAAGACTATCCTTTCCCCATTGAAATGCCTTGACACCTTTGCAAAAATCAGTTGACCATATATGAATGGGTCTGTGTTTTCCATTGATCTATGTGTCTTTCCTTAGGCTAATATCCCACTTGTTGTACAGTAAGTCATATAGAATAAGTTTCTTTTACTTTTTCAAAATTATTTGACTACTTTAGGTCCTTTGCTTTTCCATATGAATCTTAGAATCAATTTGTCAATTTCTACACACACGAAAAAAAAATCTCTTGGAGACTCTGCTTTTTATAATGGTGGCTTGTAGGAAAGGTGGAGAAATTCCCCTCCACAGCAAACTAAATAAAACGATTAACAACAACCATTTCATAGCACTGGAAAATGACTAAAGTCAGGCAACAATGAGAGAAGTTTTACTCATTAAAACTTTACCATACCTGAAAGAAGAATGAGTTTGTGGCCTTTGTGCTGGGCAGGGGACAGGAAGCATTCCCATGCACTCACCCCCATGTTGTACTCGAAAACCTACAGCTTTATCACCTGGAGAAAGTGATTGTCTTGGTTTAGGGAGGATGGCAGAATAGCTAGTATGGGGAAATTTTAGAATTGAGAGAGCCATAGAGGTGCTGACAATAAAATCTCCACATAGCTCTGAATAAGTGCTAAACTAATGTGTGCATCCCAGAGAATCCAGTGAAAATGGAAACTTTAGGGAGACTTGAGAAGTTAAATGAGCTTCTCAGGCTACACACAACTCAGAGAGCAGAGAATGAAGACCTTACCATCTTGAGGTGTCTGAGCATAACCTCTGCCTAAATCATTGACTTACCAATAAATTATGTAGGTATAGGGGACACCTTAGAGAGCCAAGCACTCCTTTTTCAGGAAAAAACAAAACAACAAAACTGAGCAGAGACATCAATTTCGGCACACTCTGGAAGAGGTAGATTTTACAATTTTGAGAGCAGACAGGTAGCTACCTGCTGAAACTAAAAACAACAATTATAAGAAGAATAAAACAGAATCCAAAATCACTGAACACATTATTTACAATGTTATCTTTCTAACCAAAAAATTATTAGATAAACAATGAAAGAGAAAAGTATGACCCATACATAGGAAATAAAAACTAGTCAATAAAAGCTGATTCCTAATGGCACCAGGTGTTGGATTTAGAAAAAAAAAAAAAAAAAATTCTCACGGTAGCTATTATAAATTTGTCTAAGGAATGAAAAAAACTATATATTCAAATAGTTAAGGGAAATATGCTAATATTGAGTGAATAAATAAGGAAACTCACCAGAAAAACAGTTCCTATAAAAAAGATCCAAATGAAAATGAAAAGTTTTTAGATGAACTCAACAGAAAATTTGACTGGAATGAAGAAAGTCAGTGAGCTTGAAGATAGATCAATAGAAATTATAAATCTGAAGAGTTGGAAGAAAAAAAGATTAAAGAAAAATGAACAGAATCTCAGAGACTTGTGTGGGACCACATGAAACAGTCTTTTCTATATGTAGTTGAAATCTCAAAAGGGGAGGAAGGAAAAAGGGACAGAAAACATATTTGAATGAATAAAGTGTGAAAACAATACAATTAATGGCTGACTTCTTGTCAGAAACAATAGAAGCCAGAAAACATTGGAATAACGATTCAGATGTTAAGAGAAAAATATATATTTTTCTGTCAACCAAGAATTCTATATCTAAACTACTCTTTAGAAATGAAGACAAAATAAAGACAATTCCAAAAAACTGATGGAATTTGCTACTAGCATATCTGCACTATAAGAAATGCTAAAGGAAAATGACACCAGATGGTAACTCAGATTCGCAGGAAGGAAAGAAAAACACTGGAATTGGTAAACATGTGCATAAATATGAAAGATTATACTTACTTACATATTTTCTCTTTATTCTCTTAATTTCTTTAGCAGATATACAAATATTTAAAGCAAACATTATACACTTTATTTTGGGGTTTATAACATATATAAATGTATGATATATGACAAAAATAGCACAAAAGGGAGGAAAATGATACTGGACTGGTGGTAAGTTCCTATATTTTTCAGAAGCACATTAGTGTTTACTTGAGGTAGATTGGGATAAGTTAAAGATATAGTACATTTTTAGAGGAACTACTAAAACTAAGGCAAAGAAATATAGCTATCAAACTGACAGAGGAATTAAGAAGGAATACAAAATATAATTTTCTAAGCACAGAAATATAGCAAAGGAGGAACAGAGGAGCAACAACAACAAAAAAGATGAGATGAATAGAAAAAAATAGCAAAATGGCCTACCTCATCCAACCATATTAATAATTACATTTAATATGAATGGGCCAAACACTCCAAAGGTCAGAGATTGTTAGACTGGACTTTAAAAAGCAAGATTCAATATATGTTTTCTACCAGAGATGCACTTTAAATTCAGCAGCACAAATGCTATTTAGCGTATTTTTCACTTTGAACATTGTATTTTTCATCTCTAGAAATTGGGTCTTTTTCACGTCTTCAAATTCTGTCTTCATTATGGCTATATTTTCTTCTACCTTTTGAACATATGGAGTATACTTTTAATAGCTATTTTAATGTCCTAACCTACAAGTTCAATCATCAGTATCATTTCTCTCTCTGCTTCTAATGACTGGTTTTTGTGTAGGTTCTGGGTCACTATTATCCTGCTTTTTTGCATGCTTTGTAGTTTTCTTTAATCAGATATTTGTAATCAAATTCATTTTTAATGAATTTATGTTGCTGGTTGCTAGGTTTTCTTGTATTCCTTTAAATCATGTATTGTTGTTATTGTTGTTTTCTGGCATATAGTTAAGTCATTTGGATCACACTTGCTTGGATCATTTCAGGCTTGCTTTTAAGCTTTTTATTTTGAGTCCACCTCAGCCTTTAATAAGGTTTTAGGTCCACTACTAAGGTGTTTGACTTGTAAGGTTATTATCTGATGCCCCATATGTTATGAGATCTTTCCACTCTGACTTGTGGGAACAAGAACTTCTCCCAGTCCTGTGTGAGGTCCAGGAATTGTTCCGCCCACTCTTTTCTTATAGATTTTTGCTTGACCTTGAGTAAATCAGTCTCACTTAAGTGTAGATAAGTACTCCACCAAAGACATTAAGGTGATTCCTCTGTGGATCTCTGGAGCTCTCTTTTTGCACAGCTCCCTTCTCTGCAGTACTCTGCCCTGGCAAAGTGTGGCTGCCTTGTTCTCCCCTAACTCGTTGGTCTCTGTTTCCTCCACTCAGCAACACCACTGGACTCTAGGTTTCCCCTTTCTGCCCTACCACCTGGAAACTCCTTCCAGCGGGTAAACCAGTGCAATTACAGAGCTCACCTTGTCTGTTTTCCTTCTCTCAGGCATTACAGTCCTGCTCTGCTGTCATCCATTTTTTGAAAACCATGGTTTCACATAATTTTCTAGTTTCCTAGTTGATTAAGGCAGGAAGGTAAATTTATTCTCCATTCCAAAATCTGGGCCGGAAACAGAAATTTCAATTCCCTTGCTTTTTAAAAATACGTTTATAGTATAATATATATCCATAAAAATGTTTTAAATTTTGGGGTATTCTAAAATGATTTTAAATGCATAGTAAATTATATTGTAAGTTGTTTTTTAATTACTTGTTTTCTCTACTCAGAATAATGTTTATAAGATTCATCTTTGTTGGTCCAAATAGCTACAATTCATTCATTCATTTTCACCACTGTATAACATTCAACTGTGTGACTATACCAAGACTTACTTCTCCTTTCTTCTGTCAATATTTGTATTGTTTTAGTTTTGTGCTATTATAGACAAAGGTCAGTGCTACTAAGAATATTCTTATATGTGTTTCCTAATAGGTACAGGCAAGAATTTCCCTTGGATATAAATCCAGGAGTAGAATTATTAGGGTTTGGAGTAGATAAGGTCTACTTTTTAGGATAATGTTGTCATTTTCATTTTTCAATCCACTAGGCTACTTTGAGCTTCTCACCTCCTCTTTTCCAACCCAGGGAACTTTGCACAAACCACTTCCTTTACCTGAAATACTTTTCCCACTTGCTATTTACAAAGTGTGCTCTTTGCATTCTTTAGATGTCAGTCTAAGTGTCACCTCTGCAGAGAGGCCTTCTCTGACCACCCACTTGGAAGCGGTTTGCCCCTTTACTCTCTATCACGGCACCTAGTTCATTTATTGCCTCTCTCCTTCACCCGGCTGTAAGGTTTATGAGGGCAGGAACAGAGTCTATCTTGTTGAACACTGTTATCTTGTGCTGAGCTCAAGTCTTGAAATGCAGCGGATATTAAAAAAAAAAAAAGTTTTATAGATGATTGAATATATAAGCAAACCAATAAAAGACATTATTTTCTCTGTTCTACAAAGAAGGCTATTGAGCCTCAGGAAAAGTGATATAATATAGCAACAGGATATAGATAGTGGGTGAAGAAGCCAGTGTTTGACTATAGGGCATGCTTTTTCAAGGCTTTGGGTAACACAGTCAAAATAATAGAATTTTCCAATTGTCATGAAGGGGCTCTCTCTTAGTTTCTGGGATTCCTTCAACATCTGTGTTCCAGGACTTTGGGAAACTCCTTGAGCAGGAACTAACTAGAATTCATCCACAGGCTATTGGGCATCTCTTATACGGCATACTAAACATAGGTACTTTATACATTATTACCACCTTTCTATGGAGGGTAGAGAACAGGATTTTTGGAATATATTTCACTAAGCTTGGACTATTCCACTCATTTAAGATTAACCTTATCTGTGCTTCAAACATAAACTAGAATAAGTTATTATGTAGTCCTTGAGTATGGGAACCATGTCCTTACATGTTTGTGTCCTGGATGTCTGGTATCTGACTTACAGTGGGTACTCAAAACATATTAAATGAATGAAAAGTGGCAGAAGCTGGGTTGTGAGAGGGGACACCATTTCACCTGAAAGGTAAAATATGAAATTATATACACAAGTTTTTCATATTATATGTAAATATACATATATTCACACACATATGTGAAGTAAAATACTATAATAACATATTCTGAAGACTATTACAGAAAATAAGCATTATAAGTTATAGTAAAATAGTCACATGACAAACCACTATATTCTGGCCAAGGATACTCTTGGAGCTGTGGAATTGTTGGTAGAATGCTCCCTTATGGCAGAAAGAACTACAACCACCTACTACACACACACACACACACACCAGAAAAAATAATCTAACAAATTTTGTTAGAGACATGAAAGCAAAACTGAAATCTAAGGGGTAGCAACATAATGCCAGTTGTTTCTATAGAAGGCTATGTGGCATCGTGGCTAAAAATAGGGGCTTGCATATCAGACCTGGGTTCAAATCCAGCTCTGCCATTTAGTACTGCAAGAGCTCAGCAAGTCACAACTCTGGGCTTCAATTTTCTCATCTGAAAAGTGAAGACAGTAACACCTATTTTGCCAAGTTATTGTGAAGGTTAAATAACAAAACCGGAGCATTTAAAATAATCCCTGACACACGTTAAATGTTCACTAAATGAGAATGTTACTACTGTCATCATCATCTTCACCCTCATCATTGTATCTCCTGGTAATTTGAATAACACACTTCAATGGTATCATGGAAGTTGAGATCTATTGTGTTCATGATAGAGCAGGAAGTATTTTTTCCTATACACTTGCCATGGCCTCCTTCTCCTGCTCAAATAATAGATCATTTTAAAGTAGTTGGCCAAATGTGTTGATCTGTTATGCTAATACCAAATGTATTAGAAATATAAAAAAACAATATTAATGCCCATTCCAGGGGAAGAATACTGCGTCTCATGATCGTGGACCATAGGGGGTTTTGCAATCAAAACAAAAAAGACCCTGAGGAAGGCTTGAAAGTGGGAGAAGAACCTCTCCTGCAGACTGAAAGGGAAAGAGTCTGAGTCGACATGTAGTGGAATCCTAGCTCCGTCCCATTGTTTGTGATTCTTAAAGCTAGCTATCTTTGTGAGCAGTAGTTTCTACATTTATAAAGTGAGAATATGTCTGCTTATCAAAATTTCTGTGAGAAATAAATAATATAATCTCTAAGAAATTGCTTAGTGGAACACCTGGCACAAATACAAAAAAAAAAAGTGATCTCTTTCCTTCCAAAATCTCTTGGGTGTTCTAGAGTCTTGGTGGAAGGAAGCGACAAAAAATCCTTTCTGAGAATATGGGGCAGTTGGGTGGGAGTGGGAGAGTCTTGTCTGAGGCCCTGGAGGTATTCCTGTTTTCTCAAAAGCATGAATTAAGGAAACAACAAATAATGGAGCAGCAAAGCAAGAGGAGTTGTTGTGTGCCCTCTCTTTGAGTTTTCTTTGACTTCCATTCCTTGTCTTCCTAATGTACCTTCTTCTTAGGGCAGCGTTGTAGCGCAGGTGCTTTTAGAACAAAATATCCAGGTAACATGACCATATAAATTAAGAGTTGAGTTTTAGGAGCTATGATACAGGTACCAGATAGACACAAATTTTTAGTGGTTATGCATTTTTGTAAGGATTAATAAATGCTGTGAAGCTTCATTTCTTCTTTCAATTCACAATTATCAAGGATCAATTGTATGTTAGGAACTGTGCTAGAAACTAGTAACACAGACATAACACTGTCTGTTCAAATTGTTTGCAGGCCAAATCCTTTCCGCTTACCCTCAACCCCTGAAATGTGACTGCACCCAAGAATATTTTCACAAAGACAAAACTCTTCCATACTGATCTATGACCATTGTCAGACTTCATAATGATAGGAAGTCCAAGGGAGGAAATGCCAGAAAACTACAAAGACAAAACAAATACACACATCAGAAAGAGTGAAATGGTTAGTCAATGTGATACAAATTTTAATCTTAATCTCAATATCTTCATTGATTCCTTTAATCATTTCTAGGCAGTGTCTGAAAAATCTGGATTTAGTCTTTTCACTTGTAATAATTAAGTCAGAAATGTCATTTACTTCAGTCTTCTTTTTTGGTATATGATAAGAACACAAGTGTTACTTGGCTGCAGATACATACAATTTTTCATACGTTGCACCCTAGTCCCATTTGTGGACTCCACTGGGTTTCCTTACATTTGAATTCCCTCTGTCCCACCACTCATCATTGTTTTAAATTAATTTTTCCTTGCTATATTGTTTGCATTGTTCTGCGCTATGTTAAATTCCTTTGGAGTCAAGGAAAAAAAATCAATAGAAATATATGCCTTTGGCTATTATACTAAATTTGTTGTGGACTACCTCTCTTTGTATATTCTTTCAGAAGCATAGCTTCTCACAAGATTTTTTTTTATCCAATCACAGTTAAAAGATAATGATTACAATAACAAATGCCAAATTTATGTGGTTTCAAGTTCTTTTCTTAATTAGAATAATAAGTCTAGGTATTTTTTTTAAAAAATAGCCCAAATTTCAGAGCTTTCTACCTAGTTACAAATGAAATTCCTATTAGAAACATTCATCAAAACATACATCAGTATATATCAACATATTTATATTTTAAAACATTACAATGTTTGTTTTAATCTTTTCCTTACTACTTGATTTATAATCAGCAGGATGGTTAAAGGTTAAAAAACACAACAAAAAAACCCTACAAATCTTTCTTTTGAGAAACGTCCAGCTCATAGCATGAAATACTATAGCTGCATAAATTATTAATACCACTTTAATCCTCCATTTGAAACTGCAGTGTGAACCAGGCTATTTTACTGTGTAAACCACACCATGGGAGCATGTTAAGCACCTTTAGATGCTGCCCTAATGCTTTCAGCACTTAGCACAGTGCTCTGAGTGTGATATGCATGTTTTATTTGCTGGGTTCAGATCATTTGGGTGCATTTGACACACTAAATGATTAATAGGTGAAGTGGGGCTCATAGTTAGTTCAATTCAACAAGCGTTTATGGGGACACCTATTATGTAATCCAATCGTGTCACTCCTATAGTAAAATCGTTCAATTATTCCCTGGAGTTTTCAGGATAAAATCCAACCTCCTGATACAGCATATGAGGCCCTACATAATCTATCAATAATGGCAGCTATATGACATGCAAGCTCCCACTCCCCTCTTCTGCTCCCCTGACAAATGCAACTAATGTATCCGACTATTTCTTCCAAGAGAGACTAGACATGGCTTCAGAGTCCTTCTCAATACAATGCTCCAGGCAGCCACCACCAATTGCCCAGAGTAAAACTTTTGCTAGTCCTGCCAGTCTGCCCCTCTCTAGTCTCCCAAAATGTCACCAGACAACCATTTGCATCAGCCACCTAGAATGTCATATAGTTGCCTAAACATGTGAGACTTTCACACTTAATGAGCCTTTTCACATGTGATTCCTCCTCTCTAGACTACTCTTCCTCCTTTTCCAAGTTTCGCTAACTACTACTGATTCTGCACAGTTCACCCCAGGCTTTACCTCCCCAGGCTGATTCAGATCCCCTTGTTCTGTGCACTTAGTAACCTGCACTTAGTATTCTGTCACGCAGGACCATGATCGTTCATTGCTTATCTCTCTTCCTGACTAAAATTAAACTCTTTGAGAGCAGAGGCCGTGTTTATTTCACTTTGCATCTCAGGCAGCCAGCACTGAGCCTGGTGTGCAGCAAGGGTTCAATGAATGTTCAAAACAAATGGACTAGCTGCTGCACTGGGTTCCAGAAACACAAAAGAGAATAATATATAAAAACAGGAAACATTTATAGAGTATTGACTGTGTGCCAGGCCCTGTGCCAAGCACTTTACATAGATTATCTTATTCAAACCTCTTTGACTCTTCAAGGTAGATTTATGACTATACTCCTTTTGATAAGTGAGGAAACTAAGACACAGAGAAGCCAGGTGACTTCCCCAGGGGCCCACCCAGCCTGATAGTCTGGTTCCAGAGTTCCTAACCATTCTGCTCCAGTACCTGGGCTCTGCACGTACCCTGTCCTCAAGGAGATCAAAGGTTGGTAGAGGGAGACAGGCAGGTGAGTGATTTAATCACCATACAACATGGAAGGACTATAATAGACGTTTGAGCGATAAAAAGGAATAGCACAGAGGAGGGAGTGATTAGCATGGTAGGGAGTGGAGGACGAATGTTCAGGGAAGGTACTAAAGAAGTACTCACATTAGGTTTAAAAGACAAGAAGAGCACATGAGATAGGGAGAGGAAGGGAAAGATATGCTAGGTAGAGAGAAGAGTACATGCAACACACAAAGGAAGGAAGCAACATGATGTCTGGCCGCCAGGACCTGCTACATAATTTGCAAAATGGAAACACAGGGCCCTTGTTCATAAATTATCAACAATTTCAACCCAGTTACAGCAGAGTGTTAAATCAAACAGCCCCTGTAAGCGAAGGGTCCCGTGCAAAGGCACAGGTTGCATGTCCATAAAGCCAGACCTGTTGGGCACCATAAATGCTTCAGCATTGCTGGAACAAGAAGTACCTGGGGCAGAAGTACTTTATGAGGCAGGAAATGACACTGGTGAGATCAGCAGAGGTCAGATCCTGTGCTAAGCAGCCTGGACTTTGCCTCACAGAAATGTTCTCAGCACTGATGCAACCTGATTGGATCATTTGCAAAAAGATATTTCCGGGGCTCTTATTGGGAGTAAATGGAGGGTACAAGAGGAAAAGCACAGCAGCATTAGCAATTACACAGGCCAGAAAGGCTCAGATCTTGAATTTGGCCTTTTCAGTGGGGGATGTCTGAGAAAAGTAAATCTGAGAAATGAGTAGGAGTCACAGCTCAAGGTGCCTAAGGATCCTGTGAGGAAAGAGGAACTGCATGGACCAAAGGCTCAACCAAGGGTGTGGGGCTCAACAGAATACGTCATCATTTTGCTTAGACCTGGCTAGACCAATTTAAAGCAGTGCTTTAAAATTAACCTATATAATTATTTAGCGTCATTTATATCAGGGACACCTCCAAACCTGGAGAAAGCCAGTGCACAAACTGCAAGAAATAAAGTCCTTGTGTAGATTCCATTTCTGCAACTCCCACAAGCAAAGAGGCACATGAAGACTCTATTTATTTGTTTCTTGATCTCCTTCCAAAGAATCACGGCTTTTTGGGTCACTTGAGTTTTTCCCATGAAATAGAAAAAGAAATGATCGCTAAACCCTCCTGATGTGATTACTCAATTGCCAAACTGTTCCTGGGAATCTTCCTGAGTTCTCTTTGGTTTTCTGCAGCTATTAGAATGTCATCTCCAATATAATAAAGATAACATTAAATAACACATTAGTGCTTTGGAAATGGAAGTTCAATGTAAATACAGCAATATCAGTTTCATCCTGGGATCCTGGGAGGCTGACAATAGTTCACACAGCTAGATTACTTCTCCTTATCCCTGTGAGGCTGTTCTTTCATTCAGTTTTTCAAGGTTCAGCCCATTTGTAGAAACTCTCCTAACCATGCTGACTTCCCTTTCACCTCCTTGCCAATAAAACATAGGAAACCAGAATATCAACATACACAAACTTAAATAGTCAAAGCATGGACCTGCTCACAAGTCATAATCATCTTTGCTGAATAACAATTTTTTAAAATGGGAACATTGCAGAGTGTACTCAGGTTTACTCTCAAGTTTCGGGGCTCCCTGTCACTTTTAAAATTGTTCTTTAATGTTCTTAGTGTTCCTACAGAGGACAGCAGTCATCTAACAATATGCTAACAATCGGACAGCGTGGTGTAGCTGAAAGATCATGGGCTTTCATGGGATGAGGGTTGGTACAGATGTGATCTCGGGCAGGTTATTTAATCTCCCTCACCTTCAGTTACCCTGTGTATGAGGGTATATATCTGTATTGCAAGGTTAATGGAGGACTGAAAGAGTTCACAAATGTGTAAAACAGTTGTCTCAAAGCAGACCTTCAATAAAGTGAGATTTCGGAGTAGCCAGTGTACGTCTTTGGTAGGGGAAATTAAGTGATATTTAATATCTTTATACTCTACCCAATTTTAACTGGTTGGTTCTGAGGGTGTCTGAGTGGGTTTCTTTCCACTGGGTGTAACCAAGTGGAAAGATCCTTACAGATTCCAGCTTCAGAACACCAAGTCATGAAAGGTCACTCCCTGAGACAGCACCACCAGCATTGGGAAACTCAGGATCTTCGACCTCCAAACAGCTAGGGAGCTCTTCTCGGGACTTTCCATCCAGAAAGTGCTTTTTAGCCTTCATATTCAGTGCTTGCTAGTAATTTTCTCAGAAGTCTCCCCCAACCTCCCTTACCTCCTCACATGATCATTTCCCATGCTATAAGTTCTCTTATACATCTTTGAACAACTTACCACAATTGTAATTGAGCAATTAATTCTGTAATTCATTGTCTCAAGTGCATTTACTTCAACAGAATGTGAACGCCACTGAAACTCTGTCTTGTGCATCACTGTGGATCCAACTCCTGGTGCATGCTCTTGCACATAGTAGGTGCTTAACAACCACATAGTAGGTGCTTAACAACCATGTATGACTAAATGAATGGGTGGATGCTGGGCCCTTGTTAACTAATTTGGATAGACACGTTCTTTTTTTTATTAATGTAGAGTTGACATACAATACTACATTAGTTTCAGGTATACCACATACTGATTAGACATTTATATATCTTACAATAAGATCAGCGTGATAAATCTAGTACCCATCTGTCACTGTACAAAGTTATTATGATATTAATGACTTTATGCCCTGTACTATACATTACATCCCCATGACTTATTTTATAACTGGAAGTTTGTATCTCTTATTCCCCTTCACCATTTTATCCATCTCCCCCAACCCCTCCCCTCTAACAATTATTAGTTTGTTGTCTGTATCTATGAGTCTGTTGCTGTTTTGTTTGTTCAGATTCTACACAGAAATGAAATCACATGGTATTTGTCTTTGTCTGACTTAGCTCACTTAACATAATACCCTCTAGTTCCATCTATATTGTCACAAATGGCAAGATTCAGTGTTTATTATTGCTAAGCAATATTCCATCGTGTGTATATAAGAATCATGCATGGCTAAATGAATGAATGGACGCTGGCCCTGGTTAATTGACTTGGATAAACACATATTTTTTTTATTATAGTTGACATACAATATTATATCAGTTTTGGGTATACAACATAGTGATTAGACATTTAAATACCTAACTATGTGATCACCATTTGTATATATTTCATCCTTATCCATTTATCTATCAGTGGACATCTAAGTTGCTTCCATATTTTGGCTATTATAAATAATGCAGCAATAAACATATGGGCATATATATTTTCAAATTAGTGTTTTTGTTTCCTCGGATGAATACCAAGAAGTAGAATTGCTAGGTTATATGGTAGTCCTATTTTTAATTTTTAGAGGAAACTACATACTGTTTTCCTTAGTGACTGCACCAAATTTATAATCCCACCAACAGTGCACGAGGATTCCTTTTTCTCCACATCTTCACTAACACTTGTTTGCTGACTTTTTGATAATAGCCATTCTGATGGGTGTGTGGTGATATCTCATTGTGTTTTCGATTTACATTTTCCTGGTAATTAGTGATGTTAAGTATCTTTTCATATGTCTATTGTCTATATGTATGTCTTCTTTGGAGAAATGTGAAGTTCAAAGATCTTACATAAACTTTCCAAGGTCATAGAGCTAGGATCCAAAATAAAGACAACTGACAGGCAGAGAGCAGAAAGAAAATACTGCGAAAGGGCAAAGACGAAAATAATAGGTTAAATAGAGAACAAGAAGTTGGGCCCAGCCTACACAGGCTGAGGGCAGCCTCATTTCTCTAAGAAATTACACCTGCAACAATTAGCTCTGTGACCCATCCTATCTCCCTCATATCCGTCCCGTTCCTCTTAAAAGGCAAAGACTCAAGGTATGTGGGGTTTGGGAGGTGGGGAAAAGGCAGCCCCATCTTAACGCTGTAATTATCAGTAATTACCTTAGCAGGGATGAGTTCTCAGATACCTGAAAAAGGATATGAGGGTTGGTGGAAGAAAGGGAGAAACATGGGCAACGGCAAGAAAAGGTACCCAACAGAATAGGTGGTGGGCATACAAACTTTTCCACCATCACCATTTTGCCCGATTCCAGCCATTCCAAATCACCACCTCTGCACCCCAAGTATGCAATGGACACATTACAGACCTGTGGTTTGAACTCTGCCCAACAGAAGTCTGACCCTCACCATGGTGAATCTATGAGCTTGCCTTCTTTTGAATAATGATCAGAGAGAAAAAAAAATGAAGTCATTCCACCATCAACCAAGTTGCTCATGTCAGGACCTGGAGTCACTCTTGACACTGCTAGTCACATATTCATCACAGCCAATCATTTTCCAAGGCTCAGATCTACCTCTAAAGATGCCTTTGCGGTCTCCCTGCTGAGATGCTCTCCAAGGTCCTCACCCCCCTTATTACAACAGCCGCTTGACTAGTTTTCTTATGTCTACACTTGCCTTCACCCAAGCCATTCTTCTCTCTGTCCTAGAGCCAGAAACACACTTTAAAAACACAAAATTCACCTTGTCCTTCCCCTGCCTAAAATCTTTTAATGGCTCTCTATTGTTTGGGGGATAAAAATCACAAATCCAGCTGACAATCTCCCATCTCCATCATCTGGTCCTTGACTAACTCTGCAACCCCATCTCCTGCTTCCTCGCTGCTGCTCGTTGCACTGGCCTCTTCTCACTTCCTCAGGCTCACCACGCTCCTTCCTCTTTAATTCCTCACTAGTGCCATTCAATCTGCCTCTAAAACACTGTTAATGTCAGTCTTCCTGACAAGACACATTGTAAGCTCCATGAGGTTAGGGACAATATCTGTCATTCTTAGGGACCATTGTCTACCATTCTATCTCCAGAACTTTGCATAATCCATGGCACACAGTAATAGGTAAATAAATATTTGTTGGAAGAGTGAATAAATCTTTGTTGACTGAGAAACTGAATAATAGTATCCACTTACTCAGCCCACAAATACTCCTTGAGTCAGTACCTCTGCCAGGTAATGTATAAGGCACTGATTCAGTGAACAAATGCAGTTCCTGACCTCTTAGAGTTTATAGTCTAGTAGATTTTCCCCCTTTTGCTATTGGAACGAAATGTGTCCAAGATCTTATAAAACCTTATGTAATTTTCTTGCTCTTCTCTGAGTTTTCTTGAGCTACATGATTTAGTTAAATTCTTTCTCCTAAGCTCTAGCTATTATTTTTCTCATTTCTTCACTAACGAGGTAACATACTTGAAGGCAAAGAACAAATAGTTTCAACTTTTTTTTTCTTCTTTTGGATCCTTTCTCAGTCTACACAGAAGTTTCTTTTAAAAAAAACCAAAAAACACTGTGCTATGTTTTTTAATTAAAAAGTGACATGCTCATATGTCAGAACAGTAGTTGCTTATGGGATGTGAGGACTGACTGATGCGGGTAGAAAGGAGCTCTTTGGGGCAATGAAAATGTTACATATCTTGACTGGGGTTATATCATTATTGGGGTTATATGTATCTTGATTGGACTTTATATTTTGATTGGATTACATGCGTGTATACATTTGTCAAAACTCATCAGATTGGACACTTACGATGTGTGTCTTTCACTGAAGGTAAATTTTACCTCTTAGAAATACTACTTTAAAAAAGGAACACATGCTTATTTATATGAAATATTATCAAATAAAAGTAAGCAAAAATAAGAAAATCAAAACAACCTGTAATCCCATCAAAGAGGAACATGGTTTACGTTGTAATGTATGTCTTTCCAAATTACTTCATTTTTTATATATAAACACACAATATGGATTCATACGAAATGTAGTGCCTTCTACTTCCCTTTTTTTTTATAAACAGTATACCAAGAGCTTACATAAAACGTTCTGTATAATTCCTAAAGTGATTAATTTGCTAAACTAAGTAAAAACCAGGATCCTAAATTTGTTTCAAAAATTTTAGAGCTTATGATTGTTTCATTATCATCACCATCAACACTTATTGAATGTGAACTGCCATCTCTAAAGAGGTTTCTTGATCAAAAATAATCTTCAGGCTGTGGTACTTGAATTGCTAAATCTTTTCTTTTTCTTTTTTTTATCAAAGTTTATTCTGCTGACAATTGTTAGTAAAGTTACATAGATTTCAGGTGTGCAATTCTGTAAGATTGCTAAATCTTAACTACTGAACAATCACTAACAGTAAATCTTTACGCTGGTACCAGACTTATGATCAGCTTTAACTAAGAACATTCTAGTGACTAAGCACATTAAACATCACCTCGGAATTCATTCTTCTGTCCTCCTCAAATTATTAAGCTGTTATAAAATCCAATTTATGGCATGTTACCCTTATATTTATTGTTTGTGTAGATTTTAATTCAATACAGGGACCCATATAATTGCATAGCTAGACTATTGTGATCTATAGCTCCATAAAAGTGACCACAGGATGAGATCAGACACACAAATCTCACATTTTTATCAGAAATTCAAACCACATCAAACTTAAGACATATTTGAAGTCAACAAAGCCACAGCCCACCTCTAACACGTCCTAAAAATCTATTGCTAAATCTAGTTCACCAAAGACATGTGGGTAAATATTCTAGTGGGTCCTTTGTTAGTTCCTGATGGTAGTACACAGACTCAGACAGAAGGAGGATTATTTGAAACTACCCAGAAAATTAGAAAAGTAAGGGCTAGAAGCAAAGATCTGTAAGAAAGAGAAATGTCTTTAGCTTTACACTTTTGGCAAGTGATAAAAGGCAGATTTAGTGACAGCAGCCAGATGGAGATCAAATGACAACTGTGAGTTCATAATGGTCTCCAGCATTCTGGCAAGCACAGGGGCAGCAGGGGAAGTGGGAGGGGTCAGCTTTACTGGTACTACAAGCCAATCTGGTGCACATCAGCGTTATCTGACGTCAGCTAAAACCAGTTCTGAGGCACTACATCGGGACCAGCTGCTAGATACTGAAAGCACCCTGCCCTGTCTCTGTGTACTCCCCAAGCTCCCGCCCATAACATTTATAGGACGCTACCAGTTAATTTATGTTCCCTACAGCAGGGAGGGCCCAGATGTTGGGTCTGCAGTTGCTGATTTTAAAGGAGTTCACAAATACAGGAAGCTCTCAGAGGATAAAAGAAATGTAAGAAGTATTCTACAGTTTGAGAAACTCATTGTTTGTATTAAACACACACACAAGAAAGGTATGAATAACATCAAGCCCTTTCCTTAGCACGCAGAAGTACATCATTCAGGCTATCAAAACAACATAAAGATCTAAAGTGCACAAATGGGGAAAGCTCGGTTCATCCGCAGTTAGAGAGGAAACACGTACATTGGATTCTTCTGTGACTGCGTTAAAATTCAGTGGAATTTTTCACATGATTAGGTGAGGACAGAGAAGTCCAGTGCTTTCGCCATTCACAATGATGCCCCCAAATGTTCGAGAAAATGGAAATACAATATTTTGCTTAGATGAAGGAATTAAGAGTGAAGAAAATCAGAGTTGGAATTGGAAAATATGTGGCATATAATCAACATTTATGGCATTCTGTGTGCACTGCACTGTAAGTGCTGTACGTGTATTATAATTTAATCGTCATAATAAACTTATGAGATAGGTATTGTTATTACTTGGGAAAGAGACAAAAGAGGTTAGGTGACTTGCCCAAGCCTGACTCCAGAGTCTGCATTCTGAATACCCTGTTCTGATACTGCAGCTGTTGTAGAGGAAGATAACCCATGGCTACGACGGTAAGATCCAGAGTCGCACAGATGTGTGTTTGTATCCTGGCTCTGCCACTAAGATAGGGGTCCTTTGAGCTACCGACTAGCTTACCCTTTCCAATAGGCCATGGCTCCTTCAGGAAAAATGAAGATAATATCGACCTCAAAGATGGCCATGAGTTAAGCGATGCCTTATAAACAAGAATTGATCACAGTGCCAAGCAGATGATAAGCATGTAACATAGTAGCTGTTTGTCACGCGGGGCGCCCTGCGGGGTCTCTGCTCCCGCTCCCCACACAAGAACGCAGGATGTGGCTAGGCCAAAAAGGAACACCCACGGAGCTATAGGTAGGGGAGTCATACCACTATAGTCTCACTGGAGGCTGGATTCACACGACGTGCGACCTGCTGTCTGCTTTTCCGCCAACCGACCAACGACTCTCCTCGACTCCACTCCCCAATGCAGCTGCGGCAGTTATATCAGTGGCCAATTGGCTAACCGGCTACAGCTGACAGCCAACTACTACCTGAGCCAGCACCTTTCCATGTGAGGCCGAGAGCCTGGAAACTGCTCTCTGGGGCTCTGTCCCCACACTGTTTTTATGAATAAATCACAGATCCAGTTAGAAATTTTCTGAAACATCCCTGAAAGCCAACTCACTGTTGCAGACAGATTTGAGAAGAAATTCTTCTAAAGGGGTACATATAGATTGAAATTTTGACATCTTAGATTCTTTGAAATTATGCTAATAAGTGTTTTGGGTTAAAAGGAAGTTCTTTTTATTAGTAAAAAATTAGAAAAGACTGAAGGGAAATACCATGTCATGGATGACCAGAAGTAACCTGAGAAAAAGCAATTTGCAGTTCTGCCAAAGGCCCCCTTTTAAGGGCTCCTCCCAGTGAGAACCAAAGAGATTAGGATTTACATTGTGGTTGGATTTAAGGCAAGTATAGCCTCAGGATCACAGATGGACTTGTTTTGATAGTTTATGTAAAAGATATAAACTTATAAAATGGAGTAGAGGGTCCAGTTGCCAGGGATAATGAGAGACACGCCAAATTAACCAAACTTAATCAGATAGTCATTAAACAATGATCCCACCTGGTTTTCAGTCGTTTTACCATCTGTTGTAGCTGTGTCTTCTCAGATGAGAGAGTTCCCACTGGCTCCCAGGTGTGACCTATTTATTAAGACACAGTGCCAAATCCTACTCCATAGCATTTGGTAACCAAACAATATATTAGGGTTAATAAGGCAAGTTGTAATATAATCTCAACTAACCTATTGAAATGGAGTGAAATTTTTGAAAATGATGTCAAAGCAGAGGAATATGAATGTATTTGCAATTCTTGAGGCAGATTATCTGGTGATTAAAATTTTAATGCCCAGAAAAGTCGTGTGTGTGCGCGCGTGTGTGTGTGCCTGTGTGTGTGTGTGTTACAGTAAGATATTAGAATTATTTTGGTGGCTGCTGAAAATTATGGAATAAGTATTGGAATAACAAAGTTATTAAGCAAAAGATGTTAGAGCTAGAGGAATCTTATAGAACAAACTTCAGTTTTCAGCTGTGACCAATGTTTGTCTCAAAGACTATGGGCTGAACTGTCAGAGGGGGCTGAGAAAAGGTCTAAACCTACAGACCTCTGTCTCTCAGCCCCACTCCCATTTGGTTAATTCAGCCAGAACTTTTTGCTTTTATCTATCTATATGTGGGGATTATGCCTACTATTTCTTTTGGGGAAAGGGAGGTCTCCTCCAAAAAACAAAAAAAGATAACAAATATTTGACAATTGGGGAAACTGAGGCACAGAAAGGCTAGACAACCTGCCTAAGATTATGCATGATTCAAGCCACATTCTTGGAAGGACATCAAATTAGATTTATCATGTTGGCTGTGCATGCAAAATAGCCACATGGATCTTTATTTTACAGTGTCACTTCAAAACTTCCCTAATAGACAGACATAAAATATAAACAATCAAGTGAAAGTATAAACAGGCCTTTTTGTATTTGATGGTGATGCTTTCCTTAAATAAGGAGGGATGACTTGATAAAGGTGATGTTCCAGCTGAGAAAGCAAAATCCTTGACACATTTCTGCTTAGTGGCTGGTGATACGAATGTGCTCTCTCCCTCCTATATCTTAAGGGGATGAGCTAGAGCATATGGTAAAAATCCTTATAGGTCAACAATAGAATGTTAAACACAATCCATCACTTTGCCACAAACTGATATGGTCCATGAAGCACAGGAGTTAAGTGTTCATAATGGACAGTCAGATAACAGTCTGCTCACTGCATTCTTTGGTTACTAAAAACGAGGCTACTTTGGACCTTTACAATACAAAGTCAAACAGTAGCCAGAGTACTGTCAGACAACCTCCAAGACCAGCCATCCAGAAATGGGTGCTTCAAAAGACTGTGTCCTAGACTCTCTTCAAAAGATCATAGTCTTACTGGGTTTGATCGTAAATTATCCTGTTTCAATACTTAATGTCTTCCAGACCTTGAGACTGACATTTCATGGCCAAAGTAAAGGAGGACTAAAGAGAAATATAAGCACGCATGTTATTCACAGAACACATCTTACATGCAATTTCAAAGAATAAGGTCTACTGGCAGAAATTTCCAGCGACTAGAAATTAAATGTTTATAAGCGCTAAAGCCAGAGAAAGAAGTGAATGTCCAAATAGTAGTAAGGAATGCTCTTATTTTCCTTTACCCCTTATTTCTAGTCTCCTAAATATTACTCAGTTTCTTTAATTTTATCTCCATTTGTTTCTTGTGTGTTGCTTTTACAATAAAACACCACATTTTTGCCCCCACTTCAAAACTCACCTTCATAAAACCTTTCAAGGTTGTTTTCCTCCTCATCATAATCTCTTTATGCTACATTAAAAGAACAAGCCTTGAAGCTTGGCAATTAAGCACCTTTTAATCTATTGGGTTTTATATGTGTATACAATACAAACTGGTAGAGGTCACAAATCCTTAGTTTACAAAATGGGCCAGTTTGTAGCTACAGGAAAAACTATTTAAAAATCATTGGGGTGGGGGTGGAGGGAGTATGAAGAAGAATATAAAATGCAGATAAGGGCACACAACCCTCTATAATTAAAAAAAATAATAATAATAATAATACAGGGCTCGCTCAGGTGGCTCAGGCGGTTAGAGCTCCACGCTCCTAACTCTGAAGGATGCTGGTTCGATTCCCACATGGGCCAGTGGGCTCTCAACCACAAGGTTGCCCATTCAATTCCTCGAGTCCCGCAAGGGATGGTGGGCAGCGCCCCCTGCAACTAAGATTGAACAGGGCACCTTGAGCTGAGCTGCCTCCCAGATGGCTCAGTTGGTTGGAGTGCGGGCTCTTGACCACAAGGTTGCAGTTTCGACTCCCGCAAGGGATGGTGGGCTGCGCCCCCTACAACTAGCAACAGCAACTGGGCCTGGAGCTGAGCTGCACCCTCCACAACTAAGACTGAAAGGACAACAACTTGAAGCTGAATGGCACCCTCCACAACTAAGATTGAAAGGACAACAACTTGACTTGGAAAAAAGTCCTGGAAGTACACACTGTTCCCCAATAAAGTCCTGTTCCCCTTCCCCAATAAAATCTTAAAAAAAAAAAATACAACCAACAAAAGTAGGATTCAATAAAGACATCTTCCTGTCTAATATTAATGTATGAGACCGGAATATTTATAGCTTTATATTTAGTTCATTAATTACATCTTTATATCTGTATAGCTTATTCATTCAAAAATATCTGATTCAATAAATATTTATGTTGGGTCCTCTCTGTGCAAGGCACTATTCTAACCAATTGAGGTCAACTGGCAAACAAAACAAATCCTACTCCATGAAACTTATACTTGGGGAATAGAGTGAGCCCGACTGGAGAGCCAGATAACAGACAATATATGTAAATAAAATATGTATGTTAGAAAATGATCAGTGGTATATTTTTTTATGAAGAGAGAGAACAGTGCTTAGGGGATCAGTAATGCAGGGAGCAGAGGTATTACAACTTAAGTAGAGTGGACAGGGTTGGCCTCATTGAGAAGGGGACCTGAAGGGAGTGAGCCATGTGGTGATCAGGAGAAAGAATATTCTGGGCATGCAGGCAGTATAAAGGCCCTGAGGCAAAAGAAAGGCCTATGTAGCTAGAGACGAATGAGCGTGGGGGAGAGCAATAAAAGATGAAATTGGAGTAGGATCCAATATTTTTTAATAACAGCTTTATTGAGATACAATTCATATTCCATACAATTCACCCTTCTTGTACTATTAAATAGCTTTTAATATACGGGGGTGCCAAAAAAATGTATACACGTGACTTGTATTCATCTTTTGTTATCGGTGTATATTGAGTATTACAATTTTAATACAGTTTTTTCCTTTCTTAAAATGTGTATATATATTTTTGGCACCCTCTGTATTAATAGAGTTGTGTAATTATCACCATCATCAGTACTAGAATGTTTTCATCATGGTGAGCAGGTTTTGTAGGGTCCTTTAAGCCGTAGTACGGACTTTGACTGTTACTGTAAGTGAACAGGCTAGTTTCTTCTTATATATTAGAAAGGAAGATGTCTTGATTGAATCCTACTTTTGTTAGTCGTACTTTTTGGTAAGTTTGGGTCAGAAAATTGACTGTGATTAAACTTGCTATTTATAGAATCACTTTGGTTGTTGAAGGCGAGTAGAGGAAGGGCAAAAGCAAAGAGAGAGAAACCAGGTGTTGCAGATATCCAGATGGGAGATGATGGTGGTAGTGGTGCTGGTGGTGGCAGCAGCCCTCAGAAATGGTTGATTTACATTTTGAAGTAAGCTGATAGAATTTGCTGATGGACTGGATGTGGGTTATGAAGGAAAGAAGTCAAGGATGACACCACGGTTTGGGAGCTGAGCAATGGGAAGAATGGAGTTGCCATTGACCTACAGGAGGACAATTACAAGTTCAAGTTTCTTCATTTTAAGTTTGAGATATTTATTGTATATTGAGACAAAGAGGATGAGTAAGCCTGAGCTTCATACGAGATGACTGGCCAGATTAGAAATATAGTTGGGAGTCATCAGCATATAAATATTTAAGGCCATGAGACTGGATGAGGTCATCAAGACAGTGAGTGTAGATAGAAAGGAGATGAGGTCCAAGGACCGAGCTGTTAACAGTTAGGAAGAAGAAAACTTTGTGATGAAGTTGATGTGTGAAAAGAATCATTTCTTCTATTTCAGAGATCAAAAAATTCAAAAATCTATTCGAGGTACCAGAACACACTACCAATGCCCAATTACCAACTCAGACCACCTACCTTCTTAACCAGTGATTAGACCGTCAAGTAGAGACATTCACAGAGAATATTCTTGCTATGATAGAAGGCTGCTGACACACACTTAACTCAGCGGAAAGGAGGGGAATTGGGTGAGGGGGTCCTTGAAAACTGTTCTAGTGAGTCTCTTCATCTGATACCTCCTCTGTCTGGCCCCTACATGGCTGGTGAAATGTGAGCTTCTGATGGCAACACAAGATGGTTAGCCTAGAGCTCAAAGCAACACTGTGACTCCACTGCCATGAATAGGAATAGCTAAAGAAAATTTCCATAGGGTAAGGATTTATTGCACACACAACAAGAAGGCATTAAGAGTGGGGGCAGCCTGGTTAGAGCGCGAACTCTTCACAACAAGGTTGCGGGTTCGATTCCCACATGGGCCAGTGAACTGCGCCCTCCACAACTACCATGTTTCCCTGAAAATAAGACCTACCCCGAAAATAAGCCCCAGTTAAAATCATCAGCCAGACGGATGCATTTAGTACATTATGATGATGTTCCAGAAGAAGATGACATGACTGTATTTGAATAAATGTAGATTGTTGTACGTGAAAAAATAAGACATCCCCTGAAAATAGGTCCTAATGCGTCTTTTGGAGCAAAAATTAATATAAGACCCGGTCTAATTTGCGGGGAAACACGGTAGATTGAAAACAACAGCTTGAGTTTGGAGCTGAGCCACTGGTGGACAGCTGGTTGGCTCATTGGTTAGGACAAGGTCACTGGTCCTAGTCCCACCTCGGCCAGTGAGCTGCACCCTCCACAACTAGATTGAAAACAACGACTTGACTTGGAGCTGAGCTGCGCCCCCCACAACTAGATTGAAAAATAATGATTTGATATCTTGGAAAAACACACTGTTCCCCAACATTCCCCAATTTAAAAAGGGGGGGGGCAATAAGGGGATTGCATCAGGCTTGATGTTCCATAAAAAATTACCAAAACTTAATGATTTAAAACAACACTCATTTATTATCTCACAGATGCTCCCCGTCGGGAAGTCCAGGTATGACTTAGATGGGATCTCTTCGCAGGGTTTCACATGGGCTAAAATCAGTGTCGCCCAGGCTCTTCTGAAGGCTTGAGTAGGAAAGGATCTATTTCCTTTTTTTTCTATATTAAATTTTTTTAATGAAATTTATTTGGGTGACATTGGTAAATAAGTATAGATTTCAAGTATATAATTTCATAATATATCATTTATATATCACATTGTGTTCAACACCCAAAGTCAAATCTCCTTCCATCACCATATATTTGTCCCGCTTTACCCTCTTCTACCTCTCTCTCTTCCCTCTTCCCTTCCAGTAACCACTAAACTGTTGTCTGTGTCTGTGATGGAAAAGATCTATTTCTAAGTTCATTCATGTTGTTGGCAAAATTCATGTCCTTGCAACTATAGAATTCATAGACATTTGCTTCTTTAAAGCCAGCAATGGAGAGAAAGAGTCTGTGATGCTTCCAATCTCTCTTCAGAGAAGACCCAGGCTCCCTTTTAAAGGGCTCACCTGATTAGGTCAGGCCCAGCCAGCATAATCTCCTTTTTGTTTAACTCAAAATCAAGTGATTAGGAACCTTAATTACATCTGCAAAATCCTCTTACCTTTGACTGTAATATAACCGTGGGTGTGACAGCCCACATCACTGCCACATTCTGTTGGTTAGAAGCAGGCATGTGTTCTTCCCACACTCAAGGAAAGATGATTATACAAAGCTTAACACCAGGGTTAGAGATCATTGAGGTCATCTTAGAATTTGCCTACCACAGTAATGGTCCAAGAAAGCAAACATTTATGTTAAATTCAAACAGAAGTATTGATCCTAAGAAATGACACATTTTTAGGTAACAGTAAATCTTGTCTGAATGACCTTCACTGGGGAAAAAAAAAAATGAGGAAAATTCAGAGTCTGCCTTTAGAAACTAACTTCACCAAACTTACTCAAAAAAAAAAAAAAAAAAAAAAAAAAAATATATATATATATATATATATATATATATATATATATATATATCAGGGACCTTACGATTTTTAACAACAAAATACAATATAATACAGTTTTAGGTAGGTAGTAGACATATCTGTCATAGTCTAATTAATCTCCTTTAATGTGAACAATGATCTAATACTGAAATAATGAACATCATATTTCTTGCAGATGTTACAGGATTGACTCATTTTTGAAAGAAAGAAAAGTTACCATTCAATACTATAGAACCAGTAGTAGGAATATGTGCACGATAAAAGTGAAGAAAATATGCAAAGTAGGTAGCAGTGCTAAAATAATTTAACAATTCTTGAGTACATATGTTCATCTGACTTCTGAATATAACCATTTGGCATCCTCACAAATATTACTACAGGTACTTCAACTGCACTTGGAACTTTTAGTTTTAAAAATGGGGTAGTTTAAAAAATGATTTCACATATTGGAGTTAATATATACTGATCTAGGGCAATTCCTCTGATTTATCATTGGATACCTTCCGTCAGGACTAATAAGTATTTATGAAATATATCATCTCTGACCATCCTAATGTATAACTGTAGTATAACTGCAGCTAGCACAGCTTCTACTCCCAGCCATGAGGACCAACTTTGCAGATAATCACTGATGAAACATTCTAAGTAGACTCAGCAATGAGGCAAAATGATGTAACCTATCTGAGTCAGAAAGTATGACAAATGAATATTGTTGAGTACTGGAAGACTAGGCTTATCTCACAGAGAACACCATAGCACTTCAACAAATCACTTTTCCATGAGGTAAAATATAGCATGCAGTATAGTTTTTGAGTGAGGGACTAGGCCTATATTAAGAAGTAACAATTTTATATCACATTTTTACTGCATGTTGTTGACTTGGGTGAGGCATTAGGAGGATTGGTTCATTTGAATTGACATAAACAATACATGGGGTTCTACTGTCCTACAGTTTCAGTTCAGATGACTAAAGACATGGGACTTTCAGCATAGCTAGCTAATGACAATGCATACTATTTTGTCCCCAAATCTAGTTCAAGCATGGACCTACCAATTAGATGGTAAGCTCTTTAAAAGCAAAGAACCAGGAATTACACAGTTCTTGGTACATAGTAGGATATCAAAGAAGTTTTTTTGGACTAAAGTTAAATGTGGACTATTAGAATTCATGCATGGAATGCAGGATTCTGGCAGCTTTTGGTTTACTCAGATTCTGTTCAACTCAATAAACATCAGCTGTGCTTCTACTAAATGCAGAAACTGTGCTAGGTGCTGAGAACACCCAGTTGATGAAGTCACAGTCCCTGCTGTCAAGAAACATGATTCCCTAATTCTTTGTCAGCTTGCTGTGCTCACACTTTCTTCCAAAGAAACTCTAAGACATTCCTTGTGGATAGAACCTTGGAATTCCACAGAACACCATTCAACAATCTCCAAATGATGACTCAGGCCAGATTGTGTAATTCAGGTTTTGTTTGCAAAACTGAAAGTGCTTCAGCACTTACATAATTTCAAGTTTAAGGAATGTTTTAACAAAGACATTACGTGTTAGGATTTAAGGTATAGCTATGAAATACATAAGCACCCTTGGGTAAATTATGCATTAGCCACCACCATTCCTTTACTCAAACTTTGTCCCTTGCTGACAAGGCAGTTAAGGATTAAGTGCAAAATGGCAGCTCAAATAAATGAGCCAGAAAACCAACCTATCAGTTTTCTTTTCCACTAAATTAAGATCAAGAGAGTTGGAGAATATTTTGTCTAGAATGATACAAACATACAGGTGCAAAAATTCTCAT
Organism: Rhinolophus sinicus; assembly: GCF_057876585.1. NCBI lineage: Eukaryota > Metazoa > Chordata > Mammalia > Chiroptera > Rhinolophidae > Rhinolophus > Rhinolophus sinicus. The sequence continues at coordinate 49,604,357 of NC_142514.1, forward strand.
ATACCTTTGCAAAAAATTACTTCCGTGACCTTGGACTACACAATGACCCTAATAATGCAAGCACTGTTTTGAATGCAAGTATATGGAGGACATTTTCACAACGTTAGATGACTTCAGTGGTTTAAGACATTTTTAAAAAATTTATTGCATAAACTCATAACATGAAAAGAACTTTCAACCTATTCAGTGAAAGTTTGTACATTAAAGTTTGCTTTTCAAAAATGTGTCACTACTGCTTGCTTTCTACCCACAGGTTGTGATTATCTCAAAGGTGAAATTTTAGCATATGACTAAAAGGTCCTATAGCTGCAGCTTCATGACTCAGCATCTAACATCAACAATTCACAGTGAGATCACAGGTTCTCTGTGGAAGGTAGTGACATACTTGCCTTATGAAAGGAAGCTTAAGGCATATTGAGAGCATTTTGAATTTAGACTTGTGGCTTGTGTGAGTGTCAGACATTTGTTTCTTAGCTAGTGAGGGTGCAGAAGGATCCTCCTTTGGGAAAGGCTCTCTGAGAAAGGTGAATTTGGGTTGTAAGGCTAGGATACACACATGTGGTAGCCAGAACCTCCCCAACATGGTTTTCCAGAGTTATCCAGGGCAGGTGGGAACCCTTTCTGCTTTCTGTGGAAAAGATTCCAACTTGGTTCCCTGCCATGACCAAACACAAATGTGTTGATTTTTCTTTTTTGAGCTTCCAACCCTTGCAACCTTCCAAAAATAAATCAAACCAGCCATCAGGGCACCGAAATAATACTACTACTAATAAGCAGCTTTGCCTAGACTTACATAAACAACACTTCTGAGGTAAACTTTGCCCCAAAGGTCTGGACACACTCTTTTTATGTAAACTTCTTACTAATAATTACTAGACTTGGGTGCATTAACCCCGAAAATAGATTTTAATAGCAACCCCTAAAAACAAAAGACATGAAACGACAATTAAACAAATGTGCACCAACTAGAAAAACACTTGGCAGCTTTCTGCAGCCCAGGCTGAAGACACCCCTCCTGAGCCCTACGCCTTGCCACTGCAAAGACCTCCTTGTCCTGCCAACCCCCTCAGCAGGATAAGAGAGCCTACTTGGGACCCCGCCCTCCCCTATCCCTAAGCTCGCCTTCCACGTAGCTCCACCCCCTTCCGCTCCTCTCAGCCCTTGTTCCAGGAGCTGGGGTCAAATTGTAGGAGCAAGCTGATTTGCATAGCCCAATGGTTGCGCGTATGCAAATGAAGCGGGAGGTGGTTGGCTGGAGGGTAGCAGGATAACTCCAGTGAGCCCGGCCTTTGTCCTTCAGTGGCTGTGAGGCAGCTGCGGTGTAGGCATCGGTACTCTGGGCTAGGCGAGGCGAGGGGCCGGATAGCGAGCGGGGCGAGAGGGGCGGACCGCGCGGCGGCGGCGGGTGCAAGAGGAGCCTGGCCTGAGGGAGTGCAGAGAGCAGGCGCCCGCGTGCCCACAGTGGCAGGAGCAGCCCGCACGCCGCTCTCTCTCTGTGGGGGACCTGCAGTTGCAATATGACTTTGGAGGAATTTTCGGCTGGAGAGCAAAAGACCGAAAGGTAAGTTGGCCGAAGCCTCGCCTTGAACTTGCACTCGCTGCGCGCACCACAGTGCAATCAGGCTGTGGAAGGTTGCTGGGAACGAGCGGGTAAAAGTTTGCAGAGAGCACCTCCGGCCTTTCTCCTTCGGGAACCCTCCAGAGGGGCGCCGGCGGACGGAAAGAGTGTTTCCTCCCAAACCCGACCGAGCCCCTCTAGGCTGCCTTTGCAAAGGGCAGAAGCGACCCTCCCTGTCGTGCGGCTCCTGCGGCTGGCAGCCTGTGGCTGCGCCCTGCGCCAGGGACTGGCAGTACGCTTGGGGCGGGGGGGGTGGCGGGTGGCGTTCTCGGGGATTCTAACAGGACACCCGGCCTCGAGGCGTGCAAGGGGTCATGGGGGGTGACGGGGCCGGGGTAGCCCCGGGTTTGCAGAAAGCCGAGGTGCGCGGTGACTCATGCACTCGGGAGGGAGGGTCGCGGTGCAGGGCGAGGGGGCGCCAAAGGTTCTGAGGAGACCCGGGCTGACGCGACCCTTTGCTCTTGCCGGTGTGTAGGATGGATAAGGTGGGGGATGCCCTCGAGGAAGTGCTGAGTAAAGCTCTGAGTCAGCGCACCATCACGGTCGGGGTGTACGAGGCGGCCAAGCTGCTCAACGTGTAAGTGGGGCCCCTCGCGTGTTCCTCGTGGCACCCCTTTCCACCCCAACCCGGAGAGGTCGCCCAAGCGGGGTGCCCCTCGCCCTGCAGCGCCGCTTCCTGCTGCTTTCCATCTGCCCCAGAGGGAGTGAGCGGGTCCGGGCGCGACCCCCGGGAGCCGGGTGGGTTTTGCGGGCGTCGGCGCGGGCCAGCGGCGCCTCTGTGCTCACCCGCCCCTCCCGCTGCCCGCAGCGACCCAGATAACGTCGTCCTGTGCCTGCTGGCCGCGGACGAGGACGACGACAGAGATGTGGCTCTGCAGATCCACTTCACCCTGATCCAGGCATTCTGCTGCGAGAACGACATCAACATCCTGCGCGTCAGCAACCCGGGCCGGCTGGCGGAGCTCCTGCTCCTGGAGACCGACGCGAACCCCGCGGCGAGCGAGGGCGCGGAGCAGCCCCCAGACCTGCACTGCGTGCTGGTGACGGTAAGGGAGAAGGGAACTGCGGGCCCGCCCGTCGCGGTTTCGGAGTACTGGAAGGAAGTGAGCCAGGGCTGACAGTCTGCCTGACTGCAGAATAGTTGCCCGTCAAGAGCGTGGCTGCCTTTGCCCCATTAAAGAGTGTGGCAGGACTTTCAGCCGAGATGTGCCAGTTTCATCATCAGGATTTTCTCTGGTACAGAACATGCCTAAGCACGTCGGAGGCTGCCAGCAGCGGAAGAGATCCTTGTGAGTCAGCACTGTCAGCCCAACTACTCCCTACCTACATCTGTACTACCTCCCGTGACTAATTCCTTTAGCAGGGTAGATTAGATAAAGCCAAATAAATTCCTGGCTCACCCTCATTAAGGAGTCAGCTTCATTCTCTGCCAGTCAAAGCTAAAAATAGAAATGGTGTAGGAGACAAGCCTCATTAATTCCCTAGAAATACATAAAGAGGATAGAGTGGAAATTTTTTCTTTGCAATCTTGCATTTTTTTTTTTTTTTAGTGGAGGTTTTTTTTTTTAACCCCCTGATAAAAACCTTTGGTAGGTAGATAACTTGTAGTTGTAGAGGCAAATGTGATAGCTTTGTCTTTTATATTTTACTACTTTTTTGCTGGTCTAGTTAAGTGGCAGCCCAATTATTTTGTTACTCCTGAAAAAACTACTTTTTCTTTTTGGAGGATAACAGGTGGCAATTATGTAATAGTTAACTACTATCAGCTCTCATCTCATTGTATGCGCAGCTAGAAATATTTCTCAGAAGTTGTTCATTCAGGTTTGTGCCACAGTACAAGTTTGGTAGGACAAACCTGTGAATGACACTCATGCAAAACTGAATAATTGTCATGCAGACATGTATATGATTCAGTGGGTTGCATGAGTTTTACACTTTGCAGGGTATAATTTAGTACAGAATTACCCTTAATGATTTTGCAGGAAACCCAACTACCTAGAAGAAAAAAAAATTTTTTTAAATTTTATTTTATTGGGGAATATTGGGGAACAGTGTGTTTCTCCAGGGCCCATTAGCGCCAAGAAGTTGTCCTTCAATCTAGTTGTGGAGGGCGCAGCTCACTGGCCCATGTGGGAAACGAACCTGCAACCCTGTTGTTCAGAGCTTGTACTCTAACCAACTGAGCCATCCAGCCACCCCCTAGAAGAAAATATTTTTGTGGTTGTAACCAGTCTCCATGTCACAAAACCCAAGTATAGAATATTCAAGTGTCTTTCCCTGAAAAATAGTGTACTTATTAGCAAATGGTGATGGTTGTTTTTTTTTTAATAGTAAATTTATTTCTCTAAAATTGTCCGTAGAATCCACATTCATCGCAATGGAAGGATCCTGCCTTAAGTCAACTTATTTGTTTTTGCCGGGAAAGTCGCTACATGGATCAGTGGGTTCCAGTAATTAATCTTCCTGAACGGTGATGGCATCTGAATGAAAATAACTGAACCAAATTGCACTGAAGTTTTGAAATACCTTTGTAGTTACTCAAGCAGTTACTCCCTACAGTGATGCAAGGATTACAGAAATTGATGTCAAGGGGCTGAGTGAGTTCAACTACATGCTCTGGGGGCCCGGAGATAGATGACTTTGCAGATGGAAAGAGGTGAAAATGAAGAAGGAAACTGTTGAAATAGAAATACAAGTCAAAAGGAACAAAAATTACAAAGAACCACGCAGGAAGGAAAACAAACTATGTATTAATTAGGATGGTTGAGTTACATTTAATTAAACCAAATATGCTTTGTTAAAGTTTAAATGTGCGGCAGTAGTTTGGGTATTTTTGGTTTATATGCCCTCGAGTAAAAGAAAAGCAGAAAAGCTTAATCATATTTTAAAAACGTATTTTATTGTATTTTGATGAGATGTTAAATTCTCAAAGTTTTATTATAAATTGTACTAAGTTATTTTATGACATGAAAGGTTATTTATGCTATAATTTTTTTGAAACAATACCTACAATAAACTGGTATGGAATAATTGCGTAATTTCTTAATGTGTGCTTTTGTTTTTTTAACTTGGACTTTATTTTAAACAAATTTTTTTTAACATGGAAAAATTAAAACTTCTGAAATCATATAGTATGTGTGTGTCTATATGTAGATATATATCTGTATATATGCATGTATATGTTTTTTTCTACTTCTAAAAATTTGGGATGGACATGGCATGATTTTATTTTGTATTTAGTCTTTATTTAACAGATATTTTACTGATGCTCTGCTTTACACTATGTCCAAAGTCAGAAAAACAAAGGTGATTTAAGAGGAGTTGGGGAAAAGAAGTGTTAGAGATTGAACTTGCAAGTCTGAATAAATAATTACAGGTCAAAGATTTTAGTGCTACAGTAAGATTATATACAAAATGCTCAGGAAGCAAAGAGGAGCGTTACCAAAGTTACCTGCAAGACCAATGAAGTTTTTACTGAGGAGAGATTTCAGGTGGGTATTAAAACATGAGTTTCATTTCCCCACCTAGAGAAAGGAAAAGGATATAGCTGGCAGTGGCACTCATTTGTACAAAAGTGTGGAGGCCTGAAAGGCCAAAACTTGTTCCAGGGGGAACAAAGGGTGACTCTGTGTGCCTCTGGTATAGAAAGATAGGGAGAGATAAGGTTGAAAAGGTAGGTGGGGGTTAGGCCCAGACTGTCAAGGGCATTGTGTGTCACCCTGAGGCATTTGGGCTTGCTTCTGTAAACTTTGGGCAGTCAGCAGAGGCCTTCAGGCAGGGAGTGACGTGATCAGTGTTCTCAGTGTTCTCGGAAGATAACACTGGGGACTGTGAAAGACGGGTTATTGGGATATGGGATAAGAGGCCTAGGTAAGAAGACCAACTAGGAAGTGATGGTAACAGTCCAGGGTTGTGCATGGAAGAGGTCAGGCAAAGATTGCTGGTGCCTTTATTCTCTTTCTAGAGCTGTGTGCCTTCCAGCAGAACATTACTGCTATGGTCCTAAGGGGTCTGGTTAAATTACATCAGATGGGAGATGGAAGAAAAGAGCAAAAGAAATCAAAGGCTTCAGCAGAACAATCAACTTTTAGTTGGAACAGTCACTTGATAATTAACTACACCAATCTCATGTAGATAATAGCAAAAGAGCCAAAATGCTTACAGAGGCAAAACCTAACAGCTTTAGTCCACAGGACTTTTTCCTCCTCCTCAAACCATACCCCCCATGGCTCCCTGCCATCTGTCTCCCATCCTTGTCATGACTACATGCAATCAGGAAAATGTAGAAACAGGAGAGGGAAAAAAAAACTAATAACAAAAAGCTCCAAGTTTCTGCATATTTTATGAATAACATAGGCCCATAAGCCCTTCACCTTGCTATTAAGTTTCTGTTTTTTACCACATCTGTGAGAAATGTGGATTTTGAGGCCTTGTTTAGGCTTGTATCTTATGTAAGCCAATCCCCAGTCTAAAACATAACTGGTATTTAATACTTTTCTTATATTACCAAAAGATTGTGAACAGTGAGTTTTAAAAAGTAGAATTTTTTTTTTACCTTCCTACTAAAATAGTGTTTTTAATTCTTTTCCACAATTACTTGGTTTAAAAACCCTCCTGCAAAGGTGAGTGAATTAAACTAGCAAGGCAGAGGGAAGAGAAGCAGCATTGCATGGTGGAAAGAGCATGGGGATTCGCCACTATTAGTCCCTCCCATCCGTTGTCCTTATTTGTAAAACATAAAATTACCCATCTTGCAGAGTTGTTATAGCCCAGAATTTAGCACACTTCTCAGCAAGCAGTAGGTGTTGAATTAATATTTGTTGACTAAATGAATGATTTAGAAGTACTAATCAATGCAAACTACCTGGCATATGATAGGTGCTCGATATAGTATGTCCTGGCGATACCAGAGGGAAACTTACGGCCTCAGAGAAATGTCTGTTGCTTATAACATGTATTTTAAGAAAGGAGTTTCAAATCTCTATTCTAAATTCATAGTACTTACAGATATGAGGTGATAGTATACATTCTTCTGATTGTTTTGTTTTAGTAAAATCTCAACAATTAATGCAATACTGTTGTTTTAGGTTTTAACTGTTATTCTTTCTAGATCAAACATACAATAAAATTAACACGGCATTGAAAAATCCAATCATGAAAACTGAGCTAGTAATAAACATGAGTGCAATTACCTGGATGGCTTCTACCTCTAGTTGATACTAGTATAATGCAGTTGTTGCTTTAAACATTAAACATACTTATTGAAAGTTGGTGGAAATGTCACTACAGGGAACAAAAATCCCCTCATCTATCTAAGGTATGTTGTATGTGGAAAGTAACTTTTTTTTCCACTGGCAACTTCATTCAGTGTCATAAATAGTATTGCCTCCTCCTTTCTACAATTAACCAAGGCCCTTAGTAAGTAAAACTTCTATAAAGAAAGGATTCATGAAGGTAAGTAATCTCCTATAATACATACATTATTTCCCAGCTGGAGAAAAAAAAATTTTTAGGAAAGAGCTTTTTTTGTACTATCAATTGGAAGCATTTCCAAAACATGTTTTGAGCTATCTTACTGTAACCTTTGTAAAGTCATTGTTTCCTCATTTTTAAACTATATTGGTTAAATTTTATTCTTTGATATGTGGTAAAAGGCTTCAAGCAGTGACAAGTGTTTCCTTCAGATGAACAACACTCTGAATGGCACGATTTAACACCCGGCCAGTCCAGGTGTCCCACAAATTGTGTTGAATTTTAAAATTTTCTTTCTAACAATCCTTAGATAAACATAAGAAACTCTAAGAAGGTTGTATTCATGAAGACCACAAAGATACATTTAGTGAGTGCTTACTATGGGCAAGGGACTAGCTGGTTATTTTGGAGCCTACAAAAAGTCAGACGCGTACTCTGGCGTCACGGAGTTTACAGTCTAGGAAGCAGTGAGACATGTATATCGATATAATCCAAAGCAAAAATGTGTCCAGTAACATAAGAATGGCCAGAGAATTGGCAAGGGAGTTCAAAGGGTAGAGATCTCTGGAGGGCAGATGGGGATGCAATGGGCAAAAGGTCTGTAAGCTCTTTGATCAGAAGCTGGTATTATATTTTGCAAACAGCACAAATTACAGATGCTCTTTGACTTACAATGGGGCTATGGGGGATGGTAAACCCCATCGGAAGTTGGAGATGCATTTAATCCTGCAATGTGGAGTTTCAGCTGTTTACCCTCACGATCTAGTGGCTGACCCAGAGCTGTGCTCCTTGCCTTCTCCCAGCATCACGAGAGAGTATCGCATATCGCTAGCTCAGGAAAAGATCAAAATTCAAAATTCGACATACGATTTCTACTGAATAGTACTGCTTCTGTACCACTGGAAAGATGAAAAATCGAAAGTCGAACACTTATAAGTCGGGAAGGACAGAGATGCAGCTATAGGAGGGCTTGTCTTTGAGAAGTTTATAATGGAATAAGGCAACTGAGATCAGCACATTCGTTCCTGTAATACTGTTTATTGAAGCTCATCATGTACCTGGCACTGTGTCATGCGGGAGACCCTGCTCGCTCCGCCATTTGTCATGTGAAGTGGCCTGTGGGGTCTCTAGTCCCGCTCCCCACATAAGAACGCAGGATATGGCGAGGCCAAAAAGAAACACCCACAGAGCCATAGGTAGGGGAGTCATACCACTATAGCCTCACTGGAGGCTGGACTCACACAACCCGCAACCTGCCGTGTGCTTCTCTGCCTGCCAACCCACCGACTCACTCCCCTGGACTCTACTCAGTAGCGCAACCATGGCAATTATATGAGGGGCTAATTGGCTAACTGGTTACAGCTGATGGCCATCTACTACCCGAGCCAGCACCTTTCCACGTGAGGCCCAGAGCCTGGAAACTGCTCTCTGGGACTCTGTCCCCACACACTATGTGAGGTCCCAAGACCACAAAAGTGAAAAAGCGAGGCCTTGAAGGATGTGCCCAACTTAGTGGTGACGACTGACCCCTGCGATACTGGGGGATGAATGATGATGGGGTATGTTCAAGGCCTCTGTGTTCCTGGGAACACTTTGCCAGATCCAGTGGGACACTGAGGACATTGGTCCAGGAGAGGGAATTGCAGCTCTGGAGGGGATGAATTCAGCACATGTTTGGGGTTAGCTTCTGGGGGCAACCATAGCACTTACATAGTGCAACATGCTTGGGACATACTGTTCCAAGTGCTTTACTTATACAGTAGTAACTCATCAGCACTCACAATGACCCAATGGAAGTATTATTATCACCATTGTGAGGGTGAAGAGATTGATTGATAGGCAGAGAGATTAATTTGCCCAGAGTCATATGGTAAGTGGCAAATCCAGGGTGCCAACTGTCTGGCTCTAGAATCCACGTCCTCTAATGACAAGTGGTGTGGGAAAGGTAGTAGGAACCAGACCATAAAGGGCCCTGCAAGCCAGGCTTCTTTCATTAAGTGTTAAAAATCCATTTAAAAATAACTGCATGAGAGAAGAAGTAGGGATGGGGGCTATCACCACGATGAGAGAGAGGGGCAAGGAAAAGATGAAACTACTGTGTTTCTCTGAAAACAAGACCTAGCCGGACCATCAGCTCTAATGTATCTTTTAGAGCAAAAATTAATATAAGACCCGGTCTTATTTTACCATAATATAAGACCAGGTCTTACATAATATAAGACCGAGTCTTATATTAATTTTTGCTCCAAAAGACGCATTAGAGCTGATGGTCCGGCTAGGTCTTATTTTGGGGGAAACACGGTATGGCTCACAAAGTCTCAATGTGAGGTTGGAAATTGGTAGCCAGAGAAATTTGGCTTACACAATATTTAAAAAAAAAATTTTTTTTAATCCGTTGTCAACATTTTAACATGGAGAAATTTCTTAGAAAAATCCTGATTTCTAGTGTCTCTTGAAAATCTGCTGTACGTGGCGACAAGTCCACATTGCACGGCAATTAGCTGGAGCTGAGAGGAGGCGCCTCCGTTTTAGATAAGGCTTTCCAGTTTGCCACAGACCACACCCCTCCCTATAAGGTTAGGCTTCCCTTCCTAATCCTTTTAGGCATGTGAGGTCTACCCTTCACCCCCAACCCGTATCTCTCAGTCGGGTTCAGAATCTTCCTGTGTAAAACCAGGTGTTTCCACTATCAGAATTTCTCAAGTTGTTCTGATGATAAAGACCCAGGGGTGTTTATTTAAAATACAGCTTCAAGACCCTTTCCCAGGAGCTTAAGATTAAATGGGGCTGGGATAAGGCTGAAGATTTTTTTAACAAGTGCATCAGGTAATTCTTATTATCAGGGAAGTCTGAGGAATGCTGCAAGGTCTCTTGGAGATGTCCCAGCTGAAATTCAGCAGAACCACGCTACAAATCTCAGGGGAAGTGGTGGGAGAAGCTTTCATTTGATCAGTTTCTGGTCTTCCTGATGTCGGCCCACCAGGAGCTGAGGAATGCACATTTCTCTGCAAAGGTTGAAGAGATTTCCAGGGAAGAGGTATAACTAAAACAATTTGCTATCCAGGACAGAGAATTTACTAGTTTACTAAGGTGAATATTGCACGTTACAAGAACAATTGCACGTTACAAGAACACCTCGTGGATTCACATGAGGTGGGTGAATCCACAAACAGAATGGCTTTTAGCACTGCTTTGAACTGACCAAGCGATAGACCTGCCATGTGCCAGACACAGAGCTGGGTACTTTGGACAAGACAAAGAAGCAGCTGATCGGCACGATCAAAACAACCTGCTTGTGGACAGCAAACTGCTCAGTGTTAGGCACAAGGTAAGAAGTGAGTGGAGATCTTTTTCTTATATCCATCAGCACTTTCTGGTTTATAATGTGTTTTCACATTTATTTAATTCCTTGCTAAAGCAACTGAGGCTCAGAGGTGTCAAGAGACACCTCCAAAGTCACATGACAAAGAAGGGAAAGAATCAGATTGTACTGTGAACTCGGTCCTCTGTATACCTGAGCTGTCTCTCAGAGGCCAACGGGACTGCAGAGTTTAGCCTGGGGGAGGATGAAACTAATTGGATCTAATCTTTTACTTAAGCCAGTAAGTGGGACAGAGCCTCAGGAAAACTCAAGGAGACAAAAAGCAGGAGGAGGGAATTCTAGGAATTGTTCTCTTTCATCTTAGAAGCTTCACAGGAAACGTGATTTTTTTTTTTTATGCTAACATATTTTCTACAATTAAGTGTCTGAGAACTTAATTCTCAGACACTTAATGGCAGAGAAGCTGCAAACTTTCTTAGTAGCAGTACTTAACACCTGATTATATCCCTATATTGTAATCATTATATTTAATCATCAAAATAATCACTTGACAAGAAATGGTTCACCTGGAGAAGAGCCTTCTGATTTCAGTTTGCTTCTTGGTATAACCAGTACGAGCAGAACTGGCAAAAGATGAAGGGTCTAGCAATGAAGACAATGAGTTTTTAGAGCCAGAAAAACCTGGGCTTGGATCTTGGATCCTAGCTAGAACTTGGAAAAGTTAGTGTAATTTCTCTATGTCTCAGTTATTTCTCCTATAAAGTGGGAAAGTAAACAAGGCTTGTATCATTGGTTTGCTGTGAGAATTAAAGGAAAAAATGCACAGGAAGAACTTAGTTTCTGGAAGCACTCGATATTGTAAGCTAATCTAATAATAATTACATCTCCCATGAGTGGGTAGTTTTCTATGTATGTATGTTATGTATGTATTCTATGAAATTATGCTATGTTGTAAATTAAAGGATGATTTAGGAACAAAAAAAAATAGGTGTCGTTCAGGGCGGCCTGCGGGGTCTCTGCTCCCGCTCCCCATACAAGAACGCAGGATATGGTGAGGCCAAAAAGGAACACCCACGGAGCCATAGGTAGGGGAGTCATACCACTGTATTCTCTCTGGCGGCACTATACTCTCACTGGAGGCTGGATCCACACTGTCCACAAACCGCCATCCACACTTGCCAGCCCAGCCACCATCTTCTTGCTAGGCCCCATTCTTTCTCTCTTTCCTCCTAGCGTAGCCACAGCAGTTATATTAGTGGCCAATGGCTCACTGGTTACAGCTGACGGCCAACTAGCCACAGCTGATGGCCATGCAATCACAGTTGGCCATTTACTACCTGAGCCAGCACCTCTCTATGTGAGGCCGAGAGCCTGGAAACTACTTTCTGGGGCTCTGCCCCCACACTAGGGGTGGTTGGATGGCTCAGTTGGTTATAGCGCGAGTTCTAAACAACAGGGTTGCCGGTTAGATTCCCACATGGGCCAGTGAACTGCGTCCTCCACAACTAAATTGAAGACAACGAGCTGCTGCTGAGCTTCCCGAGGGGCGTCCAGATGGCTCAGTTGGTTACAGCGCGAGCTCTCAACAACAAGGTTGCTGGTTCAATTCCTGCATGGGATGGTGGGCTGTGCCCCCTGCAACTAGATTGCATATGGGGACTGGACTTGGAGCTGAGCTGTGCCCTCCATAACTAGATTGAAGGACAACGACTTGACTTGGATCAGATGGGTCGTGGAAAAACACACTGTTCCCCAGTAAAATAAAATAAAAAATAAAGGAAAAAGAAAAGAAACCACCTAGTAAACTACACGGCCCAACAGAACTGAATATGGAAAGATACCATCCAATTAAAATTATGTTAATTTCCACTAATCTAGTTTATCCTCTCCATTTCTATCAACCTAATTTGGTTCTTTATTGCTCATTTCAATTGTTAGAACAGTTTCTGTTCAAAATCAAAGGTTGAGCATGTACTGTGTGCCAAGTACTGTGCTAGAACTTGATATATATTAAGATGATTATGGTACAGTTGCTACCTGCAGTGTAGTATAGGAAGGTGACAGACACAACTAATTTTCAAGTTGGTGTGGTGTCATGGAAAGTTTGAACATGCGTTTTGTGTGTGTGTGTGTGTAAGGTGTATGGTGGTGGTGATGGTGGGGATGAAGCCCTCCAGGAAAGGGAGATGATTGACCTGAGTCTTGAAGGATGAGTTAGGAACTGGTCAGAGGAGAAAGGTGTGGCTCATGAGGAACTTTTTTAGTCTGTGGTGTTTGCTGGAGGATTAAGTGTTAAGGAAGGGAGTGGAGAGAGGTAAGCTGAAAGTAGAGAGACCAGACCGTAGAGAGACCAGACCACAGAGAGCCTTGTTTGCCCTTCTAAGGAGCAAGAATTTGTCCTACAAGCAATGCAAAGTGGCTGAGGATTTTATGTAGAAAAGTCAAATGGTTAAATTGGAGTGGGTTATAGCTCATTCTTCGCAGATGGATTCAATTGCCCAGCCATAGTGTGCTAAATGGGACTTGAGGGGAGTGCAATGTAAAAGGACAGCTGTTCATCGTTCTTGTCTGTCCTGCACACCTCCCTCTTCCTTCACGAACCTTCTTTTTTGTTAGCACCCTTCACCCCAGCCTCAAGGGTAAATTGGTAGTATAGGTCTGGTCAATCCTCTTGGCCATGATGATTGGTTGGGGATAGAAATGTGACTCCAGCTGGGTCAATCAGATCTTCCTGAGACTTTTCTGGTAGAGAATCTCTTTCCGGTGTTGCCAAGCTGATGGATGTGTCTGTGATTACTAGCAGCCGGCTTGCCTGCCACAAAAAATAAGTCTATTCAAGAGCAAAGGGCAGAGATGAAACCTGAAAACAACTCCTGCATACAGCTGTACCTGCAGTGAGGCCCATGGGTTTTTAGTAATGTGCTCAAGCTAGTTTCATTTGCAACTGAAACTAGGGTGAGCAACGGGGACTGAGGGATTTCTGGCATACAAGATTTTCAGAGCTAAAACTGGGACAGTCCCAAGTAAACAGTTAGTTACCCTAATACCAGGGGCAACCACAGAGGTTGGAGTCTAGACCGGAGGCTTTTGCAGTAGTTCAGTCAAGTGTAATTCAGTCGGGCCTGAACTTGTAGTTGATGAGGAAAATCAAGAATGGATTTGAGAAGTATTTGGAAAATGGAATAGGTAAGATGGGGTGATTAGATGTGAGGAATGAGGGAGAATTCTTGAATGCCTCTCAAGTTTCCAGTGAGGGCAATTTAGTAATGATAGTGCTGCTACATTTTACGGAAGGGAGATGGGTTTAATATTGTGACTGTTACCAGTAGAATAAAGTCTGATGCTTAGACAAAATATAGGCTGGATGTTTTGATTTGAGTTTGATGTGTTCTGAGCATATAAAAGCAATGAGAATGGATGAGATCTGTCGTGCGGGAGACCCTGCTCGCTGCGCCATTTGTCATGCGGGGCGGCCTGTGGGGTCTCTGCTCCCGCTCCCCACACAAGAATGCAGGACATGGTGAGGCCAAAAAGGAACACCCACGGAGCCATAGATGGGGGAGTCATACCACTATATTCTCGCTGGCGGCATCTGCCTCTCTGCAATCCGCTCTTGCTAGCCCAGCCACCATCTTCTTGCTAGCCCCCATTTTTGCTGCTAGCGTAGCCACAGCAGTTATATTAGTGGCCAATGGCTCACTGGTTACAGCTGACGGCCAACTAGCCACAGCTGATGGCCATCCAATCACAGTTGATGGCCATTTACTACCTGAGCCAGCACCTTTCCACGTGAGGCCAAGAGCCTGGAAACTGCTTTTTGGGGCTCTGTCCCCATATCTTCAAGTATGGGTAAAGTGAGAAAAGCAGCAATGGGTCATGGACAGAAGTTTGAGACTGAGGATAGGATTTTAAGGGGCTTAAGGGGCAGACATAGGAAGAGGAGATAGAGGAGGGGGAAAAGGAGAGTCTGATATTACAGAACCAGTTTGTACAGAATGGTGAGTTTACAGAACAGAATGAGTCACACTGTCAGAGGGGTCCTTGAGGCAGAGACTGAAAGGTTCCATTGAATTTGGAAATTAGGAGTTCACTGGGTGAAGTTTTTGGGTGAAATTTTATTGGGTGAAATCAGTTTCATTACACAGGTGGAAGGAAAAGTTAGATTGCAGCCAAGTGAGAAGATGGGAGGTGGAGAAGAGAAAACAAGGAAGGTGGACCACTCTTGGGAACATTTTAATAAAGGTGAGAAGAGAAGTGGGACTTAGGGAATAGCTGGAGGGCTCGGCCTTGAACTGGACAATGCTTCTCCACCTGTGCATCTGATGGAAGATATTTTGATGGGTGTGATGGAGACTTGGATGTGGGAAGGTAGGAACATATAAGAATTCAGGCCAAATGCCTCAACATTTTTTGTTTTTTGATAGAGAAGGCAGTGTTATTTGCACAGTGGGTAGGAGACACGTGGGGGAGAGGGGTTGAGGAGGGTGATAAAAATTTGGAATGGAGGAGTTGAATGAAGACTGAAAAAAAGGATTGTGACATACCATTGGGGGCTCAACAAAGATCAGAAATACTGCTGCCAATTTGTCTCCACTAATTTATTCTGTTTATTCTAATTATCTTTATGAAAACAAAGGTCATCATGTCAAGAACTTGCTATAAAATTTCTACCAACTCCCTCCCCTTGTCTATATAATCAATACAAACTATTAGACTTTGGCAGGACCCGACCTTCCTTTCTAGCCCCATCAACATTCTCCTTCCCATGCTCCCACCACAAAGATCTGTGATACCCCAGACTTTTTTAGAACCTAGTCTTTGGATCCACTGTTTTTGCTGCTGAGAATATCCTTTCCCTAGTCTTTACTAACCAACTCCTATTCATCCTTCATGGCCCAACTGATTTATTGTCTTCTCTGTGAAACCTTTTCTGACTCATTAAGGCAGAGCAGCTTCTTATAATAGTATTAACCTCATTGCACAGTAATTTATCTGTTTACTTCCTACTGCCCAACCCCCCTAACCCTGACACCCCTCTATCCTGGGAGAATAACCTTGTCTTTTCTGGGTTTATCCTAGGATATACTTAGCATAGTGCTAGCAGAATCTACTACCCTTCTAAGAGAAGCTCAACAAATGAATGAATTCTTCTTTGTCCTCCTCCTATAAAGCAAATGCTGTGCTATTCAAATTTAATGTTTGAGGGGGCTATTCTTTTTGTCATTAGGTTTTATGAACTCTTCTTTTATGGCATTGTTGATTCTTTGTTGAAGAATTTTGCTTACTTAATTCTATTAATTGCCTATATACAAAATACCTTTCTACAATTTTTCCTTAAAAATTCTTTCCAGTCCTGCTGATGAGTCAGTGGCTGAAGTATCAGGAAGTGATCTTTAAATATCTTTTAAATACCTATAATTACACAGAGCAAACCCACATACCCTTCTGTGACCCCATACTCTAGGCTTTGGTTCTTCTCCTCCTGATTTTCAATTTAAGAAGGAAAATGTAGAATGACTTGGCAAAGAGATGGCAAAAAGCAAACAAAAGTGAATTGCTCTCCTTTCTCAAATTTGTATAAAATTTAAAGCTAGAAGGAATGTTCACAACTACCTAGGCCAAACTGTGTTGTTGTTTTTTTTTTGGAGGGGGGAATAGGGGGGAAGACCAGGACCAGAAATCATAATCATAAGTTTGCAAAGTGAATTAATGTCAGTCAGACTAGAACTCAATTCCTGAGTGCAAGATTTGTGTTCTTTCTCTTACTTCATACTAACTACTCATGAAAAATGAAGGGTCTTTTTGAAAAGTGTATTAAATATGCTTTTGGATCTCGCCAAGCTTCCATTTCTTTATGTGTAAAATATGGATAATAATAATAGCCATCTCATGGGTTTATTGTGAGAATTAAATGAATTAATAGATATAAAATGCTGAAAACAGTACCTGGCCATAGAGTGACTGGAATGTATTATTTATTCTTATTTAAGGCCTCGACCACTATACTTTTTTTTTTTTAACTTTGATTTATTTTTAAGTGTGTTTTTCCAGGACCCATCAGCTCCAAGTCAAGTAGTTGTTTCAATCTAGGGTGCAGCTCACAGTGGCCCGTCCATGTGGGGGTTGAACCGGCAACCTTGTTGTTCTGTTCTAGCCAACTGAGCTAACCGGCCACCCCTGGCCACTGTACTCTTGATTACTGAAGAACGTATTTGCTTATCTTACTTTGATTAATTTTCAATTTTCTAAAGTTACTTGTTTTGCCCCTTTCCAAACCATGCTATCCATATGAAGACAGTCCATGGGCTGATCTAAGTATATGAAACGTAGGATCCTGCATAACTTTCTGAGCTTCTCTGAGCCTCGTCTGTAGGATAGAGTAAAATAACATCGACTTTCTTTTAAGAGTTGTGGTGAGGCTTACATGGGAGAACACACGCAAAGTGCCTACGGAGCCTAGTGTCTATGTTGAGTCCTTCTTTTCCCCAGTGCCTCACACATCTGAAAACATCAACAGATGTCCTAGGGCCCGTATTGAGATGTCCTTCATCAACGTCAGATCTAAAAGGGTCTACTTAGAATCAAGCCATCGAATGCCTTGGCCAATGAAACAGAGACATGGCCTGTCGAAAAGCAGCAATGCTTTGCTACACACGGAGGGTGCCTGGAGTGCAGTTCTCCAAAGAGAAGCTTGTCTTCTGACACACTGTAAGCCTCCTTTCTGATTTTTGCCATACCCAGGTACTAGCCGTGCCATTATTACATGGTTACATTTTTTGAAAATATCAATGGCCTTACTTTTTATTTAAATATTTTAGAAGGAAATTTTCTATTATAACTTGTGCTAGTTCTAGCTTTCCTAATACAGTTGACCATAAACGACATGGGGGTTAGGGGCCCTGAACCCTCCCCACCACCCCCAGCAATAGAAAATCTGTGTATAACTTTTGACGGCCTCAAACTTAGTTGTCCTTCAGTATCTGTGGGAAATTGGTTCCAGCCCCCGGCCCCCCATGGATACCCCAATCGCGGATGCCTGTGTCCCCTCTATAAAATGGTATAGATTAGTGCATAGTCAGTCCCCCACGTCTGCAGAATCCCAGCTGCAGATCTGAAACAGTTCAGGTACTTACAGAAAAAAAAATCCACATGTAAGTGGACCTGTGCAGTTCAAACCCATGTTGTTCAGGGTCAACTGTACGTATACAAATATGCAATTGGTGAAACAATAAGTTAAAAAAACTAATTTGTGTACTATCTAAATCTCACAAGCCAACTTTTAAGGTTATCCTTGCCCTGATCCCAGGGGACATTAATGACCAGATCTATCAGTGCCTGGCACAGAGCAGGTACCGCTGGCCACCTTTGTTCAGTGAGTTACTGTCCCCAGCATACAAACTTGCAAATCCAGTGTCCTTGTGATGTCACACAGTTAATGTCCTATGTCAAGACAGATTGAAGGTCTTTTAGTGGCTAGAATTCTCACTTCTGTCACTAAGCAGGGTGTCTGTGTGTAGGGATGGGACATGACTGGATCTAGAGGCCAGAAGTGGTAATCTGCATATGGGTGTCTTAGCTGCACATGTCTTTGGCTCCCCAACTCAAGATCTCATCATTATGTAACTCAACCATTTCAATTACTTGCTTTCCTCATTGAATAGGTTATCTCGGAGGATTTATAGGGTATAGCAATGTTTCATATGTAAAATTGTCCCTGATACCTACATCTTGACTCTTACCTTCTACTCTTTGCTGAGCATTGCCCTCTCCACAGTTCTGGTTTGTAGGGCCAGTTGTCTTCTACAGACTCACATATTAAGTCATTAGCATTTTAGGATGAACTTATTTGGACTCCATTTTCCTCCAGGGTGAGAAAGTATTGGTTTCCTAAAAAATTAATAGCTGAGGTGAGGGTTTCTAGGACCAACTGTATGTGTTTGCCCAGGGCTGGCCTACAGTTAAGCAACGTTTTATAGACATAAATGACTCAGATAAGGAGATGGTAATTGGAGCAAGAGAAGGGCTCTTCTGAAGGCGAAGGTTACTTACTGATCGCAGTGGTAAAGGCGAGAGAGTAGAAGTAGGGCCGTGCTCTGAAAAGCAGCTCAAGGTGATAGTCATGCCGGGTCGTGCAAAGATGGCTGCAGCTGATGGTGAGACCAGGTTCTACAACTGTCATAGCTGTAAGCCAAAAGTTTGTAAACCTAAGCGTGGGAGGGAAGGAGGGGGAAATACTCAAGACTGTCTACCTAGCCCCATAAGGCGGCTTATGGTAAATATCCATGTGTATATGTGCAATTGCTCCTCTTGCCAATGAGAAGCTAATCACTGCCCATATCCAGGAGAGTTGAAAGGCCATATTACATGCGTCCCCACACCAAGCTCCCACCATTACCTGCAGATTTGAGTTCCTTGTTCATAACACTAAGGGAGTATAACTTTTTATCTGCCATATTTCCTTACATACTCTACCCTTTTTAGCCTCATTACCTTCCCTCCCTTCACCTTGTTTTAAACCCAATGCTACCCCCATCTACTACCCTCAATACAACCGTCTTCCATTGAAAGTCACAAGAACTTCTGGTAATTTGGGCTGTACCAGTGAAACTGCTTGTCAGTTGCTGCCTATTTTTCATGACCAAAGTGTCAAAATTCTTCAGTCCTTTCCTAGAGAGGGTTGAGTGACTCTCTTTTGCGCCTACTCTTTATAGTGTATGAGTACTGGTTCTCAGAAGCAGGGGCTGTCTCCGTAGCTGCCTGGTCCATAACCAGGTGCTTATTGGCTGTTTTTCCCTTTTTGGATGAAGTTCTCTTTTCTTCATCTCTGGGAATCCCAGCTCTGGGGGGGAAGGAACCAGGCGGAGGCACGGTACCTTTGGCAAATACTTGGTGGATATGAGTCATTTCAAGTCTAATGACCTTCCCATTTGTTATCTGTTTCCATGGTCACTGCTGGGTCTCAGGACTGCTGGGAAACAGCCCTCCTCACTTCGGGAATACTTGTGTCACTCGTGACTTTCTGTTATGCAGGATAAACAAGTACGGGAGATGCTCTGCACACTAGCTGTGAGCCCATTTTTCTCCTCTTCCTGTCATTTCCTCCCAAGACTTCATTGCAAAGCTTACAGGGTTTCTTCTTCTTTTTTTTCTGGTTTCTTCTTTTAAGACCCAGCTCAAACATCGCCTCCTTGGGAAGCCTTCTCAGCCTTCATTAATGTGGAGCCCTCTTTCCTCTGGGCTCTCACAGCACTGTGTTCCCGAGTTACGGTACTTCTCACATGGTGACATAATCATTAGTTTATATATCAGTCGTTTTCACCCTCCTCCCTCTAGACTGTAAGCTTCTTCTGGACTGGTGTGTCTTATGTGAGTATCATCAGAGACTGAGTCCAACACCTCGCTCTCAGCAGGTGCTCAGAAAATGGTAACTGAATGAATGAATGAAAAGAGGAAGAAAATTGATCTTTTAATTTGTTGAGCAAAAACACAGGTAGAATGACACAATGAGGCACTGACCCAGTAAAGAGAGCAATGGTGCTTTAATGAAACTTCTTTCAAATCTGTGAACATGTTAGCGGTGAAGTAAATGCTTTTATTCTTTCCATAGGACAGATTTCCAAACAACGATCACAGTGTTTAGGTTAATAAGATGCTGGACAGATGAGTAGCCAAAGAATGTTATAAAATAACAAAATCCCTTCAACTGCATTTATCAAATTTACTGAGACATCAAGAGAATATATGTTTATAGTTACATGGCTAAAAACAAGACATTATTACAGTAATCAAGTCCATAAAACTAGAAAAAAAAGCTGTATGATGAAAGGACTTTCATAAGCTAATAAATGAGCATACACGATAGACGGACTAATTTTATATTTGAAGCAGCTTATAGCACCAACACGTTGGCAGGACCACTAGAGGGGTAGACCATTGGACCGAGATATCTGAGAGCAGGAAGGGATCTCAGCCACCATCTACTTCAAGCCCCTGTTTTACAGATGGTGAAATGGAGGCCCAGAGAGATGAAATGACTTATCCAAAGTCACATGACACAGGCACACAGGATTGGCTAGAAAACGACCCAGGACTAAGATCCAGGCCACCCAACTTTAGGTAAGTGCTCTATTTGAATATACATATAATTCTATTTGATTCAATGTACTTGTTTCTATTAACAGATATATACCATAAAAGAAATACAATTCATAACACACTCTCTATTATATTTGTTTTATTGAGAAAGGACTGACATGTAATGTAATTTGCTTTTTGGGGCTATATAGATCTTAAATCAAAATTCATAGTAATCACTCAGATGACACTATATTAGTTATAAATTGGTTGAGAAGAAGGCATCTGAAGAGAAAGTTTGGCACATCCTCCACTACCTAAACTAACCTATGCCTCAAAATTACTAAATTATTGGTAAATATATTTTTTTCTGATAGTTTAAAGATTAGTAAAGTACAAAAATAGTCCAAACAGAGAGAAAGCAAATCAGGTTCTTTCTTTAAACGGTTAGGATGGCACTTTTTATTTTAGTAAGGTAAGGAAATATAAAAATCTGATTCTTTTTAGAGAAAAAGTAGTTACCACCTCTTAGCTTGTGAACCACCTGGCATGTAAAATGTTTTCTCTATAGGAAAAAAAAAAAGTGTTTCTGTAAAATTCTTTGGAGTCATGAAATTTTGTCTAACGTATCTTGTCATGGTCCTGAGGCCTCACCTGGACAGGTGTGATGAACTAATGAAGATATAAGAATGAAAAGAAAAGAGATCACTGCTAACAGAAGCAGCACTAAAGAGAAAGTATAGTGAACATATTTAAATGGCTTCATCGGTATGAAGCCAAGAAGTTGTATGTAAAGATGTGATTAACTGTGCCATGCTGGTGGTAGTTGGAAAAAATAATACACATTGGGCATTTGTCCATTATTATCATAAACCAGCTGCTGCAGAACAGTTGAACTGTGGCTTCGTAAGTAGAACAAAGCCTGATAAATAAAAGTGACATCTGCATATCATATATATGTATACATATATTATATTTTATCACATAGAAGTAAATCAACATTTAACTACAAGTTTTCCCCCTTGGGTCCAGCGTCAAAGGATTTGATTTCACTTTTCTTGAATATGTCCTATATCTGGTTAGGAAGTTACATGACAGTTATACTCGTGGCCTTATGATATCTGGCCAGCAAAAATAAAATGAAATCTCCGGGGACCTCAAGTCCATTCCTTACCACGACAAGCATCTTAACAAATAGAGAGCAAAACATATTTGTTTTCTGTTAGGTAAAAGAACAGGTTTGAGTACTTTGCTTGCTACCAAAAATGTGCACATAACAGTATAATAAACATAATTTCATGAAAATACTTTGTAACAAGATACATTATAAATATTTAAAGAACGATGTTAAACATCAGAGTGAAAATAAGATTAGTGTTCTGAAACTATCAGAAAAATATACTTATTTAAAAAAAGAATGGCTCCTTAAGTGAAACATTAAATGTAAAGTCGTCTTTTTAGTGTACATTTCAAACTTCACCTTTTGAAAGGGAAAACCTTTATTTCTCCTGAATAGGGGCCTATAATTTACTTGGGAACTGGGCGTATTACAGAATCAAGCGGTAAGATAACAAGAGGTTAAGAGCAGAGGCATGATTTTCAGAGTCTTAAAAAAATGAGGGCAATTCACAATGCTGTTCACAAGTCATAGGTGACTTAGAGAAATACTAAATATGCTTTAGCAGTTTGCAGGGCAAGACTGTATAGCACTCGGAAAAACTGTTGTAAGTAATTCCTTCTTGGGGTTGAATCCTTTTTGAGGATACATTTTTAATCCTTCCTTAGTTATTCTGAATGAACTGAAGATGAATTAAAAATATTACAAGTGTATAGTTTGGGCCCGTAAGTGAGCATGTTATAAAAAGAACCTCTCTTCCTCTTTGATCGAGTTAAAATACACTATGATCATAGGAGATTCCTTTTGGGATCCCCACTGGACATTCCAAGGATGTGAGGCCTACAGTCACGCCCCGAGGAAAATCAAGGAACCCAATTCCCAGCTGTTGGAACCTTTGGGCCCACATTGCGTACCACTGAATCCAAGCCTCTCTCGGATCGTTCGTGGACAAGGTAGGATGTCACTGACACTGCAGATACTGGCAAAAAGCTTGTGTCTCGATAGCTTTATGCTTTTGTACGTGTCTTTCCCACCATGTTCCCCTACTTGGGGTTGGGAGGTAAGCACTCCCTCTGCTGATAGATGGTCTAACAGGAGAAGAAAGAGAAAGGGAAGGCAGAGAGAGCTAACTCACAAACTGTGGCCAAGCATAGCCACTGGTTTTTACACATTCCTGCTTTTCTCTCGGCCAGGCTCCTGTGCACGCTACGCGGTCTCTCTGATTCCCATCATTAGGGTGGAGATGTCAGAGGTGCACACCCCTGAATCAGAGAACGTGAGCCGTGGGGGCACAGCTGCCCCGCGTCCTCCCCAAGGGCCTCCTTCTCTTTTCTAGACTCGGGATCACTGAAGCCCAAAAGGCCCCTTGTGAATGAACACCTCATATTATAAAAGGGCTTGTGGTTGAGTTTTAACATTTTAATTGGCACAGTTCATTGTAGTCTGAGAGGGTCAGCAAGAGATGACTTCATTACTCAATTACACGGAATAAAACCTTTAGGATGTTCTTTACTTTTTATACAGTAACTCTATGAAAAGAAGTTCTTATTCTACCTACACACAGCTGAAGATGAAGGTATGACTTCTGGAGTTGAGGAACTGACGGTAAGGAGAGAGAAATTTTAATAAGGAAATAAGCTTTGATATGTGTATATACAAAGCTATGTATACACACACACACACACACACACACACACACACACACACACACATACATTACACTCCTCACCTGTGTATGCTGTACAGGTTGGCACAACCCTATTACGAATACATTATGACATAAAGGTTAAAGGACTTAAGTGATTCTTGGCATTTTAATCTAGACAGGGGCTTAGGTAATTTAGGTTTTGAAATAACTGGATCAATATATATTTAAAAGTATATAATTGTGTGTTTTAAAAGGCCCAGACTGACTTTCCTTAAGCAGTAACCCAATATGATACCATAGTTACCAAATGGAAAACAAGATTGCTATTCTGTATTAAATCAGGAAAGGGCATTTCAGAGAAAGGACACCTTGGAAAATAAAGACTTCAGAATCTATTATTCCATGTTAAGAGCATTTTAGTTATTAGCAGTGGTTACCAAATAAGCTGAAGGTAATTCTCTTCAAGGAGCTGCTCATAAATTGGTTTTGTTGAAAAGAGGGGAGGCACCATTTCACTCTTCCTCTACAAGATGATGCAAGTTTTTTTATCTTTGAAAGGGTTTTCAGAAGTCGGTATCCCTATCAGCAAAGGGTCACTCCTGGCATGCTCCTCACAGTAGGACATGAGGTCTGCAGACGCCTTTGACACCTGACAAGGTAGACAAGCCAAAGAAAACAGAGAAAGAAAATACTTTATTTACAAACTTTAAAAAAAAGGTGTTGGAATGTTAACCCATTGGGTGGAAGACTGTTGGAGAACAGGATAACCAGAGTCTTAAAGTATCACTCCCCGATGACTTGTTAAAAAGAGAAAAGGTACTTCTACATGGTGACATCTGGCAGATAAGGCCTTCCTTCACCAAGGGATCAAACTGACATCATATATCTCCTAGTGTGAATGAACACTGAGGACACACCACCAGCTAACTAGTTTTCCTGCCAAAACATTCAGCTGGAATCTAATCATCAGCAAACAATTCCATCTAAAGTGAGGACCATTCTGCAAAGGAAGTGGCCTGGATTCTTCAGAAATGAACCGTGTGTTAGATAATATTCTTAGCTGATCCTGAATGTTACAATTGTACTGTGGTTACACAGGAGAATGTTCTTGTACTTGGGAGAGATAGATGGTGAACTATTGAGGGGTGAAAAGTCACGATGTCTGCAAATAACTTTCAAGTACTATAAAGAAAAAATTATATATGTATTTTATGAGTATGTGTGTGTATAGATTAAAAAAGAGAGATAAAGCAAATGTGGCAAAATGCTAACAATGGGTGAGTCTTGGTAAAGAGTACACGGGTGTTTCCAGAGTTGTTACAACTCTTCCATAGATTTGAAATTTCTCAAAATAAAAAAAGTTGGGGGGAGGTGAAGAAAAGTATATGTGAATCAAGGGAAGCGTGTATCTTAGTTTTTATCCAATGCAAAAATCAATTAGGATGTAGAACAGAGTTAATGAACCGAATTATGGGCTTGGAGCCAAAACTCTGAAAGAAGAGAGCCAAATTCTAACAGAGTTTCAAGATTAGATATTGGGCCTGGAGAAACAAAAAGAGCATGGGAAGATGCAGTGCCTTACTCTGGCATGAGTTAGAAGTGGAGAATGGCAGGCCCTGTTCAGAAGGCTGGGTGGGCGAGCCCTCGGAATAATCGGATCAGTGTCCTCAGCTGAACCCTGTCAAATACACACAGGCAGCCTCATGTTTTGAAGACAGGTGACTATCTCCAGGCCCAGAGGAATTTATCAGGTGATTGCTTCAGTTTCTAGGAAACAGCATTACAACATTCCAGGACATTCGCTCATGGCCTAGGCCTCTCTTGGGATTTGGGAGGAAAAGACTTCAAAGTCAGGTGACTTCACAAATGCCTTCCGGTTTCTTCTAGATCTCAGCTAAAGTTGGCAGTACTCACCCTGGTTACAGAACGTGGTCACTACAGTCCACACACATTTAAAAAGCGGCCTGCTCCTAAAAAGGAGACCCCTATTGTTGACTTGGTATGCAAGGCTACCTCAGCTGCACTGATAACATTAGAACACTTAATAAATTCCAGAGGGATGACGAGGTGTTTATAAAGTCCATCCGGAACCTCTGTCCCAACGCAAAACACAGTGATCACAGGACATGACCATGTTCGTTCAGGGAAGGCAGGTCCTCAGGAAATCTTGTCACGGGTGTTAGGTTTTCTGTCTAAATAGAGAGGCTAACTCAGCCACTTTGGCTCCCCAGTGCTTTTGAGATGAGGCCTGGGCGAGGCAGAAATGAAAGTTAAGATTCTGAGACTCAGCTTGCTCTAGGAAAATCCTGGCACCAAGCTGCATTACATAGCATCACCTCTGAAATGTGACCTAGCCTTTGGACCGCAGCGGGAACTGATCAGAAAACACGTCTAAGCCAATCCAAAGCGCATCTTACCTTTATTCTTTCAATGGAGGCTTCTAGTCTTAACTGCTGCACAGTTCTCCTCGCCTGGGTGATGTTGTTGGTGCTTGCTGTTTTGCTTGACATCTTCAGTTGTGGTTTTTACCTGAAATCTGAAAAGCATTTTTTAAAAGGTGAATAATAGTCATCTTAAATTGTTCAAATGTTCGTAATGCTTTGCATTACCTTAGGGGAAAAGGATGCCTTTTCCCAGCCATCACAGCCTCTATGAGGCAGGTACTAAAACATCTCTTGGCAATACGAGCGGTGGCCTAGGTGTCTAAGCTTGTTATCCGTTCGAGCACCTTCGTAGACCTGTGGTCTGCAGAAACCCAGTACTAGTAGT
The DNA here is from genome assembly GCF_057876585.1 of Rhinolophus sinicus. Classification (NCBI taxonomy): domain Eukaryota; kingdom Metazoa; phylum Chordata; class Mammalia; order Chiroptera; family Rhinolophidae; genus Rhinolophus; species Rhinolophus sinicus. The sequence goes on from NC_142514.1 coordinate 49,630,377, forward strand.
TTAATCCATGCACCCCACATACAGAATAAAGTAGCCCTTTTTCCTAGGATTTTCTAAGGGGAAACAAATCCACATAAACATTTGCAGTGGTTAGGGGGCCTCCAGCAAACGTGAGCATGTGCAGCCAGAGGCTGCGTTACACGTGCAGCTTAATACTACTGCTGTGTACTTTAGTAGAAGATTTGGTTTTATTTCGTTTTGGCTTTTACCCAACTCTTACACACACGCAAGTCCTGGCAACAGAAAATGGCAAGACAGAGCCGCTGGAGAACTCTGCTCCAAAGGTACATTTTCAGGTGCGATAGGGATTTACAATGGTTGGGAGCAAGGTAGGCAGATAAGGAAGTCTTTGTTCAAGAAAAAGTGGGAACTTTTCTGCTGTCATACTCTCAATGATAAATCCACAGCAAATGTCAAATGGGATACACTGAACAGCCTAAAGCCAGACATGTTTAATGAAACGATCACGCTCTCCTTTGACCTTTTGGGTCTCATCCTGGCAGCCAGGGCACTTGCTAAGCCTGGACCCACCACATGTTAGGGGCTGACTCTCCTGTGTGGCCTGAGCCCTTGGATTCCAGGCTGCCCTCTCTCTTCCCAGCTACCTGGTGAAAATCAAAGGCCAACTCCTGGACCTTGAGCTTTGACCCATCTGGTTGTCCAATGGCATGTTCTAAGGGGAAGGCTGTCTGTCTGGAGTCCCTGCCATATATGGCTAAGTTCTCTCTTGGTATGGCAGCGACTGGAGGAAAAACGCAGAGCTGGCAGCCCTGGCAGCAGTGTGGCAGTTGTATGACTCATAGGAGCAGGTGGACGGTAGGTGTGCCTCCTCGGTGCTATGCAAAGGCTCAGCAAAGTCTCAGGGCACTGCGGCGCCGGGAGCAAACCCAGGCTGACTCAACTTTCTGGAGGGGCCTCAGCTGCACAGAGCATACCTGCCACAAAGGCGCAGGCCAGACAAGGCTGCACAAAACACCGGCGACCCACAGGCTCCACCATGCCCACCATGTGGGCAACATAGCGCTCCGCCCGAGTCCCACACTTAGAATGGTCCCAATGGCTGAGTTCACAGACTTGCATGGGGCCTGTACACTCTGAGGTCAGAAGCATCTTTGGGCCAAATGCACAAATAAAACTCTGCTTTTACCTGTGTGTAGAATTTTGAAGCCCAGCCTAATTAGCAAGCTTCACATTCCTGGGTTTGGACCCCACCTCTGCCACTTAACTAGCTAGATGGAACCCGGAAGGTTACTTAACCTTCATAAGCCCAAGTTTTCTCATTTGTAATATAAGGATACTATGGTTTTTGAAATTCAATTTGCTGATGCACACGTAGTGTTTAGCATGGGACCAAGGCACTCTCCAAACAGCAGCTGCTATTATATTCACGCTGGGCGAGGGGTGTTGGTGGGGGTGGCGTAGCCAGCACAGCAAATTGGAATTCCCTGTGTATCTGTCTGCCTCCCCTGGTTAATGAGCCTCAAGGGTTTTGACTGACGGGGTCTTGGTGGTCTATGGGCATCAGCCCGTTTTTTTTTAGAGCAACCTGGGGCAATTCTGCTACACTGTAGTGTCAGGGCAGAATGGAATGGCCGGTGACAGCCAACAGGATTCCCTCCCATCAAATAAGGAAGCTCGAGCAGTACAGGAACCTGGGAGGAGCAATCATGGGGCCGGGCAGGGTGGCCAAGCTGACCTCGTTTCAATGCACTCCCTGACCAGCGAGCTGCCTCTTCCTCAGCTTCCTCAGGCATCCTGCTCCACCCAGAGCACAAGCCGAGGCTCTCCTGGTGAGTCTGCTCACACCCAGAGGCCCGGCCCAGCTCCTTCCTGTGCTCCCAGGCAGGGGCATCTTCACAGAGCCTTGGAAATGGGACCCAGGCAGTAGGCAATCTCACTGTGGAAAGTACCGTTTCCCCAAAAGTCAGACCTAGCCGGACAATCAGCTCTAATGCATCTTTTGGAGCAAAATTAATATAAGACCCGGTATTATATTATATATTACATTACATTATAAGACCCAGTCATATATTATAGTAAAATAAGACCCAGTATTATATTATATTACATAAGACCCAGTCTTATAGTAAAGTAAGACCAGGTCTTATATTAATTTTTGCCCCAAAAGACGCATTAGGGCTGATTGTCCGGCGAGGTCTTATTTTCAGGGAAACACGGTATGAAGCCCTGATTCGCAGAACGTTGGTTCCATATTATGTCCCCTGTAGCACCTTAAACTGGGGTTCCCTGCCAGCTGGTGCTGGTTCTGACAGGTCCCCCAGCCTCCAGAATGCGAACCTGACACGGTTTCTGAACAGTCTCTGGTTTCCAGGCTGCACCCTAAGGTATTTCTAAATTCCTTTGCATGAGAGTATCACGACGTGTTTTCTCCTTCTCAACCTCCAGGGCATAAAATTTCCAAGGCCTGAGCAAATTTTCCTGTAACTGCAGAACAGTTCACACATATCAGGACTGGATCAGTCATTGGTCCCACCCACAGGGCCACAAGCAAAGAGTCCACCGTCTGGCTCTATTTATAAAATGCTTGGGTAGGTTCCTCTAAAATTGGCGAGGAACTTTGCATCCAGTACACGGAAGACTTTCTTACTTAACTGTATTATAGTCACGATTAAAAACAGCTAGAATTGACAATGCACACTTGCCAGCTTAGGGCTTCTTGCAGCTCTCCCCTAGTCTGCTATCTGTGCTCTGACCTGCCCCTTCACAGAGCGCCTCCCCTGTCACCCAGACAGCTTCCTGCTTCCCTCTTCCACTGTGACCCTTTCTCCTCTGCTTCCGGTAGAGTACCAGCCCCTTCTGCCCCGCCAACTTCTCTTAGGCTTCCAACTCAAATACAGTTTCTCTTCTCAAAGAATATAATCTCTTACAACATTCTTCCTATGGAGAAATAAGATCAAAATTATACTGCAACTTAAAAAGCCTCTTCGAGGAACTCAGTCTGCTGAGTTGCCTCAGGTCTACGCAAGGAGGGTCACTGCTGTTTGATTCTTGAGCGTTGAGAGGTGTTTACAGGGGCTGGAGGTCCAGCTGAGGATTTCCTCCCAATTTGCAGCTGCTTTGTATCTCAACAGCTGGGCTGGGCTAGAACTAGACAAAGGCTTGGGAGACAAACATCTCCCAACATCTCTGCACCTTCAGAAGGTTTTCTGTGGTCTTCCCTCAATGGCAAGGATGTCTGTCTGTTTGTGTACTAGGTGGATAAAAAGCTTGCTTTATTCTTACTCCAAGAATAGCTTCCAAGGCAAACAATCCCTGTGATTTGTATGGAACCTGACTGCACACGACGCATTCAGACGAATTAGTCCATGAAGCTTCCCTATAATCCCAAAAGGTACACTACTATTGCACCCTTGTTTTAGAGATGAGGCAACTGAGGTTAGAAAACTTTGCTCCAAGTTAACCCGCCCAGAAGGGCCAAGGCCTGTGCATGCCCGGGGCAGACCCCTAGTTTGATAAAACTGTGGCTGTCACTTCTGTAGCCTCGCTCCAAAAACTTGCTCCAAATTAAAGCAGCTTGTAAGCCTTTTCATCCTAGAAGCCATACTTCCCACTGTACCAAGGAAAGGAGGCAGTTCCAATTGCTTTGACTCACACACACTCAGGGCATCACTGAACAGCCCACAGTGTGGTTCGCAAGCAAGGATGACTTTGACTCTCTATGATCTGGAGTTGTGGGGCTTGCTGATTGTTTCAGGCTCGTGCAATACCCCTACTGGTGCAGAAGGCATCTGTTTGTCTAACGCCCTGGGGGACCGGTCTCCTCTCTCCTATGTGCAATCTAAGCGAGAATGTTTTCCCTGCTGCTGCTGCAACTAGGCAAGGCCTGAGGTTAGCTCCCGAACCACTAGTGCTCTATCCCGCCCAGAAGGGCCAAGGCCTGTGCATGACCGGGGCAGACCCCTAGTTTGATATAACTCTGGCTGTCACTTCTGTAGCCTCGCATATATTTTTACATGTGGCTAACAGATTTGAATAAACATATATCGTATTTAGCTATTCAAGTGATTTGCATTGGTTTTATTGCTGTTGTTCATCTGAATTCTCAGGTTTCTAGAAATTCCTAGGAATAAGAGAACCCATTAGGGAAATATGGGAATTTTAATCTTTGTCTAGAAGGGCCTGAAGCAGGGCGACGGTGGAGATGGAAAGAGTACACTCTGGGAGGAGGGTACCAGGAAGTCCGGGTGTCTGCATCACAAGTCATCATGGCCTGGCCAGTGATGAATCATTCGAGTGAAGCCACCGTTCATGTTTATGAGCAAACACACCCCTCTTGGCTGTAATAAATGAGGAGGCAAAAACAGACAAACAAACAAACAAACACAGGTTTCCACCTACCCTCTGATATTGCCTTCCACTATCAGGATATTACACTAGCGCCTCATCTGTTCCCTCCTCTGTTAAAGGCGGGCCACAATACCTATCTCCTGGGGTTGTAGGGAGGACAGATAAGAGCACCTATCAGTAATGCACCCTGTGCATACAAATGCTTAATAAATGCTGGGCCCCTTGGCTCGTTACCAAGACAAAAACCAGGTATTTGGTGGGGTATGAGACACCAAACATTCAGACAGCAAAAGAAGAATTTCAAGGTAACAGGACCAGGTAGCAACATCTTTCTGATATGGCAGGAAGTGTGGGGCGCGCAGAGCCAGGCCCTTCAGAACCGTTTTTCTAGTCTCACGAACACTTACTATTTTCTACCAGAGCCTGTAGGCTGAATCCCGCCCGCAGATATGTTTGGTTGGGCCACACGCGGGGTCAACACAATAGTATCTGTGTGTGCTTTAACTTTAAATTGATTATCGGCGTTTGAAAAATGGCGACATTTCACTTTAAAAGAAAAAGAAAGAATGATTTCTGGAAAAACCAGAACACTTCACAAAACTGGGCTGGATGTGAGTAGTGGCGGCCCCTGTAACACTTGCTGGCCTACCTACTGGGCCCTTTGTTTGAACTTGTGACATGGACTTTATACTATGTCTTGGATATTCAGTTGCAGGGATGGACTGAAGGATTAGGCCAGGGGACCTGAGCTCACTTCCGCCCCTGCCACTTCTTAGCTTTAGCGCCCTGGGCAGGACCTGTCACCTATCTAAGCCTCAATTTTCTCATGGGAAAAAATGGGGATAATAATACTTTTCTACCTGAAAGAACTGTTAAGAGCATCAGATAAAATAAGCATGTGAGCTTAATAAATATAAAGAGTACTTTTGCTGGGCGCTAAATACCTGCAGCTTCAGATCTCATGCAAAGTGCTCTAAGCACTTGGCAGGCCCTGAGGGTTGGCGCTGCCCGGGCAGCTGCGGTGCCCTCTTCCTGGTGTGCTTTGCTGAAATGCAGGGACGGAAAGTAAAAAACCACATCTCCTAGTGGTATCGGCTGAATTGTGCAACCCCATTCCTATGCTGAAGTCCTAACCCCCAGCAACTCAGAATGGACTACATTTGGAGACAGGGTCTTTAAGGGGGTGATTAAGTTAGAGCTCATTAGGGTGGATCCAATGTGACTAGTGTCCTCTTAAGAAGAGGGAGTGTAGATACAGATGGGGCCAGAGGAACGACTGTGTGAAGACACAGGGAGAAGACAGCCAGCTATGAGCCAAAGAAGCCTCAGAAGAAACCAACCCTGCTGACACTTTGATCACAGACTTCCAGCTTCCAGAACACCGAGAAAATTAAATTTCTATTGTTCAAGCCACCCAGTCTGTGGTACTTTGTTATGGCAGCCCGAGCCAACTAAGATTCCCAGGTTCTGTAGCAGCTGGGGTTCTGGATGATGGAAGTGAGAAGGCCTGTTTGCTGCTTGGCTTATTTCTGCGGGCAAATAGGGAAGTAGGTCAAGTAGAAGTGGTGGCATCTGGGTCCAGTCACTAACGATATGGTGCTAAGAACTTTTGTGGCTGCAGCAGCCTCCCCACCCTTCACTTCCTGCCTGGCCCTGGGGGCCAGTTCTGCAGTATGTGTAGAAGTGGGTCCTGAGGGCTCCATCAGGAGCCTGTACCTCCAGCCTTTCCATTGATTATGTAAGCACCCCATCCCCTGTATTAAAGCCCATGCTGCTAATGTTGCCAAGAGTGCTTTCTGTTTGCTGTAACTGAATCCTGACACAATTGTTAATGTGCTGTTTTGTAATCTGTAAATAACTTACAAAGATCAGCTGTGATTTCTATTATTATCATGTCATCACTGCTGAACACTCCAAACTCCAAGACTTGAAAGGAGGGAGAGGTAAGCCTTAAAATTCTTTTTCTTCTTCTCCCCAACCAGAGCTCACAGGCCCTGAGGCCAAGGGTAGTTGAACCTGTGATCAGCTGCCTGTCCTGCCCTGCTCCCCACCGGTTCTGAGAGCAAAGAGCAAAAAGAACAAGATGCTGGACTATGGGGGAGGAAAATGAGCGAGAGATGAGGAAAAGCTGCATGGAGCAGTGGAAAACATGATTTGGGATGGGAAACGGATAGTGACTGGAGCTCTTCCAAGAGAAGTTTAAGGTGCCCAGAATCAGCAGAATGAACAATGAGAACAGCTCTCTCTTTCTCTCAGGACCTCAACAGAGCTCATCCTCTAAAAGTAGCGTGCTTTTATACCCGCAAACCTTTTTGAGGTCCTTATCTGGTATCTCTGATTAGTTGATTTTACCTGCTATCCAGGGCACATGTCTCTGAATAATAATGATGATGATGATGATGATGATGACGTTGGTATGATAAAATTGGATAACTACCACTATTTATTGAGTACTTAGTATGTGCCAGGTAAATAAATGCCAGGAATCATTTCACTTAATCCTCTTAGAGATGAATTCTTTTATCACTTCTGTTTTGACAGACGAAGCACAGAGCGGTCAAAAAAGTCTTGCCGAAGATTACACTGATTTTCGTCGCAGATCTGGGTCTCAGGGCTACCTGACTCCCAAGGCCATTCTCTTCATGGCCGTGCTATACTGCTTGCCTCTGAACATCAAGGGTACAAGGAAGGAATTGGGAGAAAGCTGGGGCAAGTGTGAGCCAGAAGCTCTGGACACAAGAAGACATGGGCTCTGTTCAGGGCCTGTTGCGCCTTCAGATTGGTGGTCTCCATAACGACGACAGTATGAAATGGGGACTTAAGTGGCCTTGGGAGAAGTCCTAAGCAAAGCAGAATTGGCTGCTCTTATTTGAAAGGAGAGCTGCCCCAGATTCCAGGTGAGACTGTTGCTAAAGAACAGGATGATCCCATCATCCTCCCAGGCCCTAGTGAACTTGGCAGAGAACCATGAGAATGAGCCAATCCTGGGTAATAAATCCAGAGGAAAGAGTTGCAGAGCCTGAGCAGCAGGTTCCTAACTTCATGGTGTATCTAGAACACTTGGGGCACTTGTTAAAAAAAAAAAATCTGATTCAGTAGGTCTGTGGCAAGGCCCAAGAATCCGTATTTAAAAGCTTCCTAGGTGATTCTGACAATAGGTCCTCGTGAGAAACACTAATAATGATTATCAGAGTCTCTGCTTCTTGGTTCTACCCATGTTTATTTCTGCCTGGATATTAGAACACATCAATTTAAAAGAATGCTCCTTCCTATCTATGCTTACCTTTTCAAAGCTCTGAATAAGCTGGAAAATTCTACTTCCTTCTAATGACCTTAACCTACAAGATTAAGATTCCTTCAGTTTGAATGGCTCTTATCATTTAATGTGATTCTTGGCCACAAAAGTCTAAGTTTGTTTTCTTAACAGCCACTTCCTTCTGGAAAGCATCTCCTCCCTGGCTTCAGGGATGCTCAACTCTGCAGTCCTCGCCTGTGCAATGATATTCCTTCCTACAGCTCTTGTTTCTTCTTCTGACTTGGTTTTCTCAGGGGCTCAGTCCTGGAGGGCTGGTGTAGCAGAGTGAACAAGGGCTTTTACCGTCAGATTAAGTTCAAATCCTGGCTCATCGCTTACTACCCCAAGCGGCTTCAGTTCTCTGATCTTCAGTTTCCTCATCTACACAATGGGGAGGGATAATAATAGTACCTACCTCATAGGGTTGTTTACAGGAGGAAATGAGAGGACATACGTAAATTATTCAGCACCTGCCTACCCACACTGGTCCTCAGTTAGGGCAGATCATGGTTTCCCCTCATGACTTCAGCTATGGCCAATGCACTTTGCATCCAGCGCTGACCCTGTACCTTAATTCCAATGTCTAAATGAAAGCCTATTTGAATTGACGCTCAAATGGTGCACAGGTGCTTCAAACATAACATGCGTACACCCAATGAAACAGTGCTGCCTGCCCCCAACCTTTCTGATGTCCCTTTCTCAGTGAGTGATACCACCATTGTCCGTCCTGGTCACTGAGGACTCCTTTTGCCTCAGCCTTCCTTCTCTTTCCTAAGAACAAGCGCTGTTCAAAAGAAATGTGAACTACAATGGGATTTTAAATTTTCTAGTGGCCCCATTAAAAAGAAAAAAGAAAAAAAGTGAAACTGATTTGGATTTGGATTAGCCACATTTCAAGTGCTCAATAGTCATCGATAGTGGCTGCCTCACTGGATGGTGCAAACTTAGGCCTTGGCTCTTTCCAAATTCTCTTGATTGCTACTTTGACAGTGCCCTGTTTTTATTACCCCCCCATTCTTCTGGCTTCTATTTTACCCGTCTTGGCTCCCAGCACCTCACGTTAGGGCGACTGCATCAGCCTCGCAATAGGACTCATGCCCCTGATCTTTCTCCCACCTAATCTATCATTACCACTATGCTCAGATATAGTACCACTTTCAGCCTATTTGCCCCTCTGTCTCTAAAAAGCATTCCCCAGTAGCCCAAGGAAAATTCTAAAGGGCTCGGCTTTATAGTCAAGATCTTCTCTAATATCTCTGCCACCATAATAGAAATCCTACTCATACAAGCAGCTGTTGCTACATAGAGCTGACTATATGCCAGACACCAGATTATATGCCGATTGCTGTCAAGACATTATCCTCACGACCCTGTGAGGTAGGTTCTATTTTTCATCCCCATTTTACAAATGAAGAAGCTGAGGCACAGAGAAGTTAAGTATGTGCCTAGTGTCGAAGAGTTAGCAGGCTGTTTGGCTGGGATTTGAGCCCAAGTAGTCTGATTCCAGAGACCTGGCCCGAAACCTCTATTGCTATATATACTGCTGTAGTGTCAGGGGGCTGTCACCCCCTTCCCGGGCTTTGTGGGTTGTGTTTACAAGTCTTACCTACAAGTCTGCACCCAAGTTTAAATTTTCTCTTTCAGGCCCTAGTTCACATTTTCACCTCTTCCAGGAAGGTCTCCCTAACTACTTTTGCTTACAGTGATTAATTTCTTTTATGAATTCCTGATATATGCTTAAAGCTCAGAGGTTCAAGGATCCCTAAGGGGCTGCTGGCCCATGCATGGGAAGGGCAGGCAGGAGGGAGTTGTGCATGAATCCCCTAAAATTGTATGCAAAATTCAGCGTGGGTGCCTATGTTTATTCTTTCTGAATTGAGGATTTATAGCTATCATCAAGCTCTCAAAAGGGTCCGCAATACCACCATTTATTTTGGTGCTTAATTCTGTGTTACTTAACGCTTATTGTTAGGTAACTGACTTTGTATTATCTTCCCAGTAAACTGTGGGAAGTTTAGCTCAATGACAATAGCATAGCAGCTGCATTTATTCATTACTTACTATATGCCAGGTACTATATCAAATACCCTTTTCAGATATTAGTTCATTTAATATTATCTGCAACCATAGAGGTCAGATTTATCATACCTATTGAAACTGAAGCTCAGGAAGGTTAAATAATTTGCACAAGATCAGACAGCTAGTAAGTGGTAGCAACAGGATTTGAACCCAGATCTCTCTTATTTCAAAGCCATGCCCTTACCCAGGCCAGTGAGTTATTCCGTGCCATTGTGTCTCTCTCTCTCTCTCTCTCTCTCTCTCTCTCTCTCTCTCTCTCTCTCTCTCTCTCTCTCTCTCTCGGATTGACTAACGTAGAGAATGGGGCCTCCATAAACACTTGGGTTAGATTAGGACACAGTGATGTAGCAACCAACACATCAGCCAGCTTGAACCTCTCACCCTGGGGTGTTTCTGTGCCTGGTGTTTGTTTTCTTAGAAACAGGATACACCCTGGGGCTCCTTCCCACAGGTATCCCGCAAACACTGAGTGTTCCAAGCCAAAGGTTACCCACCTGCTGGGTTCCCTATACAGCCCGGAGAAGCCAGGGTGGAGGCCCTGGGACTCCCATGACCTTGATTAGGACCAGTTGCTGGCGCTGTGAACTTTCACCTCCAGCATGGGCTGGCCATGTGTGTGGAATCTAGATTCCAGGAGCAATGCTGCTTTGCACCCGCATACTGTGCCCCAAATAGGTTTTCAGCCAGGTGATGGTGGGCCCACCTGGGAGGAGCAGCTCTCTGATGGTGACCTGCAGAGGTGCAGGAGATAACTCCTGTGCGGTATGCAGGGCCAGGACCCCGCCATGCAGAGGCATGTGTTTACAGCCAACACTGAGAAGGACCTTTACAAACAAGTTTTACTCTCTACCTAGCATAGCAACACTGGCTGAGAAATGATTTGCTCATATCTGCATAGCTGTTTTAGGATTAGCTGGATGTCTCCTTTGTTTATTCATGAATGAAAAAATAAATGAATGGGTAAATTCAACAACTTATTTACTATTGAAAATAAAAGCTAATACTTACAGAGTGTTTTTTCTGTGCCAGGCACTGTGTTAAGGGCTTTCTGGAAAGTGATTTTATGTACTCTTCACGACATCCCTGAATAAGAATGTACTATTATTTCATTTACTAGTTTTCAAATTTTAAAAGAATATATGCATATGGTAAAAATTTTAAATAGCCCCAAAGGGTACAAATACTAGTCGTCCTTCTACCCTAGACGACCCAAGGGGATCATTGTTATCGGTTTTCCATATTTCTTTCTGAAGACATGCCATGAATATGCAAGCACGATTATTCATATATATCTGTCTTACACAATATAAACGAGACCATGTTATATGTATTGCGCTGTATCCTGTTTTTTATTTGAATTAAGATTCTATTCTGGAGATCATGGTGAAGGTGGTATTATCAATCATTTTCCAAATGAGGCAGCCAAAGCTCTCAAGGACACCGAGTGAGTCACGAGTAAGCGCTGGGGCTGAAACCAGCCCAGGTGCTTATAGCCATTATTGCACATTGCACCCTCCTGTATTTCCGTATTAGGAGAGGAAGTGGGAATGATCAGAGAAGCAGAAGACTAAATTCCTGCCCTCAAAGGGTTCATTGTTTCTGGGGACAAACCATGCTACATGGGATGAGAGAATGATTTCCAAATGATATAAGAACAAGTGCAACATACAGTTCCACTGTACCCCGAGGTGCTAAGCATTTGTAAGGGACAGAGCAACTCTGTCACAAAAGCTAGGGGAAGAGAGGGAGTTTGGGAGGAAGGGCAAAAGTCAGCGCTATGGAGATTATGTTTAGTTAAAAATATATTTTACCCAGAAAACATATTGGAAGAATATACTCCAAAATGTAGCTATTGCTGGGTTGTGAGAATTTTAGGGGATTTATGATGTTGTTTTTATGCATTCCAACAGTTTGTAAGTTTTTATTTTCACTTAGTCCTCAAAATGATACTGTGAGGTTCTTACTATTGTTTTCTCCAATTTAGGATGAAAAGAACTGAGGAAAGCAAACACTTAGACAGTAATAGCCAAGGTCAGAGTGAAGGTTGAGTGGAGGAGCCAGCACTGTGATCCCGGCAGCCTGGCTCCAGAGTCTGTGCTCTTAACCACATGTGATACTTTTATGATTAAAAAAAAACACACACAAAAAAAATCCCAGTGATTGTTATTCACAAAACCAGGAGGAAGGGCAGTTATTAGTCACTTTACAGGGGTAAAGGAAGGAGAGAACAAGCATAGTTCATGGGACTGGTAATTAGGGCATTACTGGGGACCTCTGAGCTAGTGGCTTCCACGGTGTGAAGGGAATGAAAACCAAATGATAAGAGGCTGAAGAGCAAATTATTACTTCAGCAACTTAGGCGGTGAGTGTAGGTGAGTGAAGACAAGGAATTGGATGGAAACTTTTATGAGGAGGATTGTTTTAAGAGATGGTTGCCATGTGAGCATTTTCAAAAGCAGAGGAGGAGTGTTGAGCAACTAGGGAGAGAGTGAAGGTGCTAAAAGGAGAGGTACACTGAGAGAGAGAGCCCCAGATCCTGGGCTCAGGACTGAGCGTGGAAATGACGGGCTGAGAAAACGACACTTGAAAGATACAGAGGCGGAAAAGCAGGGGAGCAATGTGCCCAGAAGCTCAGGCTGAAAGTCTAATAGGTGTGTGTGTGTGGGGGGGGGGGGGGGCGGAAATGGAAACCAGCTACCAAATGCACGCGACACTACGGGCAAACCTCTCAGACATCCCACCGAGCAAAGGAACCCAGTCACAAAAGAGCACATGCTGTCTAATTCCATTTATATTAAGTTCAAGATAAAATGAATCTATGGTGACAGAGACTAGAAGCATGGAGAGAGTGGGTGAGGAGACAGACGAGGCAAGATTGGCCATGAGTTAGTTGCTAATTGTTGAAATCGGGTGACAGGTACATGGGATGCCTTCCACTTTTGTATGTATATGTTTGAAGATTTCAAGAATAAAACGTCAGAAATAAAATTCTACGATCCTGAACTTCATAACCTATAACATGGTAATTATTAACACTATAAGATGAACTCTGTCATTATAGAATGGAAGGTACGTTAATTATTATCTACCATTTCCTCCTCCAGATCATGATCGAGCAAGTGTATCCAGTGTCGACAGTGCAGAGGAAGTAACCACCTTTTGAGGAGGCACACCTGGGGCTAAAACACCCGTGATCTGAGCCCTCTGCTGTATTATACAGCACTTGGGTCCTGAGTTACATGCCAAAGTTTAACTTGCCAGGAAGCATCTCTCCTTGCATTCAAACCTTCCCCCCAAAAGGCCCAACACTGTGGTCCAGATACCCAGGGCTTGTACAGGCCAAAAGATTATAAGATAGCATACTTAATTTTTCCTTCATCCTTCATCTCACCTTCTCCATAAACTATAGCAAGGACCATGCACTTCTCCTTTCAAACATGTCCAGACTTGGTAACTGCTTGGAGGAAAAGCAAAGTCTATGGAATTCCTGGGATGACCAGCAAAATGAACATGATATGCAGGCCCCCACGGTTAAACTCCTTGTTGTTTTGAGCCTCGCAGTACCTAAAAGTTTATACATCTTCAAAGGGAAAGTACTGAAGATACAAGGAATCCCAAGTTAGCTTTTTGTAGTTCTAACTCATTCTCTATGTAAATTGATTAGAATTCTCCATCTAAAAGCGAACTCATTGACTAACTCCTTTCTTAAAATAAAATTTACTTCAGGGAAAACATGGAATAGGAAACCAAGCCACCACACCTAAGGTCCACACCTTATCAGCAACATCAGTGCAGTTTAAATAATTTGGCACCCAAAAGGCACACTTCCACTTCAGCTCGCTGAGTTTTGTAAATTTTCAGAATGTCTCCAGTTCATTGTAAAGAGTGCTATAAAAGTCCCCAGAAAGATGAATTCATTCAAATTCATTAACATTTTTCTTTAAATGAGATAACAGAAACTTTGAGAAGGAGGGTTGAGTCAAACAAAACAAATCTTTGACAGAACATCACTTAAAACAACTGGAAAGATGACACCAATTTAAATACACAGCATGTTTCCACCAACAACTCCATTGCTAAGTTTTCTTCCCTTAAATTCAACAATTTCACAAAACAAGATCATCAAATGGAATGCAGTGGTAAAGATTTCTGCCTGAAAGCCCCGAAAAAGAATTTCTATGGCTACTCTCAGCCCCAGGTTTTCTGGGCCAGAACTATTTCAAATATTCTGCTTCTCTTGGTGCACTAATAACTTATCAGACCACGAGTCACAAGAGTTGGCTTTAAAACTATGGTCATCATACTTCTCTCACAAATGCTGACATCTTCACCCATCAGTCTTTAAGTCTAATCCTCTGTCTGTTGGTGGGCCCCTTGAAACTAAGCACCCCATATTACATAGTTATTTACCTCTTCCATATACAATACACAAAGAATAAATACTGATTTGATTTGTATGTGTCACATAGATGACCTTGGCAGGAAGCAACAGCTTTTCATTTTTTTTTTCCTCTTTACAATTTAGGTAAGAGAAGGGACACTATATTCCTGGGGCTAGACACAGAATAGGAACTCCATAGAAATTTTATCTGATGAAATGATGACACAGGGATCTGTGGGAGTATTTTAGGTGAATGATGGTAAGGGTCTGAACCCAACATGTGAAAACCAGAATTTATGAAACAAATGGGGATCATATCACATTACAAAAAGATTACTTCAAAAATACATTCCTAGATGCACTGTCTATTAGTCAAAGAGGTTAAGTCAGAGAACCTCATTGTTTAGTTCTGATTCTGATTAAATACCAATTAGAAACCATAATAAACATCTCTAAGTTATAACATTTTGCACAATTCCTTCTTGCGTCTTGAGCAAAGTTCTACTTGAGTTTCCAAAGTATAATACTAGTGCCTATATTTTTCTCATTCCTGTACTTATGAAAGGGAGTGTGATACAGGCTTTTAGGCTACCTGCTACCCTTGGTTTCAAAAGTAGCTCCTTATCTGGCCTGTCTCCCGTGGCACTTTTCCCCGTGTAGTAAGGACAGATATAGGAAAGTCCAATTCTGACGCTGCAAACTCTGGAAAGAAGGAAGTATTCCCAGATGTCTCCATTGCTTAAATCTGCTTGTGCAGGTCAGGTACTTCAGTGGAGGGAAAGGGCTGTGTCCCAAGGATAATCATCTTATGAGTGGCATTCGGCATAACGTACTTTCAAGCAAATCCTAATAGCTAAGACAACAATATTAGTGCCTTTTATTTATCCATGGATTTAACTGTAAAGTTAATTAAGCTTTTATAACACTTAACGCGTCTGGGGATTAAAATCCTGGGAGAGACCACAGGAGATCAGCATTTAGTTGTCTGTGACCAAATATGAGTTTCAGAAGGTTGAGCTGATCCTACCAAAAGTTTGTCCTTGAGATATTTTCAGAAGTGCATGAGATTCTTTGGAACACTTTTATGTACGATATAAGTCAAAATAAATGACACATTTATATTACATGTAGTAAGTATGAGATTGATTTTAGTAGACTAAGTAAATACATGCATACGAGTCTTATAAATAGCCATTATCTGTCAGTGTCAACATTGATAAATGAACAGAACCAAAGATCACATATTGCTGGATGCTTGTGCCTTCATTTATAAATGAAAACCATCCCCAGCTAAATTCTGGGGAAACATACCTACGTGTCACATGTAGATGCTGCCACATAATTTTTTGTCACTTCTGCCTTTGTCCAATGTAGAAATCTGATATTCTATTTCTAATGTGTTAAGTCTGCTTAAATAATAATGCCATCAAAAGATATGAAGTGCTTTCTCATATACCATCTCTATTAGGCGGGGTACTAATTAACTTCATTTTGATTTCTACTTAGGGACTTGTGAACCTCTTAAATTTAGCATGCACATTCATGTGATCAATAAGTAAGGTATTTTTGCAGATAACTGAAAAAATATCAGAATCCTTTTGTCTCATGAGACTTCTTCCTAGTAGCCTATGGTGCTTCCCTTCTTAATATTTAGTGCATTTTTCACTTTTCATACTTAGTGTAATTCCACAGGCTTCTTAAACAGAAGGAAAGTACTGGTGTTTCCTCTCTTAAATAGAACCCACTTAATGACATTTTCTTAGAAGCTGATTATACCTGCACTTACCAGGTATGGAGAATGAAAGATAGAAACTACAAAGCGACTAGCAGTTGAATTCTCGATAGGGCAGCCTTTCAGAACCACCTGGGTGGCACTTTCAATGCACGCAGGTCCAAACATCCAGAATCCGAATGTCAGGGGTCAGTCCTGGGAAAAGTGCATTCTGGAAAAGCTCTAGGTGTTTTGGACATGCACTCCGGGGAAAGAGCCACAGGACCCGAATACATCAGGACTGTTCGGCCACAACACCCGGGTCTCCCTGACGGTTCTGCCTGGAGGAAGCTGCTGGTCCTGGGCAAGTCACCTCCCCTTTCTGGGCTTCAGCTTACTCGTCCTTAACAAAGGAGAATAGTCTTAGAGGTGCTCTGTGCCTCTTCTTTGCTTCTCTCTGAACGGTCCTCTCTTTCCTGCTCTTCCGAACTCCTCAGCTCATTGGTTTAAGCTCTTAATAGTTACATACTGTCATAATGATCAAGGCAGGGGCTGTCACTAAAATAAATCATGTAGGTGACACACAAAGCTGCATCTAGTGCCCTATTATGCACACGGAGGGAGGAGGGTCAGCACAGAGCTCCTTCTGAAGCCCCACAAGACTTTACAACTGGGGACCAGCCCCCAAAATTTCCTTACCAAGTGGGTTCTAAAGCAAGCAAGTATACAGGAGAGAAAATAGTGTTTCTGGTTGTTTAAAAATAAAGCCAGGCCCACAAATACTGGAAGCTCTCTTTTAGCCAGAATGTTCTGGGAAAGGGTATTAGAGCCAATTGAAATTTCTGGTTGAGATACCATGTGCAAGGGCACACTTTTGCCAGCTTTCAAAGATAACAGCAGAGTACATGTATAACCCTGAACCTAACTGATGGTTAAGAAAGCACTTCCATGAAATGTCATGATTCCAGATAAAGCTGAAGAACTCTGAACAAATCCATTTTTTTTGGCACTGACAGTGCCAAGCGGTTCCACCCTCCTGACTGACTGTCCTTGCTATCTGTACCCTGCACCCACAGCCCCCTGGGCACGTCTTCATGTCTCTATCTGTCCTGCTCCATCTCCTGGGCTGATACCGTTCCCTCTCCGAGTGCTCTAAGCTCAGGTCAGCAGTCCTTGAAGATTTTGCCCAAGCACCTGTTTTTCCTCTCTCTGTCCTCCTTTTCACCCACCAACAAGGGTTCGCAGAGGACTTTTACACTTCTACCTAGCCCCAGACTTGTCTGCGGGCCCCTCATCCAGACATCTTGCCCACTCCTCAAACTCAACAATAGTTAGACTCCCCCTTTTCCACACAGGAGGCCCTTCTCTGCAGTTGGCTTCTCAGGCTCTCTGCCAACAACTTTTATCATAGTAGTTTTAGACTTGAAACTTTAGTTCTGTTTCTGAGACCACCTGTTTGTTCCCTGACATCCAAAGAGGTTGTGACCAGTCCTACAGGTTCTGTTTTCCTATCCAAACCGTCCTCCCTGGTGTCCCTGCCATCAACCTTTTGGTCAGGCCCTCCTTTGACATGTGCATGGAAATGACAGCAACGGCCTTCATTTTCTTGATTTCCCTGTGCTCTCCCCCAGTGGCTGTCAACCTGTCAGACTGCTGGCCATGGACCAATAATCCTAGATAATGGCAAAAGCTCACTAAACAGATATGAGCACACCTGTTCTACTGGAGAGTGGTTGGGAATGAGGAACCTGGAGCACTACCACTAACCCAGGCTTCCCTTCTCTCTCCCTTGTGGCAGCCCCTAAGGGAACAATGCAGATTCCCACGGCTCCTGAAAACACAGCTTGAAACGACTGCTCTGAGCCATCACAGATGCCACAGCCAGAGGCATCTTCCTAAAAGTCATTTCTAATCAGATGCTGCCCTCAAAAATCATCGATTGGTTGGTGGGAATGTGAATGATGGTGGTATTCACTTAGGCCAAATATACTGCCATTCAAGTCCTACGTAGGCACCCAACAGAAATGTGTACACACGTTTACCAAAGGACATGCATTACAATGTTCAGAGCAGCGCCAGTCATAGGAGCCCCAAATGGAAACTGCCCAAATGACCCAAACAGGAGAACAGTAACTCACTCAATGGAATACGCTACAGCAATGACAATGAACAAGCCTCAAATACAGGCAGCAGTATGGATGAATCTCACAAACATATGGCTGAGTGAAAGAAGCCAGACACTAAAGACTGAAAAGGAGGCTATACCGCAGGAGATCATTAAGTACAAAAATAGTTTAAACTAATCTACACCGTCAGACGTCAGGCTAGTGGTTACTTTTGAAGGGGAAGGTAACCAAGGGGACACACAGGGCTTTTCCCAGCGCTGGCTACATGTGTGTTTTCAGTTTGTGGGGGGAAAGAAAAATCATTATACTTGATTTGGGTAAGTTGCTATATGATATTATACTTCAATACAAAGTTACAAAAACAAAGCTGCTCCCAATTAAAGGCAATTCTCACTGTAGCTCAGAAGCCATTTACAAGATGGCTGTAACCTACCTTTCTGGTCTTCTCTCAACTTTTGTTGTTGTTGTTATTTTGGGGGGTTCTTTATCCCTAAAGGGTCCTGGTATCCTCTGTGAGACGCTGTAAAATGCTGTGGGTATGTACATTTTCTGGGGAGAGGGGTTATAGCATTAATCAAACGAGCCCCACAGCTCAAAAGGGGTAAAGAAAACTTGTCCTACTTGCAGTAACTCCAGTAACTCAAATGGTTCCTAGCATTGAAACTCTGACTTGTTCTATTATTTTCCCTCAGAAAGCTCTGGCTGCTCCCAACTCCCCCTGGTGAGATTCCACCAGTCAGGTTATCTCTTCCACCATGTCTCTGCCATCCTCCAGCCAGAAACTACGCCCTCTTTCCCTTCCACAACCACTTACCAGGGTTGGCTCTGATTCTTTGGTAAGCACTGAGCATGAACCAATAAACAAACCCTCAAGGAGCTTTCAGTCTAGTAGAGGGAAAACAGATAGATGCATTTACAAATAACTTTAAGCAGAAAAGAAGCACCAAAAGACAGAGGGTCAGCCCAAGGGGAGTTCAGAAGAGGGAGGGATTCCTTCCGGCTAGGAGCAATCTGGGCAGGCTTCATGGAGGAGGTGGCAATGCACTGCAGGATTTGTAGCTGAGATGGGAGGGCATTCTAAGTGGAGGGGGCAAAGGCTAGTGCTGTGAAAGCCCTGCTGCTGTGCAGGGACAGACAGGTAGTTAGGTTTGCCCAGAACAGAGACATCATGAAGAAGAGCTAGAAGGGGTGTGGGTTGGCATCAATGTTAGTTGCCAGGCTCAGAAGTTTGAATTTCATGTGGTAAGCAACTGAGAGGCACTGAAAAATTTTAAGCAGGAAATGATGATCAGACATGTGCCTCCTTGGAATGTCAGACGGATGGACATGATCTATTCCTACTCTGTTCTCTGCCTCCATGGCACTTAATTGCCCCGTGCTTTGTAATGTGGTTATCTATGTACTTATCTTTCTGTGCTCCTCACCCCCACTGCACTTAATCTGAGGAAGGACAAAACACGGTTTTAGTACTAGCATACTGTCTTGCACACGGTGGAACTCAATAAATATTTACTTAACAAATGAATGTTCAATGTCTCCTTTAAATGGGTTTTGAATGAAAAGAAAGAGACTGGGGAGGTGGGGAAGAAAAAAAATATAAATGAGCTTATTAACAAGTTCAGGTGCGCCATTCAACCTTAAGACTATATACTGAATAACTAACATCCAGAGGGGAAAAAAAAACCAAAACTACAATCACAAAGGAGAACTAGGTTGAAAGTTACTTAAGGCTCTGTTACAGGAAGTATGTGAGTAGGGGTGCCCAGGCTATGTCCTTCAGTGAACACTATCAGTTCCAGGGGTGCCCTCAGAATGAAGGGACTGTTACATCATCAGAGTCTGGTTACATGCTTCTTAGTACCTAGAACACGGAACAGCCTCATCCTGGGCTCTGTTTCTTGACTTCTGGTGAGATCTGGGAAGATGGGGAAAAGAGACTGTTTTACCTTTTAGGCCTTTGGATTTCTTAGCTACAAAGAGGGCATTTCTAGGACAGCAAGTATTTGGAATGCTGTAACAAAGGGCGCTGCCTCCAAATCCAAACAGAAGGAGCAAAACACTGCGTTGGGAGAGAAACCAACTCAGGCACTGAAGTGGCGGGTTCCTCTTAGCCAGTATCACTAATAATAACGTCCAGTCCACTGGGCCGGTTTTTCTTTGTACACCGCCACCTTTTCACTTTTGAAGCTCTTCCACTTGTATTATCACTCCTCACCACCACCCTATAATTAAATTCCTTTGTACATCTCGTGTATGAGAAAATGGAGGCAAAAGGAAATTTGATGCCTTGCCCAAGGCCCCTCAGAACTGGGAAAGAACCCCAGTTTCCGACTTTCAGACAAGGCTCTCCCCACTCTGTCTCATATTCTGATCTCTTCCACCCAAGGGGATCTCCAGGGTTTGGGGGAGTAACTTTCATGGGAGCGAGGGCTCTGCAGAGGAGACCCAGTGATAACAATTGCCCTTCTGGCAGATGTTCTCACTTGTATTTGAGCTTGGGGTGGGCCCCTCCATTTGGTCAGGGCCTGGGTGATTAAAGTGCTGTATCACGGCCAGGGGCAACACAGGCAGAACTGAACCCCTGAGGAGCTGAGCAGCTTGGGTGGCTTCCCTGAAGGAAGTCCTGGGAAAGAAAAGCGAAACTTAGCGGCACCACTTGCAACTGCACAGGCTCCAAAGCCACACACAGCACAGCTGAGCTGAGTGTGCACAGCGCTGTGACAGGAATCGGTCCACTGTCTGGTCTGGCCTGAGTTTCCTTCCTTCTCACTGCAAAGCCTCCCAGCCCAGTCAGACAACACCCATTACCGGCCACTACTATTTAGTCTAGCCCTATTTTTGGAGCTAGCTCGGGGTGTTAGCCTTTCATTATTTTCTTATTTTTTAAAAATAATAATAGGAATATGTTGAAAAGTTCAAACTACATGCATGTGAATAGAATAAAAAGTTAAAACTCTTTCCTTCTGATTTCACTCCTGAGGGGAAACTACTGCCCCTTTCCTTCCCCACTTTCTTCTGGCCTTCAAACAACATACATCAAACCCATGTATGTGGGTTTTTTAAACAAATGGGATATTTACATGTAGTTCTGCAAATTTCATTTTTTTCACCCAATAATAAATATATCATGAGCAACCGGGCTTGCTCATAAAGAGAGTTGGTGCATTTTTCTCATTTTAATTTCTCATCTTGAGACATTTAAAATTTATAGAAAAAAACACAAGGGGCCACATAAATGGATAGGATTAATTTAAAAAATTAGTAAATTTCTGCAATTGCTCTCCTCCCCACTCTTCCTGGGAGTCATTGCACGACCAACCTCAGACCATGCAGGGAGGGGAAGAAAAAGACCCCACAAGTGATATCTGCCTGTTGCAGGACTTTCCAAGAGGTGGCTCAGGTCGGCTGGGTGTGGAGAGGCCAGTACCTAGAAGCTGAGCTTGCAGAATTGCCAGGCTCCTCACCCTGCACCCACTCCCCTTGGAGGAGTTGTTCTGGAGAGTGGCAGGTGACAGGGGGAGCGGCAAGTTCAGTGAAAGTGCAATGCTTTGCAATTGTTTCCCCTTCTGGAACTCCAGGGGCCAATGGTTTGCAGGGGCAGCTGCATTGTTTAAACACAGGGAACTTAAGTTCCTTTTTCATCACCAGCACATTCTCTCTGCAGATTCTGCTTGGGCCACCCACAAGCGTGTGGCTAACCCTGATAGCTATCCCCTGTCCCAAGAGGAGTGTATGCTAATCCTGACACGAGGGCAGAGATCCCAGCCCAGGTCTGAGCTGCTATCTGGACCAACCAGATGGTGAGAGGCGGACAGAATCCAGAGTAGCCAGAGAGAGCAGCAAAGGAAAGAGCAGGTCTCTGCCCTTGAGTCAGAGGGAGGGTGTGCTTCATCTGCAATGTGTTTTCTGTACATCGTGAAATGGCGTTTTGGTTGTGACCAGACCCCTCAGGTGGCAAATGTTTTGATTCCAAGTAGTTCTCTATGTGCACAACACTCTTCTAGGTCCTTTGGATGAATGAACTAATTTAGTCCTCACAGTCAGAGGACTGTGAGAGAGTGCTATATGATATTTCCCCATTTTACAGATGGGGAAAGTGAGGCAGAAGAAGCAAAATAATTTACCTAGGTAGTGGCAGGTAGAAGATTTGAATCAGGGTGCACTGGCTCCAAAGCCCACACACTTAATCACCAGGCTACGTGCCTACTTATGCTAGTGAGGTGTTTCTCAAAATGCATTACAACTTAATAGGTATATACCTAAAAAAGTTTCCATGGCATAAATTTTAAAAAGCCTTAGTTCAAACAAAGATATGCATGCTTCTTTCATGCAAGACTTCTCAAGGTCTTTCTACAGTAAGATGTATTTATGATCTGCAAGAGGCATATGGTTTGTTGCATTTTCTCCATTTATTTGAACATAGATATGTTTTCCTAGGAACAGCTTATGAGAACAGTGTTCTGCTGGCCACACTTTGAGTAAATGTAGGCAAAGGGAATTGTTAGGTATAGGTCTTAAGTTCTGGCTCTTGCCATTTAACTTTGTGGCTTTGGAAATTGCTTAACTTGAGCCTCAGTCTCCTCATCTGCAAAATGGGAACAAGAGTCCTTACGTGTTACGAAGCTATTGTGAGGATTAAATGCATATATAAAGTTCTTCTAACGGTGCCTGGCTCTAAGCATTCAAATGGGAAGTATTATAATGATTATCAAGAATACTGGATAATTTAAGAAGAACAAAAGAAATATGAGAATTCATGAAAAGAAGCTGAAAATCCCTGCAAATATAACTCTGGAGTGATCTTTGCTAACGACAGTTCCTGTCAGAAAAAACATGATAAATGATTACACAAAAGAAAATTCTAAAACACCATAGAGTACATTAACATTCCAAGGGAAGAAGAAACAAGGGAAAAGATTTTTAAAAAATAGCTCACACAGAAAGTTTCTTTGGCTCAGAGGGTTCTCTGATACGGTAACAGGCAGACAAAGGACACCAGCCAATTTCCTGAGCACTAAACCAAGCTGAGACTTCCTTCACAAGGGACAAAGCCAGGAGCTAGACCCGCTGCACTCAGGGAAAAGAGGGAGACGCATCGTGACGTTTCATGGGGATAAATTCTCAATTGAATTGAAACGGCTTGGCATTAACAGGATGTCTTCCTATTTCCAGCTTATGGAGTGACTCATGAATCTGCCATTTCACTTGCAGCCACTGTGGGAGAACTGTGCAGGAACTCTGACTCCACAAAAGCCATTCCCCTCTCTCTGCCTGACTCAGCAAACCACCTCCCCCTTCCGGTCTGGCCTGCCAAACATGTGACAGTTGATAAAAAAATGAACAACCCTCTCCCGCCCCCCCCCCAAAAAAAAAAGCTCACCAAAACCTAAATCCCCCACCAAGCTGCAGAAGGCTGCTACTCCCTGATGCAAAAATGGAAGTTAAATGCACAGCCCATGGCTCCAGGATCCAGGGCACCTGAAGCAATTTGCTCTCAGTGGGCCAGAGTGGCTCTTAACACTGGACCAGCTTCCTGTTGTGCAACTATGTAAATGAACCTTGTGCTTGGGCCATGGCAAGCTGTGCTGTGTGGCAGGGATGTGTGAGTAATGGAGACACTGGGACAGCATCTCAGTGGAACTCACTCAGGCAGCCCACAGGCTCAGACTCGTGATGTCTGCCCCAGGGGCAGGGGTTTTCACAGACCACTTTCTCTGCCAGGGAATCCTTCCATGTGGTATGGACAGCCGATTTCCTGGCAAGCACAGTCTGGGGTAAACAGGAGCCAGGAACATCAGGAGATGGGGACTGAGTTGGAGGATAATTAAAACCTAGGGGATTGGACTCCAGGCTAAACTCAGAATGGTTTCTTTGGGTCACTTCTATCTAATTGGCCCCAGTTTTCTCATGTGTAAGATGACAAGGTCTTATCTTTTTCTCCTAGAGCCTCCTCTGTGCAGGCATCAAACGTGCGTGTGCTTTCTAATGTCCACAACAACAAAGTCTCCCTCCCCATTTTGCAGGTGCATAAACTGAGGCTTGGAGGAATGAGTTAGCATGGCTAAGGTGTGTGCAGGTACTAGAGTTGTGGAGCCAGGATTGAACCGAGAACTGTGGATATTCAGATGTGTCCCCTCCTGAAATTCTACAGGGGCTTCTAAGCTTCTTTAAAGTGATGTTTGCAACTAAACGCAAGTCTTAATTTTTGACAAGAAAATTACTTGGAAAATTACCTACTGAAAATTTAAAACTTGCACGGATACTTCTTGGACTAGTCATTCTTTCACACTGCCAAATAGAATGTGCTTAGGGAATTGTATGTGGATTCTGAAATTAGCTAAAGCAAAGTCAAATCATAATTCTCATAATAAATCATTAGCAAAATAAATCACTAAACTAATTCCATGGCCAAATACGACTGGTTTCTGTTCTAAGGCAATGCCTCATTTATTGGTCTGAAGAAAGTTGGTGCTGAAAGACAAAACAGGTATATAGGTGATGGAAAGAGCTTCCGGCCCAGTTTAAGGAGACCTAGGGTCTGTCTAGGCCCAGTCCTTAATTAGCTTTGTAATTATGCAAGTCACTTAATCCCAGTCCCCTTCCCTTTCTGCATCAGGAAGACAAAGGGCTTGAATTAGATTTGTGTTTCCCAACCATTTCCGTTTAAAGGCTCCTTTGAATGTACAAACACTCACTAAAACTCTCTCCCCTCCAAAGACAGCTGTTCTTTTGGAACCTATTGTTCCGAGAATACAATGATAAAACATTAACAGAAACGTTGTTCTCTCTTATTAATTGCAACAACATCTTCATATACTTGAACAAGAGTAGTGCACTGATGTTCAAGACATTATTTATTCAGGTTACTGTCCATGTGTGGCCCCTATAAACATTCGCTCACCCTTGGCAATAAACTGTCTACTCCCTTTACTATTCTCTTTCCACAGATTTTGAACTTTTGCATTAAATGACCTCAAGGTTTCCTTTCGGTGGCAAACTTTGATTTTATCATATGCCAATTATTTCTTAAGAAACTGAACACCAGGTTTCTGTTTTTTGTTTGGAATAATAAAGCAACTTTTCAGCTAGTGACTTTGTTTTGCACTAAACCACATTCATTGCACAACAGTTTAATAGCTACGTATTAATTTACTCATCAGACACATACTGAATGGTTGTGGTGGGTAAAGAGAGGTGAATAAAACAGACATGGTCACTGTCCCCACAGAGCTTTGGTCTTTCCACAATCTTGAACCTTCCCTCTGTTCAACCTCCCCCTGGAGCTCTGGCTTCTACTATCCACTTAACATGTTAAGTTTGGGGTAGGTTTTAGATATCCAAGTGGAGACATTGAGCAGGCAGGTGCCATGTGGAACTGCTGTGGGCCAGTAAGTAGTTACAACTCTCTTAAAGCCACTTTTCAATCCTATTCAAAAGGCATAAAAATGTTCCTATCTTTTGAACCAATAATCCTAACCAGGGTATTTATTGTAAGGAAATAATCCACAGTAAAAGGCATGTCCATAGAGATACTCACTGCAGTATTATTTATTATAATATTAAAAATGAAGAAAGAAAACAAAAATTCACAAAACACAGAAATGGATAAATTATGGCATGTCAACTGGATGAAGCATTCTATACCACTGAAGGTATAATTTCTGAAGATTGGATTGCTATATAAAAATCTTTAAAATGTTAATAGTAAAACACTTTTTCCCATGCTACTCCAAGCTGTATAAAAATGTGTATGCAAAGGGACAAAGAGTGGTCAGAACATAGAAAGATAATGCTAATTTGCTAAAGTAGGACTACAAATGTTCTTTTGCTATTGTTGTGTGAGCAATAAAAACAATTAAGAATATAACAAATAAACAAATATAATTATATCTCCCATATTTCTTCCTCACTCACCTAGAGCAGGGGTCTGCAAATTACAGCCTGGGGCCCAAAGCTAGTCTGCTGTCAATTTTTGTCAATATAGTTTTATTGGAACACAGGTATGCTTACTTGTTTATGTGGAAATGACCATTCTGTCACTTAGCACAGTCTGGAATAACCCCCCTTATTTACTTATCTCTCTGTTCCCCTAGGGTCAAAAATTGAGTCCAGAAACAGACCCACTCATGTAAGGTCTCTAAAGCACATCTCTGTCTATATCCCTGTACTTGGTAAAAAGTAAGCACTTAAGAAATATTTACTGATTGAATTTGTGGGAAGTAGGAATACAAGAATTAATGAGCAAATGACTTTGAAGTTGCATGAGGACCAAAAAAAATAATAATACTGACTTGAAGATGATAATTAAAGCCCAAAGTACTGAGAAACAGAGAGAAGATATGCAGGTATAAAGTGCTTCTGTATCACCTGACTCCTGTGAATTCTTTTCTTTGGGGAGGTGGATTGGGTGGGGAATGGCCGAGTTAAGATACTATAAAGTGGTTAAATTAACATACTCAGCAGGTACACTGACTTTCTAAAGCTGAATACCAACTGAGATAATTAAAGGCCAGAGCCTTCTCCTTTTTTTTTTGACTCCCCTATAAACTACCTGCTGACAAAGGCATAATTAAGTTGACTCCTGTAAGAATACAGAAGGAAACTTCTCAATTTTAAAAAGTCCCACTTTGCCCCCAAATTCAATGAGCACTCCAATTCACTAGAACCAAAAGGAACTGCACTTTTTGTTTTTCTTTCTTTCTTTCTTTCTTTTTTTTTAAATTAAGCCTGCAACATCCTTTTTCCCCAGTACCCAATTCGTCAGAGGCTCAGAAGTGGCTTGTGCTGAGGAAAGCATCCGGATGGAGGCTGCCACCCAGGCAAGGAGGTGGTCACACCAGCTCTTCACTGAGGGATGGAGAAATGCCCAGGAGCCTCCCCCATTACTGTTCCTCTGTGTCGCCTAAAATTAAGTCTGCACTTTTTAAAATACTGTTCTAAAAATAGGGGGTTTGGCATAAATCTACCAGTTGGTGTTTTGATTTTTACATTGTGTACCAAAAATCATGCTTAAACCCGAGTGAGTACTGGTAAGTAATTCAGGAAGGTTGCAATTTTATTTTGATTTCAAGGTTCTAAAACATTTATTTTCTTAGAATATGGGAAAAGGTGAACAAGAAGCTAAAAAGAAGGTGGGTGATATTAACACAGAAAGCTTACATTCTAGTTTGAAAGCAAAAGGCAGCTAGATATCCCTAAAACAAATAACACATGTTAAAAGTCTTTTTTGGGGGGCCGGGGCAGGGTTCCTCAAAATAAATGGAAGAAACCCTAGTAAGTTTCAACTTACTCATATCTTTCCTGATGTCATTTCTGGAACCAACCTCATGCACACGAAACTGCAAATAATTCCTAACATGCAGCTTTAAACACATAAAAAATCTTCCGAGTGTTGGGTGGTCCAAGACTTGGTCTTTGGGATGAGAATTTTAAAGTCTTCTTCATTAAGCACCAATCGTAATCAGAATGTATTTCAAAGAAGGTGGACTATTATAGCATCTTAAGTAATAAAGAGCAGTTTCACATGAAATGGGGCTATTTTTAACAGACTTTCATATATGGGAATGGGGTGAGTGGGCAGTGTTATAAGAAGCTATCTGCTTCTGGACAAAAAGACTGGAGTGCCTTAAATATTTGATTTCACTTGTGAATTTTAGCAATACAATTTTCAGCTAATCTCTAGAGTATAAAGATTTGGAATTCTGTGTGTGTGTGTGGGGGGGGGTAGCACCATGTGTGAACCATGAAAGCCACCATCTCTCCCCCTGTCCCGGAACAAACACCCACAAACCGATGGGGATGCTCTGAAGGTTAAATTGGATAGTTCAATTGTCCAGGAATGTACGCTATGCAAACAATGTTGGCTCCCTGTGCCAAGGCTGAGATATTGTGAGACTTGAGGCTGCTGGCCACGAAGGGAAGGATGGCGGAGCATAGTTCTATTCACTGGGGCAAAGTGGGAACTCTTAGGAGAGTGGCTGCAATGTTTCAGTATCCTAATCTGCAAAGGACAAATAATTACAGAACTTGCTATATTAAAACCAGAGACTGTTAGTCTGCATGGGCGGGGGGGGGGGGGGGGGGGGGAGGGGAGCTAGACAGAGGGAGGGCAGGGATAAAAAGCCTTCCTTTAAGGGAGAGAACCTGCAAAGTAGATTACAATTCACTTTTTACAGGATTCTTCTGCTTGCAAAATTTTTTATTTTTTGTTTTTTTGAAGAGGCTTAAGTCCTGTATTTAAAAGTTTGGTTAAAGAACAATAAAGAAATCCTGGCTTTTCAGATGCTGGTGGCAGAGAAACTAAAGTGTTAGGAGGCAGGCTGCCAATCAAAGATCAATCCCTTGGGAAGGTCAGAGAAGCCCAGCAAGGATACCATAGGCTTCTGGGAAGATGCAGTTAGCTTTACAAAAATCTCCTTTAAGCATTTTTTTTTTTCTTCAGAGAAACACAGAAGATGTGGGATCTTCAATCAAGGAAGCAAGAAGGAGACAGGAAACAGATCAGGGATCTAGGGGCAGCAAGAAGAGAAGGTGGAGGAAGCACTGCAGTCTTTTTTTGGGATGGCAGGTGTTTTATCTGCGCCCTCTAAGAGTTCCTGAAATAATTAACATGAGCTGCCATTCTTAGTTTTGCAGTAGTGATTTCATCCAGTCCTTGTAGAAACTCAGAATTAAATGTCATGCTTTTGTTTTTTGGAAAGCAAAACTCCCCCAAACAAGGGAGTTCTGCATACCGCTGAAAGCACACGAGATCTGAAACGTTTGCAGAGAGCTAATCATTAACACGCTGCTTTTGAAGGCAGGACTGCCCCTTTCTTTGCTGACGATCACATTTCCCTCCATTGGATCCTGCCCTGTCCTGGTTTACTTTCTGTTTCTCCCACTCATTTCCATGCATTCTTCAGAAACACATGCGAAGTCCAGAATAGCCTCTCCCTTTCTGCGGGCCAACTCAACACTTCCTCTCACAAACCCTCCTTCTTAAAAAGAAATTCATCTCTGACTTATTTTCCCAAGGCCTATTCCTCTTCTCACTCCCCTGGGGGGTAAAAAAGAGCTCTCCTCCTTCCCAAATAATGCAGGAGAATAAAGTAGAAGATCTGTAAGAAACTGTAAATAGAAAGGTATCTGAGAGAAAGAATAGTCTGGCAATTGAATGTGGAAGTGGACAACTCTGGATTTGCATCCTGGCTTTGTCATCATTTACTAGCAGTGGGGCTTTGGGTGGATTACTGAACCTTCTTAAAGCCTCAGTTTTCTCATCTGCAAAATGGAGATAATGTAAAAACCCTTCCAGGGCTGTAAGGAGAATTAAATGAGACAAAGCATTTGAAGTACTTCCAGTTCCTGAAACAGAAAACACTTGACAAATATTTGCTTTATAATTGTTGTTGATGATGTTATACATTTTATTATTATTTTAATGTAAACCCTTTGGATGGGAATGTCACCCTACCTCCCCTACTGCATAAAGAGTAACAAGAACTCAGTGCTTCTAAAAGATAAAAAAGTAGTACTATGTGGAAGGTTCGGGTGCCATTATTTGCTGATCACACCTCTGGGAAACACTTCTCTCAAGAAATGTGCAGAACAGGAGCAAAGGGCCTATTTTTAGCTCCAATGAGCTGAATGCCTTACCTGGCCGACTAGCCTCAGCCACATCCCCCTCTGCAGGCTACCAGCCTTTCCAGGAGGGTGCTACTCAGTCCCAGACTCAGGAATTTACAGCCAATTTGCCCCACTCCCAATGTCTTCTGGTGACGCTAAGGCTTGAGAGAAATGAAAAAGCAACAGCTCCTCATTGCAAATAAAGCAAGGCCCCTGCCTGCTAGTACTGAGTCACTGGTTAAAGCCTGTCCCATTTGTAGACTCCCCCAGAAAAATGACACAAAACACACAAAGTCAGGCACCAAATCTCAGAAAGGCTCTGATTCACCAGGGCGTGCTTCAGAGCTGGAACTTTGGTATAGGAGGTACACCACTGCCCAGCCTGCCAAGAGCCAATCTTCTTTTTTAAAAAAAAAGGAAGAAGAAGAAAGAAAAAAGCCGAACCTTTCCTAATAAGGTAATGCCACATGCCATTTGTGGTTTCAAATTGCTCAGCACTCCAGGAGCATGTGACATTCAAGGCAGCCATCCCTTCACGCTTGTGCAAGGCTCTCCAAGAAGAATGAGAAAGAGTCTTTGGTGTGTCTCTGGGGATTACAAATGACTAGGGAACATGCTGTGCCGGTGGAACCCCACATTTTCCTGATTAACCACACTGGAGGCGCGTCGCTCCACACTGCTGCCTGCATGGCTCTCCTGGGCAGGCCCAAGGCACCGTGAAGGCTCTTGGGTCGCTTTGCATGCCCGCTTGCTCTCTCCAACTAGGTACAAGCTTCTTGAGGGCAGAAACGCTCCTTTCTTTCTTTTGTTTCACCCTGCTATGCTTATCACAGCGTAATCCACCCAGCAGTTACTCAATAAATGCTTGATGATGGATTAGTGTTGAGAATTTTACAGACCGGTAGGTGATCGCTTTATACCATTAACCCCCAGCTTATAAATCGGCAGGGTTTCAAAAGTTGGTTTCAAAGAAGGTACTTGAGGAGCATATTTTCCCATAGAAACAGTGTTATAACTGGGGGTTAGGTTTCCAGGCCCACTCATTTCTCAGGATATCTGTATTTACATGATAGGGCTTTTCTTGAGCCCTATCCCTTGTCTCAGACTCACATCAGACGGCAGTTTGTGTGAGGAATCTGTTGTTTCAATTTAATGATTCAGTTTAGTTACAGCATGAGTGACTTGCACAGACATTCCCCCCCCCCCCCCGTATTGGATGTATGTTCAGATTTTTATGACTCTTTATGAAGGTAATGATCGCCACATTAGAGATTTCAAAAATAACATTAAGAAGGAATTATTTTTGCTCGTCATTAAAAAAGATGCATGCCCTTTTGTTTTTTCTTTTGTATTAAAATATTTTTTTGAACAGTTTTGAACTACATTTATTATTTGGGTCACCTTGAACTTTCCCAATCACTTACAAGCGTGTGCGTGCGCGTGCACACACAAACACACACACACACACACACACAAGCATATATCCATTTATATTCTATTTCTACAAAAGATTTGTAGGAAAAAAAACCCCATAGCCTCCAGGATCAGCCATTTGTATTTTTGTTATATATGTGTGTGTGTGTGTGTATCCCTGTCGATTTATAAGTTGGGGGTTAATGATATAAAGCGACCACCAGTGATCTGTAAAATTCTCAGCATTAATCCATCATCAAGCATAAATGTGTGAATATATATCTAACATATATATCATATATAATACATATATATTAATATATTACATAAATATTTATTTATTTGGGACTATTAAAATATTTTTTACCCACTAAACAAATGAATGACATTAGCTTTTTTTTTTAAAGAGACATTAGCTTTTAAAGTAAGAGCTATAGTTGTTCCAAAGTAAGGCAGAGTCTGTAAGACACTTTCTCGCTGGGCTGTAGGGAGACTGTTTAATGGGCTGCTCTGGGAGTAACACCGTACATGTAGAAGAAAGCTTTCCATGTCAGAGAGAAGGACAGACACCATCAGCTGCCTGGCCCGTACTCAGACAGTCTGGGCTTCAGTGCCCAGTTTCCTTCAGAGCCTGCGGTGTGGCAGCTCCCGGACGTCTACTGTCTAGGACGGAACCTTCCAGAAGGTCCAAGTTACTGTGTTTAGGACCATTAATACAAAATATATGCACCCAAAAGCCTGCTGTTGTACTGCTCCTTATAATAGCGACCTGGATACTTAGGTAACCGAAAAGGCCATACCTTGGCCCTTGTTCCCATGCAACAACATTCCAAAAAGATAAATCTAAATGATTTTCCAGCATGAAAAGCACGCTGTCTCTAAGACTGGTATAAAGGAATACCCTGCGGATGCTCTGGAAGTGCCAAACCAAAACGGCAAGCAAGCAGGAAGCTCTCCCAAACGTAACATGCTAAACTCACGTGCCTAATGTACTCAGTGTGCCTCGCTCCATCTTTTGGAGTGCCCAGCTGCCTTTCTAACCCAAATCAGCATTTAACACAGCACGACAGAGATGTCAGGTTAATGACCGTGAAGCGTGACAAGTACCAGGGCATTCGTATCACATCTGTCTTTCAGCAAGAATTATTACTAAGACACAAGGAACTGCAGTCTCTTCTCCATCCCACTGTGCCTGGTAGGAACTCAATATGGCTCATCCTTGATTGATTGGGCTGACCCTTTAATGGGAAGCCCCGAATAACTGGAGATTCTCGTTAGCTACCCTTTTCTTATATCCTCAGCATTTAGGGAAAATCTAACATATATTCCTCCACTCACCTATCCCTGGGAGAAATACAATTTAATCCACATAGCAATTCATTACCCTATGTTCAACTTTCTTGGTGTTTCTGGATGTTGCTGTGCTTCCAGCTCTGATCAGTGACAAGAGGGCAGCTGTCTAGCTGCAGTAAGTATAGGAGCCGGGTCTGAATCCACCTGGATTCCAACGGACACCTCTGAAAGCATGATTGTTTATTTCAAAAATTTCACACCCGAACAGAGCATTGCTGTTTGTCTCTGAAAAACGCCAAGTGTGCAGGGGTGAGGTTAATAGAATTTATGTAGTCAGATCCCAGTTATTCTAACTATTCTAATTTGAGGATGGCAGATGTGTGGCATGTGTGCTGCACGTCCCCCCCGCCTGCACCCACAGCAGACATCACTAATGGATCACAATGCTCTTTCTTGTTGAACCCAGACATGAGTTAATTAATACCTCTTTTCAACACCTGGCTCCAATCCACTAGGTAGCATGTATGTTGAAAACAATTAGCTTATTCCTGTTCTAATTGATTTTGCACACTTTAAATTCTTATGTTTATGCAGCTGACAGTTGGCTAAGGTATCATTCCTTTATTTTAGCAACATTCTCTCTATTCTCAGCTAATCCCTCTGCTAATCTGAGCTACAAATCACATGAGCTACCATCCATCGCATGTTTACTATGTGCCAGACACTGTGAGACACTGAGTGCCAAAACATGTCCTTACAAAGATCCCAAAGAAGGGAAGGGTAGCTGGAACCTGCTCTGTATTGCAGCTTCCACCACTTTTCCCTGGTGAGTCCCCAGCTGAGTGAGCGACCTCCTGTTGCTTCCTACAATGCCACCAGTGCACTGACCTCACTGTGCTACAGTGGCAAGTCCATGCAACTGTCTTCCCTACTCAACTCCATTAATGCAAAATGCGTGTCTTACTCACATTTGAACACCAAGCACCTGGAATACCACTGAGAACATAATGGGTGTTCAGTAAATACGTTGAATACATTTTTCCTTTTTTTAAAAACTGTTTTAAAATACTCTCAGGGCTTCAATTCATGCTGTGCAATGGACAGATGATATGAAACAACTGCTATGATGGGAGGTCATTTACATCATAAAGCAAGGGCCGCTGGCTCAGAGACATCCGAATAGGACAGGCAGGACCAGGCAGCCAGCCCCCAGTGGCTTGCACGAGTCTGCTGTTGGTCCCCGCCTCATCCTCTGAGCACTGAAAGAGCCAAGGTCACCCAGGCTGTTTCTGCCTTCATGCCTCTCTGCTATTTCTTCTCTTTCTTTTCTGGTTTTCCATGCCTCCCACACTGCACAGTGCACTGTGTTCTACTTGGTTCTATAATCCTAGCACTCAGTAAAGTGCATGGGCAGTGGTGAAGAACGATTCTTGGAAGGAATCTGAAGTGAAAAGAGCACTGGCCTGAATCGCAAGAGCAGGGAGCTGCTTCCAGAACTGCTGTGATCCCCTTGGGTAGTTTCACTGTGCTTGTTAATGGCAGAAGGCCTGCCCCGGCAGGACAGGTGGTGCCCATGAAGTGTGACAGTGTGTTTAAGCACTCTGCCAAGTTAAAAGCAGGTTATCACTTCTCCTTTGTGACGCTGCCGTGCACAGGGCCCGTGTTGTCACTCTAGCATATCCTCATCCCTTGTGGGCGGCCCCACGCTTTCCTCTCGTCCACTCCATGCAGCCCATTGTATGGTCACATATGAGAACCTGCTGTCCCCTGCCCATGCTCAGGCGTGCAGAGTTGTGACCTTTCTAACGCTGCTCATGGCATGTTTTTGGCCTCTATTTCTCCTTACCATTGTCTCTGCACAAATTCTTAGGAGGATCAAGTGTAACCTGCCAGCAGGGCCCAGCGTGTTCTGACTCCTGATTCCCTCTCCGGCGCCGTGCTGACCCCACCCGCCTCCCACACACGGAGCTCCAATCATACCTGAACTCATCATTCCTGTCCCCACCACAAACCTCCGCCTACTGCTGTGGTCTCCGGCTCAGGGAGTGGCATCACCACCCGGACAGCTGCCAAGGCAGACACTCTGGAGTCACCCCGGCCTCCCCTCTCTCTCCCACTGCACCACCTTTTCTATCTCCTAGTCCTGTGCCCTCTACCTCCACAATATATTTTTAAATTAGTATATTTCTAGGACGGCCACCATCCTAGATGGGACTATGAGCCGCTCCCCACTGGATTACTGCAACACCGTGACAGCTTACGTATATTCCAAACAGAGCTTCTTGGGGCATTTTTAATTTTCTAGTTTATTTCAGAGGTACTTAGGTATATAAATAAATCTTGTTTCTTCTGTTAGATTATGGGCTTTCTGAGGGCAGGGTCTGCAGCTGATATGCCCTTGAATCTCCCAACGGCAGGGTGGCTTACCCCACTCCTGCGCTTGAGTGATGAACCAACACTGTTCCCTACCCTTAAAAAGGGTCTTGCCTTCTTTAGGGGCTTAATTTTTATGTCTGTTTGTTCTTGTTTGCACTTTTAAAATGTCGACACAGGAAGAAACAGGAACAGAATCTAAAAAGCTCTGTGGTCAACTCTGGGAGACCAAACCTATCTTATCCATCCTTATATACCTTGCAGTACCGGTCACATGCTTTGTGCAAAGGGGATACTCAAAGTGTTTGCTAAAGGAATAATTTAATTTGCTTCTGATGAGTCAAGGGCCCTTAAGACTTTTACAGTGGCCTAGGGTCATAATGATGAACAGTAATGATCAACAAATTGTGCTAAATATATCCTGATCCTGAGACATCACGAGTGGTAAGTTTTTGTTTGTTTCTATGACAGCCTCCATACCACAAAGATGTGAAGGCTTTAAGAAAGAGCACCCAGCAGAGCTAGAATGAGGCACAAACTCCAGCTCGAGCAACACAGGCAGCTGGTGAAATGCACTGAATGTCCATCTTGTTTGCACCAGGCCCTGAGGCTACAACCAGGTAAGACAGACCAACTGTCCTCAAGTCAAGGGACTTAGCGTCTGGGGAGTGTCGGGCGAGTGGGAGGAACAGACAACTTCAAAACAGTGTGGTCAGTGTTACAAGAAGTAAGGTAGAGGGTGCAGTAGGATGCCCAGACCACACTTGGTGAGTTAGGAACACCCCCCAGAAGAACATCCATGCTGCACGCACTCAAATGCAGAGGGCAAGTTAGTTCATCAGAGCGGGACAAAGAGAAGAAAAAGGAGTAGCACGGTCAGGCTTGTGGTTTATAACAAGCCCGTTTTGGCTGCATTCTGGGGTGGCAGAGACAAGATGGAGTCAGGGAGGTCAGTGCGGAGGCTGCAGCCGTCACTCACTGCAGAATAACAGGCAAGAAACAGGTTGATGAGAAACGACGTCGGGCGTGGGTCCCCAAGAGCTTATGGTGCTGTGGCTGTTGCTCAAAGGAGGACAGTTCTGGATGTGAGCTGCCTACCTCTAGGTTCGGGATGGGGAGTAGGTTTGAATTGGAGGTAACATGGCACAGGGCTGTGGTTCAAAATTTCTATTTGGTTGTAGAACATGGTGTTAGAAGGAAATATGAAAATCTGATCCTTTCAAAGAAGCAGAGTAGCTCTGTTAATCCTGGAGTGCGTGTGTGCATGTGTCTGTGCATGTACAGACATGCACATGTGTGATATGAGGTCCTGCTTCTTCATTTACCCCATCCCATCGTTACATGAGCACAGGGACAGTTCTGGTCCCAACACTGCCACTGATGGCTTTGTGACTCAGCTCAAGCCTCCTGGACCCTCAGTTGCTGCACACGTCCTATGAAGAATATGAACCTTAAAATCTCTAAAATCAACTCCTACTTTGAATTTCCAACTGTGGGCAGCAAAAGGGTTCGGTGAAGTCAGGGTCCTTGAAAGCTGCCTGCAGGTAATCTGCACTGTGAGGTTCATGATTCTGTGGGCCAGAACTTTGCAACCAGTTTCTCTGGCTGAGGTTCGGGTGTGTCCCAGCCCCAGGTGGCCAGGCAGGAATTAGCTGTCCAGAGCCTCTGGCCCTGGGCATCGCCCTCCATGCTAAGGTTTGGCTTTTCTAAGGGTGCCATTATGAGAAAACAAGTAGGAAGCACTGCTCTAGATGAGAGAAGGGAAAACATCCACGTGAGCCCAGAATCTTCTTTGGCCTATCATGGACACCTCTTCTATGTCCACTAGCTCTCTTAATGAAAAGCAGACCCCAACCTACTGCCAACTGCATTCTGGGAAGGTGAGCACAGGACCGACATGGCCAGAAGGTGACAAGTAGGACTAAAAGAGCAATGACAAGTGGAAGCCTTTTTACCTGTGTTCTCAATCTCATGCCTTTCTGCCTACTTGGGGACGCTGTTCTGTTGACTATCACCTTCCCCTCCAATAGGTCCAAACTCTCCCTCTCTCTCCTTTAATATACCTAATTTCAGTCACAGTGGGAAAAAGCTTATATTCAGATGGAAAAGCACTGCTTTCCTTGAGAAGGCTGAACCCAGGGCTCTAGTTCACACAGGCCCACAGAGATGCTGAGATGTTCTGAAGAAGATTCAGGATGGCTCAGTTTCGTTGAAGAGAAAACGCAGCAATGGACAGAGAATTACAAGGCTCTGTGCTCAGAATCACACGTGTGAGGGAAAGGTTTTACTCTAACTTCGTTTGGGTTTCCTATTGCAGTGACACATGAAAAAAAATAAGCAACCAACCCCCTGGGACTGATTTATTATACCTGCAGAATGATTACTACGGCCTGGGTCCTTCTTCCCTTCCTCAGACCCCACTGGCACCATGACAACCAAATGTTACTGTCTAGTAGCAGCGGCCAGCTCACTAATGGGGCAGCAGATACCCTCTGCTCTTCACGTCCCCTGGCATTGGCCTCGGGTTAGGACTGGGGAGCATGCCTACCCTAGGCTTGGCAGGGGCCCTGTGCATGTCGGCCTGCACACTGATGGAGCAAGGCCCGAGGGCAGGCTCGACACCCAGGCAACCCTCCGGCCCTGGCTTTTAGAGGCTGGAGAGCTAGGCGGGACACCTCTATATCAGAACCAACAAACCCAAGAAATGTCTGCCAGAAAAACGTGAAACAAATCAAATGATGCTCCCTGTGGAAGTCTTTCTTCAAAACATTTGTCATGATGATAGCCTTTTCCTGACTATTCCAACGGAAGACTACCTTCTTACCAACAAAAAGTCAGCATGTAGAAAAGCTTATGTATTCCATAATACTAATGTGGGCCGGGGGAGGTGTGGTTTAGGGTAGAAGGAGTACGAAGACAACAGGTCTTCCTTAGAGAGTCTTCTTTGTGTTGGCTAATTATAGTCTGAGAACTATTTAACTCAGTAAACACTTATCAAGTACCTACCACATACATACAAAGTACTGGGGGAGGCATGCAAAAGAACTTTGGAACAGGTGGGTCACGGTTTGTGTTCTGACTGTTCCACTCACTCCCCGTGTGACCTCGACTAAGTTTCTTAACCTCTCTGTGCCTCAGTTTCTTCATCTGTAAAGTGAAGGTAACAATAGTATCCATATTATAGGGTTGTTGCAGGAATGGTACTTGAAGATCTTAGAATAATGCCTGACTTTTAATAAGTATGTCGTAATTGTTGACTGTTGTTATTATAATCTTTCCGCACCTCAATTTCCTCATCTATAAAATGTGCATAATAACCAAACCTACCTCACAGGGTTGTTGTGAGGATTAAGTGGAATAATGTATGTATGATGTTTAGCATAATAACTTACACATATTAAGTGTACAATAAATGCTAGTCATTGTTATTCCTAGAAGATTCTCCCCAAATTACTTTAAAAATAAGACACTCAGATCTGAATGTCCATGCAACAAAGACATCCTTGTTTTGCACAGTCTCAGCAAAAGTCATTTAGGGACTATGTCCCCATCACCCCCCTCCACCCTGAGTCCCAGTTATGCACAAACCACTCTGCACTGGGCTGATTACGCTCCACAGTGACTCCTCCAAGAGTTCTGATGGGCCTTCAAATAGTCCAGGCTTCCCCTTAAACTGATACTGGTATGCCATCCACTCAGCCGTTTAAGGGGTTATTTACAATTCTGGCTTTGTACAACAGGAAGCAAGGTACAAAGGCTTCTGCAAAGGCTTCTGAAGCTAGTCTACTTGGCTTGGCAGGGAACAGGAAAGCAGCGTTTTATGGTATCAAATACCAGAAGTAGCTCTCATAACTGCTAACCTTACTCTTCCCCCATCCAGGCCATGTGCTGAGCATGTCATATGCATGACATCACTGACACAAAGTCCCTGGGAAGTTCCAGGGTGTCAAGATCCTACCTGGTGTGGGCCGGAGCTGAGGGCTCTAACTCACACTTGGCTCCCAAGTTCATGCACACAAATCCTGGGCAACTACGTCCTCCCAAGGTGAGTCCCCCAGCTCATTGAAGGGCAACTAGTTTCCAATGATAAGATCATGTACATTGTATTCTTGGTCGGGCAATCAGCTCAATGCCATACGTTTCACTCTTTCTTTCTTTTTTTCGCTTTCTCTGATATTTGGCCAACCACGCCACCTAGCGGCAAGTCAAGCACAAACATGAAAAGGCAGGTGGGCGGGTCGCAAACTCAGTGCTCAAGATATAGGAAGGACCTGATAGATCATGTCCAGTCCAATGTGAAGAAACTGAGGCGCAGAGAAATGAAGCAAGTTGCCTAAAGTCAAAGAGAGAAGGAGGCCAGTGCGGAACAGTGTGGAAAACCTGGACCTTAGAGTTAGGACATGGGTTTCAGACTTTGCCTAAATTCTATCCTCAGCAACAACTTGACTTGGAAAAAAGGCCTGGAAGTACACACTGTTCCCCAATAAAGTCCTGTTCCCCTTCCCCAATAAAATCTTAAAAAAAAAAGAGAGAGATACTTCCTTAACCATTCAACAAACGTTGATTGAATACCTACTATGGGCCCGTCACTGTGCCCGAGGGTGGGGACGTGATAAGAAGCAAGGAGGACAAGTCTCTATCTTCACAGTCAAACGGGAGAGGAAGATACAATAACAACACTAGTCAATATGAATTAAGGACTTAACTCTGCTGCAAGAGCTTGAGGTACACTAACTCGTAATTCCTGCACAATCACATGATGGGGGTGCAATTATTACTCTTCCTTGAAAAATGAGTGGGGAAACATTTAAGCATGAGAAATAAATTTAGGGCTCTTATATCTTCCTAAGTCTGAAGACAAGGTTGTTGGACTAGATGCTAAAAGATTTCTAAGGCCTGTTGCCAGCTCAATTTCTCTTTACTTTTAGGATTTTGGGGGTGGACCTGGGATGAGAAACCACGTCTCCTGACCAAGAATCTAGTGCTCTCCATTCATATACTGTGCTAGTCTTTATTTATTAACAACTGGTAGTTAACGAATGCTCACTATATGTCATGTCCTAAATTTACATCAGCTCATCCAATCCTCCTAATAACCTGTATCTTTAAAATGGAAATAGTACCTGAGTACCTGAGTAAACTATCATGCTCTAAAATGACTTTAAAGAAAGAAAAGGTCCCAGGATAAATGGAGAAGCTTCCAACCTCAACTCAGTAGGATTCTTAAGGATTGCGTTGCCTCTGCTTGATTTAGTTATGTGGTGGATTAAAAACACATATTGGTGTCCTCAGGCTCACATAACTGGAATGGATAATGGGCCCAGGCAAAGGATGGTTCAAAGATGAGTTACTGTCTAGGGAAATACGGAGTACATTTCTCAACAACACTGCTTTGGGGTTAACTTTGGGACTCCACAGACAGAGCTACAGAGCCTGCAAGGTCAAGTGCCAGGCAGATCCAACCCCCTGGTTTTATTTATAATTCCAAATGAATAAAGCACATTCCAGCAGTTCCGCTGAGTACATCAGAAATCAGCAAAATTTCCCACATGATATTGCCATCATTCTTTATTCTGTCCTCCCTGGGGATATATACATAGCATCCACTTTCCATGGGGGGGGGTAGAAGGGGGCATCAGACAAATACCCACAGATTCTGCAAATGGAAGCACAGAGTTCATGGGGGTTCTTGCTTCAGAGACGCAGGAAGCACCTCATGTTGCTTGCAGGACCACTTCCTTTT
Organism: Rhinolophus sinicus; assembly: GCF_057876585.1. Lineage (NCBI taxonomy): Eukaryota > Metazoa > Chordata > Mammalia > Chiroptera > Rhinolophidae > Rhinolophus > Rhinolophus sinicus. The sequence continues at coordinate 49,670,706 of NC_142514.1, forward strand.
ACACCTGGGAAAGCAGACCATGTAGGACCTGGAGTTCCCCAGGTCTTGTGAAGACTCGCCTCTCAGGACAGGATCTCCAGAATGATAAAATAATGGGCCATAGTGTTGCTAAAGGGGCCACAGAATGATAAAACAATGGGCCGCATACATTAGACACCCTGGAATGTTCAGCCCAGAACGCTCTGAATGGCAAGGTATCTCACTTGACTCTTTAGGTCTAGAGATTCATGCTCGCCTTGACTGACCACCACCCTGGCCTTAAGCCAAGCCTGTCCCTTGTAGGAAGTGCTACACTCTCATAATACCTAGCACAGGATTGGAATCACAGGTTTGATCATCTGTGGACTGCGAACATCTTTGGAGGGTGGACTAGATGGCTCATCTATCCTAATGCACTGAGTACCTAACGCGGTGTCTGGACTGCAAAGGGGCTGCTTCCAAAGACATAGAAAGTAAAGCAAGAAATGCCAGGTTATCTCATTTAAACTGCTGCTCAACATAGGATTTCCCTCAAAGTATCATTAAAGAAAAACAAAAGTTTAAAAAGCACGTGTATGTGTGTGACATCCTTCTGCTAGAATGGTGGTAAAGACACAAAGAGTAAGATTCACTCAGATATCCTTTCCTAGAGGGTTAGTCATCTTTTTTTTTTAAGATTTCTTCTTGCTAATTTTTCAAGAAATACCATTTAGAGGAAAATGCATAAAATATAATAGTGTGGATAATAGGTAACAAAAGTTAAGATGCTGCTATATTTCCTTCTAATCTTTTCCCCATGAGTTTTTAAAGTAGCTGAAATCACACTCTATTATACAATTTAAAGTAGCTGAAATCACACTCTATTATACAATTTTATATTTTATTCCTTTTCAGCAAAGGCATTTCCCTATGTAATTATACGCACTTCATAAGCATCATATTTTAAAACTCTTATTTTGACAATTTTTTTAGAGTTAGAAAAGTTATAGGAATAATACAAGGAACTCTGACATATTTCAATCAAATTTGGATTCCTCAAATGTCAACATTTTACTGTAATTACTGTAATCCCTTCACTCTCTCTGCAGCAGAGAGATAGAGAAACATGATGTTATTTTACCCGTAAATATTTCAGTGTGTATTTTGTACAAATAAGTTCTTTTACATAACCACACTACAATTAGTACTACTATTATCTAATCTACAACCTCATTCAAGCAATTATCCCGATAATGTCCTTTATAGCAAAAGGAATCCAAAATTCTACACTGCGCTTAATTGTCACATCTCTTTAGTCGCCTTTAATTAGGGATGGTTCCTGAGTCCTTTTTGTATTTCACAATACTGATTGTTTAAAGAGTAAAGGCCAATTATTTTGTGGACTGCTCCTCAATTCAGGTTTGTCAGCTGTTTCTTCCCAATCAGGTTTAGGTCATTCACTTCTGGCCCACAAAAGTGAATAAGCATGATTTTTAATGATTGTCGTAAGCTTTCATTTTATATGAGCACCCTCTTGTTGTAGAATCGTGGGCTGTTTTAGAATTTTGCTATAATTACAAAATGAAGCTCTTTCTCTCTCTTCCTATCAACTATCTATCTATTGGCTTTTCTTCATTAACTTCTATATTAATGATTTATTTGTGACGTTAAAAGAATGGATATTTTAAGGCTAATGATATAGTAATATATTTTTTTTTCTAAAAAGCTCTTGTCGATTTGCACTCCCACAGTTGATGAGTGTCTACTCCACCTCAGGCTAAGTGGCCTTGCACACTGGCATGTTATAAGATATAGTTTGATTTTACACTGCTATGTTAGTAGACTTCATCATAAAGCATGGTTACAAAGGGCATTGTTTCTCTCATGACGCTGAACACATTCATTCGTTTGTTCATTCCTGCATTCATTCAGCAAATATTCACCGAGTGTCTCTTCTGAGCCAGTATTCGTCTATATGCCAACATCCAGCTCTCATGTAAAGAAATAAACAAGATAATATAGCTGGTGCTAAGGGTTATGAAATACTCCAGTAACACATCACTGCAGGGGGCTCCAGGTGGAGACAGGCAACAGCCTGGTACATTGAGAAAGATGACAGCTGGTGTGGAGAGCCCAGGGAGCACAGGGAGCAAAGGGTCGGGCCTCTGGCACCTCTCCAGTTTCATCTCATCGTATTCTGCACGAAAATCCATCAAAATGTCTGTGAAACACTGCCCTTCACTAAAAATACAAACCCTTATTCTGCGCTACCCCAAACACCTCTTTATAAAGCCTACCCTTCTTCCTGTCTGTCTCAGTCCGCAGAGTCTGAACTTCAGCATGTTGTAATTTGTGAATAATAATGAAAGCTTGAAAATGCTCTGAAATTAGAGGGAACTCACAAACCATTCTGATGTTGCTCAGCCTTGCAATTACCTGAACATCAAGGAATCATTAATGAATCAGGCTGTCTCAACACTGGATTAATGGCCAGTTTCAACAAGAAAGGGGACAGATGCCCAAGAAGAAAGGTTTGTGTGTGTGTGTGTGTGTGTGTTGTGTGTGTATTCTCCTCCAAATAACAGGGGTGCTGGCTGCAGCCACAGGTAAGGAGGGTGGGGGTTCACAAAGAGGAACCAGCCTGAGCCGTGGACTGAGATGAGGCCAGCAGGAACTCCAGCTCCCGAGGCCCATTCCCTCCTCTGGGCTGTGTCAGAGTGAGTCAAGAGGCCAGAAATGAGAGGAGGCTCCCTGGAACTAATCTTGGGGGAACTACACCCTCCCCCTAAATAATGCCTATTTAGTGCTCAGGACAATTGGCTACAGGCACCGGGGGCAAACAGACAATATTATCAAAAATTTTTTTTCTTACATAAAAATTGCATGAAATGAAAAACTGAAGTAGACAAAATATATAAAAATATGACCAATAATCAAACATCTCTGTCAAATATTGAAAAATTAAAAGTCACAATAACCTGCAAGGTGTGTGCATACTTTTTTTTTCTTTCACATCCTTCTTTTGAGGAAAAACAGCCCCAAGTATGCAATTAAGCTGATGTATGAGTAACAACCTCTTAACAGTGCCATGCCCTCAAACACTGAAGTGCATCTCGGGGTTCCCTAGAGCAGAAAAGGAAAAAAAAAGCATTACTAATATAAACACTGTGATTGTATGCTCCACTGGGGGATGAAGATCCTGAACAATGGAGATGACAAACACTTGTCCAGGGACACAAACTACCACTTGGTGAACAAAAGATAGATGAGATTTTTATTATGAAGCCTTTTATTATAGGAGACACAATGGAAGCTAAATAATTGGGTCAGTTCTAGTCATTAAAAGCAGTTGAGTAATTAACGAAGGATTAATAAAGGTGTCAGGATACAATCATATTTTAACAGAGGATTAAATATATGGGAAGGTTCTTGTATTTAAAAATATACAAAAAGTGTAGGACGTAGTACTAAAGTAACTATCACCTAGTTGGCCTGACAGTGACTGAAAGTTACTTTCTGGCAGTTGTTAGTAGCAAGTGTAAATGAACGGAGGCAAACTGGGGCAAATAATTTAAACTAGCAGGACTAAATCAAAAGATTTCAACGTGGGCAATGGTGAGCTGGAGTTCGTAAGTCAGGATCACTAACAGATATCCCATGGGCGGTTGAATATTCCTGTTTCCTGGTTGGTTTTCTGTCTCTGCCACAACCTCAAGGAGTGAAAGGAGCCTCGAGACTGGTAAGGATTTGCCATAACTAGCACTGGTGGGGGGGCTTGGCAAAAAGTCTACTATAGTTTAATAGGTGTGAGCCTTAAACCTTGTGGCATTTTAACCATTGTGCTCTTCACAGATATAAAAAAGTAACCCTAAGTTTAAAATAACTGTTTCAAGACAAGAAAAACAAATAAATAAAACAACACTCAAAACCGATAGACTGCGCCTGTTTCGCTGTCCTGACTAATCCAAGGCTGACAATTTTTTTCCAGATTATCAGTCAGAACAATATGGATCCCAGAGATGGCTCATTTTAAACAATTCTCAATTTCTCCTCCAGGGGGCGAAGTTGGCCAGTATATCACTGAAATAGCAAATTATTTTCAAACTTGGATTTTCACACAGTGCTAGAAAGATACGTACAAAAAAGGCCTTTCCCTCCTCCCACTTGAACTATCAATACATTTAATTCTGCTGGATTAGTGAAGCACTTTTCATGACTTTTTGTGGAATAAGTGGGAAGGGCCACGATAAAAGGCTGAGAAGGAGCAGGCACACTTCATCAGCACAGCCCTTATACGGTGGCTGGCCCATTCTCCTAAAACTTGAGATCAGGGTCATGGTTTTGCCAAAGCTGATATAGTTTCAAGGATATTCCTTTTCTATTCTTTTTTCAGGAGAATTCTGCACTGGGCCTACACTGGCTGGCTGATAACAGCCCTCGCACAGGGAGCCTCCTAACCAGCTCCTTTGCCGGGCCACGCTTGGAGCAACCACACACCCTCTGGAGGTCTGAGGGCACTCACCCTGCCTTCCTGCAGGAATGGTGATACCTTTCCACCCCACGGAGGGTGCGTAGTGGCCCAGAAGGAGCCCAAGCAATTCCTCGCTGGGCCTCCCTCCCCCTCACTGAAAGAGTTAGGAGCTCCCTGTGGAAACTCAGGTCCAGCTGCAGAAGAGGACACAGACAAGGGCAAAGCCTATTCCTGAAGAAGCAGCAAACTGGAGTTTTAGGGTCCTGGTGATGGCGAAACAGCAGAGAGAAAGATCCAGAGTGAGTGACAATTCTCCCTGGCCCAGGAACAGATCAGGTTTTTGTAGAACCTGAGCCTATACAATTGGGGGGAGCTCTCAGACAAAGAATACAAAATTAGGAATGGCGCATTAGCATCGGAAGGGGTCCTTGGCAGTGAAAGACCCTAAATCTTAAGCTCCATCCCAGCATTAGCTCTGTGGTCGGCCCTGCCCGATGAGAAGAGTGTTGGCATGAGGTTTCCACAGCCTTGTCCACACAATGGCAACGGATGGTTTCTTGAGGTCCTTGAGGTCCGGAGGCTCTGCCTCTGCCTCAGGGAGTGGACTAAGGAACTAGGAAAGAGTGCAAGGTGGTCTACGGCCCAAAGTCCCCTGTCGGTTCTGCTTCCTCTTCATCCTGCCCCAAGCACGTGGCAGACGCTGCATAAACATTCTGTGATAGTGGCTGCTTTGCCTCTTACCTTTCCCTCCCCTTAAGGCTGTACCGCTTGCCTTTTCTCTGGCTCACCAGCCATGTAGCAAGCCCCTATGTAACGAAAGATGACTCCTGAACTGTCTGTCTGCAGAGGTGAGTAAGTCAGCCCTAACTGTAAGGACGGTTTCCTGCTCACCTGGATAATTCATTCACCAAACGTGTCCAGACATGAGTTACACAAACTTCAAAATCGATCCAACAATAACGTCATCTTCATTCTATACAACCCTGTATTTGGCACAGCATAGGCACCTGGTCAGTAAGACACAAGGGACCGGAGCTCTATCTCAGGACTGCCCACTGTCCCAGGGGGATCCTAAGAAAGAACTGCTGAAGGGAAATGTCCACACAATCCTGTTAAAGGGGGCAAACCTCCTAAGTCAGGAATCGCAGCTCTGCCATGGGCTAGCTCTCCACACCTGCCTGGCCAAGCCTCAGTCTCCATCCAGCTTAGGTCATCCAGTGAGTTTCCACCCTGCCTTCTCCTCCACCTCCTCCTTCCAAGACCACCTTGGGCTCCACAAAGTTGCCAACTAGGCCAGTCTTACTTAAAGAGAACAAAATAAACTGATATGAATTTAAAGCACCTAGCTAAATACAGATACATTTGCATATTTTCAAAGTCCCTGTAAAAAAAAAAAAAAAAAAGTAAATTTCTCCTAATCTAGCGGCAGAATCACTTATCCAAATCTTAACCAGGAAATGAAGGGAAGCCTAAAAAATGGAATGTTGTTCAGTTTCGTGAATGCAGCTTGCTTCTGTATATGCTACAGTTTGGTATTTATAAGCAAACCAGCTACTAAATGTTCTTGTTCTTTCTCGACCAAAACAGTGAGAACAACTTCTTACAGATAACAGTGTCTTCATGAAGCCATTTATCACAAAGGAAAAAAAAAAGTGTTCTGCCAACTCTTATCCATAAAAATGGAGATAATATTGTAATGGGTAAATAATGGCCACCATTATTTGGGTGCTGAATGTGCTAGCATTTCATATAGATTTTACTTAATTCTCTCAATAATCCTGTGCAATATTCACCTCATTTTATGAATGCAGAAACTGAGGCTTTCAGAATAAGTTACTTGCCCAAGGTCACACAGGTGTTTAGTGATGGATCTGAGGCTGGGCAAGTTGAGCTTCAGTCTTCGCCCCTGGACCATGCTGCCTCTGCAACCAGAATCGCTTTGTACACTAAAGAACTAATGAGTTTTGCAAGGTAATAATTTTTATTTAAAGCAGGTAGTTGTACATATTTTGATATTTTCTCAAATTCCTATTTGATTTTTAAAAAGCTATTGCTGGAGAATTGGGCTACTTTTTTCAAGGTTTTAAAAGGTTTTTAGATATCATCACAATAGATAAATACAAACAAATATAATAACTTCCATTTATTGAACAATACTATGTTGAATTGTGTGGTCACTGCTGAATTCAATACATGCACTGGTTCCTTTAATACAGCTGTCTTATGAGGCAACTGGCATTATCCCCATTTAACAGACGAGTAAATCAAGGCTCAGAGAGGTTAAACTGCTCTGTCCAAAGTGTCTCAGTAGCTAAGGAGAGGTTTGAACTCTGGTCTTCCTGCCTATAATCTGCCACCTCTCTACTTCAAAATGTACAAAAAGTAGTATGTTTTAGTTAACAGCCTGCTAACTATTTCAGATATCTAGAACTTTGGATGGCCACATGGAAACCGCTACATTCTTTCAGGACAAGAGAAGAAGATAGGTGAGTAGTGCCAGGGGAGTTCAGTTCTGCTCTCTCAGCCTCAATCTCTAGCATCATCTGGGGCATGGGGCTCCTGTGACGTGGGGGAAGGAGGGAGATATATCCTACCATCTTCGTGAACATCCAGTAAAAATAACACGAGGACAAAAACCAGGTTCACACCTGGATACAAAACATTCAGTCCTGGCCAAGTAGTCCATGATGGAACTACCCGAAATGCATTTAACACCTTTTTAGGCCACTGACCCCCACGTGACTCCAACTTTAGCTGACCCAAGCGTGTTGCTAGCACGTGCCACTGGCTCATCTGAGTCGCTGCCTTTATCATGGGGTTGGAGGGAAGCCTCAACACAGAGTGATCTTATTACAGCATCCATCATTGCAGTGGCCCTACTTGCACACAACAAAGGAGAACACCTTGGCAGAGACCAAGAGCACAACGCTGGGGCCGGAGAAGGCAGAAACATCTGCTGACTCGAAACTACACAACAGTAGGGGAGGGGTGTCTTTGGAGGGCAGTAGGGCATATTCTGCAAGGCTGGATTTTGCAGACTTCGCAAAGTCTGGATGGAGCTCTGATCAAAATGCCCCCATGAGGCACAGCAAATCAGCTCTCAGATCAGGAGAAGCTATGTTAGGGTCATGAGCATGAGAAATGGTGACCGAGCACAGTGTTCCCAAACACTAGGTTTCACCTCTACCAAGCGCACTTTGGTGTGACGGTAGAGAAAAACTCAGAGACAAGGTCAACGGCTTCCCTGTGGGCTTAGGGAGCCGGGTGTCGGTGAAAACCTGGCTGCCACTCAAAATCTCTGCTGCCCAGGCAGATTTTCTTAGAGGAGATTCACACACACACACACACACACACACACACACACACGCACACACTTCTGACCCCGTTAAATAGGAATGTTACCAGGAGTCAGACCTGGCTTCACAAGGAGCAGCAGCTTTCCAACAATTCCAAGTTCTCTGGACCCTGGAATGGGCTGCTTGTGAGGGAAGGAGAGAGGGAGGGAGCTCCCCATGTCTGGACAGGTTTCAAGCACAGGATAAAGGGCTGCTTTTAGGGATGTTTAAGAAGCGTTCCTTGTACTGGACAGAGGGTTAACAGTTAATATAACAAGATGCTAAAATGAAAGTTTCTACTGAGGCATCATGATTCAACAGATGGGAAATTCCAAAGCAAGGGGCCAGACCATTATGTGGAAATTTCTAAGTAACTGGTCTAGCTGGCTCAAAGATCCATAAGGAAGATAAAAACAGGTTCAGGACAGTGGAAAGTGATGGAGGATTTTGTGAGGCAGAGTCCTCAGCAATGCTCTGATTCTTACCTTCCCCAAGGTGGGTGGGGTCGAAGGGGGTTGGCCTTTCATCTCAAGCCTTGATAAATGGGTTTCAAAGGCAACAACTGGAGGGCTTGATATGTCTCCTAGAATTTGGGGATTGCCATGTGATACCTGCCTGAGAAAGCAAATGTGAGAAGGGAGCCAAAGTGGCCTAAAGTGGCAGAGCAGACGGCTGTGTTGGGGAAAGTGACTGCTCGTCCCCTTCCCCCATCGGGGGAGGGGTAGGTTAAAGGAATGTGAACTCTGGGCACCAGGAATGCCAGCCGGAGTCTCCTTAAAACAGGTTTTACCCAAGACTGCCTCAGCCTGAGGGTGCGAGGACCCCAAAGAGAGATGGAATGGAAATCAGAAGCTGCTTGCAGATGGCAGCAGCCAGCAGGAGAGGTACTGCCCGAGTCCTGGGAGATCCACATGGAAAGTTCCAGTGGGCAGTCCTGGAGAAAGCCACAGACACAGCCAAGAGAACCCAGTGCCAAGCATGACCGGAGCGGTCAGGTAAGAACTCTCCTCTCTCCTTCGGCCTCACCTGGGGAGGCGTCAAGCAGTAGGTAGCTGAAGAAGGGGGAGGTTCTCACTGGCAAGACAGAGGAAAATCTTCTCTTGGAATGAAAACTGACTGTTCATAGACTAGAGTGAGTATTTCAAATTTCCAAAGTGAACATGTGTGTGTGTGCGTGTCTCAATGTGGCCATGGACTTTTTTTCATTACCTAAGAGTATCCAGAAAAGTCATAGGCCTGATCAAATTTTTATCAGGAAATGGGAAAAAAACACGCCCCACTGAATAAACTTTAAAGGAACAGTGGGAGACAAGAATAAAGCGGTGTCTTAATTATGTCTCCCAAATCACCTTGTGCAATGTACTAATTACAGCTAACCTTTGCTAAGAACTGACTACGTGCTAGGCACAAGGCCAAGGATTTTACAGACATTACATCATTCAGTCCCTCTAACAATTCCGTGAGGCAGGTATTATCCCCTTTGACAAATAAGAAAACCATGGCTCAGAGAGGTTAGGCAGCTTTCCCAGAGTCACACAGTTAGATAAGTAAATAAATAAAGTAGTAGCCTGGACTCAACCTCAGTTCTGATATCTAACCCTGAACTTTTTTACTGCCCCAGGTAAGTGGTTTTCATCAGATCGCTGTGACCATAGCAGGACAGGGACTTGGGTCCTGCTCATCATTCCTTCCCAGGAGTCCTTGAGCTAGAAAAACCAAAGAGGAGAGTTTAAAAACCATGGAATTGCATGAGCTTAGTGGTGTCTTTCAACTCTGGGATTCTAAGGTTCTATCACCTGGAGTTGGGAAGGTGGAGAAAGGTAGACCCACATAGCAGACATGGGGAAGAAGAGAAACTAAAGAGTATATATGCCATGTTCCCAGAGAGACAGCTGGAAGGAGCGGGCTCCAGCAGGTGGCACTATAACCAACCTGAGGGTCACAGAATTACAGTCATGTGTATAAATATACAGTTCAGACGATGCACATAAAGCACTTAGCACCGAGCCTAGCACCAAAGTAAGCATTACATAAATGGCAACTATGATTGTGAAAAGTTGACATATATGCCTCAAAACTTCAACATGTAATTTAATGCAACATACTCAGCCACTGACATCACTGTGTCTGTTCCATAAGGCGCTATGTTTATCATGGACGCTAAACTTTACTAGTTGAGCCAAGACAAGAAACAAACTATGCCTAAGATTAAGCTAGCCAAATCTAAAACAATTCTAGTAGGTCTGAAGCAAAGGCTCTTAAGCAGCAGGGGACCATGGAGTCCTACTGAGAAAATGATGGAAGCACGATCCCTGAATCCAAGTAAAAAAAAAAAGTGCACACACACAATTTTGCAAAGAATTATAGAAGCCCATTCATTGATTTCTTCAACGCATTACAGATCCATGGAAGCCCATTCATTCCCTCCAGGTTAATGACCACCCTTCCAGTTCCTGAGGATGCGACTGGAGGTCGGGCCAAAAGCTACCGACCCACAGTGGAGTCACCCATCCTTGCCCTCGCCACATGCTCATCATTGCTAGTCTTGATCACGATACCAAACTTAGAATGGGGAGTCAATGTACCTGATGCTGAATCCGATTTTAAACCTTTCAAGTTTAGTTGGACCCCAAAGTAAGAATTTTTAAATCGGACCCCAAAGTAAGAATTTTTAAACCTAGAAATTCTATTTTCTTGGCATGTTCTTTCCTTCCTTCCTTTTTAATAAGAGACTCCATACTGTACGATTCTGGTGGTAGTCCCCCTTTCTCGAGGGACACGCGAACAACGCATGGCCAAACAGATACTGCTTATTGCCTACTGCCTATTTCTGGCTCAACTGATTCAGGCAAGAAATCTAAACCAGACCAATTAAGATCCCTTCTTGGTATTATTGTTGGAACAATAGCAAAAGAAGCACACCCTTTTCACTGAGATCCACACTGTGAGGGTGATAGATATGTAATGCTGATGGCTACCTCTGGCACCATGGTAAGGGAATGCTTGCCCAGGAATGAAGCTGACAGAGTTTAGCAGAGCCAAAAGGTGGAAAGCGTGAAAGACAACAGCCTGATGATATCTTTGGAACCCCCGGATACAGCTATGCCTGAAGCCCATGCCAGCAGGGACATTTTAGTCATGTGAGTCAAGAAACTAGTTTAAGTCGGATTTCTGTTACTTGCAAACAAAATAATTCTCATACGCCTGTACTAAACAAAAATAAAGCCCCAAAGGAAATTCCCATTCTTCGGCAGTCCTTGTGGAATTCTAGCCTCCTCTCTGACAATGATCGCTACTGAATTAAAACTTTTTCATCCTATAACATTCCTGTAAAAAGTCTCGGCTGAACATCACCCTCATACCACCCTCTGCCTTACAGTTCATCTTACCAATGCTGCCACTAACCAGGCAATAGCTCTTGCAATAAATATTAAAATTACCAATCGGAAGAAGAGAGTCCCAGAAGAGCACAACAGTAGCCCAGGTGACAATTGGCTACCATGAAACAAATATTTGGAATCTATTAGGCCTAGTCCCATGAGCTTCTCAAACTGCCCTGCTTCTCCCGAAAGATACTGAACACCCCAGTGTCAGAAATAACCTAGAGCCATGGGGCTCAAAACAGAAGGAGAGAGACATTTGGAACAAGGAAAAAGGGCCACACTGGTCACAGTGGACAGGGTCGATGTACATCCTGTGAATCAAAAAGCTACTCCACAGGCTGAATCAGGCCGTAGAATGATTTGGGAGTGGGGAGAAATAATATTCGCAGAGTGCTTTCAGGAAGTTATTTATTTTTCTTTTAGAACAGGGAGGGTAAGTAGATTTCAACTCGTGTGCCAAATCTGGTCCAGAGCCAAATTTCCAGGCTCAGCATCAAGAGCCATGACAATCTGTGAAGTCCATCATGGGTGGGGGTTGGGGAGAGTATGAACACAGGCACTTTCCTCTGTTATTTCAGACGAAACCATTATAGTTTATCCTTGGATTAAGCAAGGCCAACAGAGAAATGCATACCTGGACCGGAAGGGCTTTTCTTGGACTGTACTCAGTGACATCATTTGCCGAGGGTGGGCCTCATTATTCTAGTTATTACGGGGATATTGTTTGCTACCTTATATGGGATTCTCTTCATGAGCACTCTAGAGAAATTACTCTTAAGTCTTGAAGCACAATTAACTTTGCTTCTTCTGAGTAACTAGTGTGCTATTATCTTCTAGCCACCGTGAATTGTTAACGGAGCGCGTTTTCCTTCTGGTACGGATTTCTCAGAAGCTCAGCGACAAGAGTGTGGGACCTGCTGGCAGCGGGGGCCGAACCTTACGTCTGACTTCACCTGACTTTTCCTTCCCCACAGATTCCCTTCCTTCCTCATTTTTCTGCATCTCATTATATCATACACATATTTAAACGCCACTTCAAAAATCTTTGAAAGAAGACAGGCACATATGTGTATACTAGATCAACAGCAATCGAAATAATGTAAAACAAATTGGATGGTGAATGGAGAACCATTTTATAAATGCTGCCTGCTGTGGTAGCCATTATGGGGAAGCCCCGAGTGAGCAGGATGAAAAGGTAGTGTCCTTGGACCAGGCATAGTCCTGGACCAACCTGTCAGGTCAGCAAATGTCTCAGTCCTCCTCCTTCCCTTCCTGCTTCCTGAGTATCTTCCCCCAGGAAATGCTTCCCTGGGCAGCTGGGTGCCCTCTGGGCCATTCCTGCACCTCCTTCACCTATTTTCTCTAGTACGATTGGTTGCTCTCCCGTGTCCAGCTCCTCCCACCAAATCAAAGCAGCTCACATGTCTACAAGACCTTGTACTGGGTACTGATAAGTTGTCAATGGTTGATAGCAGCTTAAACAAGTATTTCCTCTCTCAGGGATGAAAGCACGTGAACCAGGTATTTTGAACGAAAAAAACCCAAAGGACTAATTCACTAATGGTAGAATAGGCTGTACTTATGGTACAAATGCAATAGAACAGGCGGATCTTTTTGTAAATCTCAATTCTATGTAAAGCAGCGGGCACAGAATCACTATAGTTAGTGCCGGGCACACAGGCAGCATTCGATAAACAGTGGACACTAATTATGACTATTTCTGTTGTTATTATTTATCCGGTCACTAATACTCAGCTTACTCACTGCCTATTCCTCTATCACTGCCATGATCACAACCATGGGGGTAACCGCCTCTTTCTTAACAACAAGCTAGCCACAGGTCCACAATCAATTAATGCATTTTAATTACATTGTTTTGGTTTATAAAGCACTTGCACATACATCGTGCGTTTTGATATTCTTGGCAATCCGCGAGTTAATTATTCCCATTTTACAGGTAAGGAAACTGAAGCCCCAAAAAAGTGGAGCATACGAGTATAAGGTCCCAGAGCCAGGAAATAGCAGAGCCAGGGCTTAAATCCCAGGTCTCGTATAAATTCCTTGTTCTTTCCATAACAAGTGCTTTCCAACTGCATAGCAATCACATCAGAATCATCTGAGTGCTTTAAGATTCCTCCCCCAGCCCTCACCTCCAGACCTAATGAATGCTCACGGCCCAGTAGAAGGGACTACTAGGAGCTTATACTTCAACAGGTGCCTCATGTAACCCTGATGAGCGGCTGGTGGGTGACCAAGTGCAGTGTCCATGCTGCTTCCTGGTCGACTACGTACCTGTTGAACTCTCAGCCCTGTGCTGATGACTGCAAGGAAGGCATAGGTAGCCTTGTGCTCTTAAAGTGCTGACAAAGCAATGGAGAAAGTAAGACTAGCCAAGAAAGCAGTTCAGAGCAGGGCTGATCACGGCAAGGATTCGGACAGCAGGAACAGGCAGGGAAGACCACAGTATGGAGGAGGGAAGATTCTACTGGGTCCTGCAGAACGGGAAGGATTTCCAAATAGAGAAGGGGTGAGTAGCACAAGGTATCCTCAAGAGAAATGGTAAATAGACTATCTGGCTAGAATAAAAGGAATAGTGGGAAGGGAGCAAGAGAGGATGGGGCCCGATAATGGAAGTGGAGAAGCCAGAGAGAAGAGTCTAGGCTGGTGTGGGGGCTGATAGGGAGGCACTGACAGTTTTTGAGCACAGTAACATCCTAACAGATGAATTGATAGATGACTAGTGTGGCTGTCATGCAGGGACTCAGCTCCCGCTCCCTACATAGAATGCAGGACATGGCGAGGCCAAAAAGGAACACCCACGGAGTCATGGATAGGGGGTTCATACCACGATATTCTCGATGGTGTCTAGTTCAGACACAAAAGCAAACATCTGCCAGTACCCCAACGAGGGGTCTTCCCACACCCCAGTCTCACCGGCGGCCGGGCGAGACACAGGAAGTAGGATCCACATGATCTGCAATCTGCCATCCACGCTTGCTAACCCCACTTGCTAGCAGCAACCTGCGCTTGCTAGCTTAGCTAGGCAGTTATATTAGTGGCTAATGGCTAACTGGTTACAGCTGATGGCCAACTAGTCACAGCTGATGGCCATCTACTCCCCAAGCCAGCACCTTTCCACGTGAGGTCGAGAGCCTGGAAACTGCTCTCCTGGCTCTGTCCCCACAGTGGCAGTGTTATATAGAAAGAAGGAAGGGTTGGAGAGTGGAAAACCTGGTACTGGCAAGATTACCTAGGAACCTGCTGAACTGACTGGGATGGCAGACGACAAAGGGTAAGACCAGGATTACAGGGCCTGATATTCAGAATGGGATGAAAGGACGGGTTATAAGACAGGCGTGTGAACCGAGTCCTCTCACTCTCCGTGATCTTTCATTCGATCATAGCTATTTTTATGTGATTCAAACATAAAAACATTAAATGGTCGATTGTATGAATGGCCACAATTCTTCCACTCCCTGTATCCATGCTCCTTGTAATGTAATTCTGCAGCTGTTCTCACCAAGAGGTAGAATCTCTATCTGTAACCTCTTGAATCTAGGCTCGCCAGAGAGCTTGCTTTAGACAACAGAACGTGGTGGAAGCAATGTAGTACCAGTTCTGGGCCTCACAATGCTTCTGCTCTCTCTTGGTACTCTGCCCAACCCCCATGTGAACAAGCTCACGGTAGCCTATGGGATGGTGAGACATATGTCTTAGTCATTGTAATCACTCCAACTGACAGCCAGGTGACCTCCAGGAACAAAGCCTAGCTGACCAAGACCTGTAGCTACCTGCAGATACATGAATGGTTCCACCTGAATCAGAAGAGTCATACAGCTGGGCCCAGTCTAAATCACCAACCCACAGAATTGTGGGATGAAGAAATGATTGTTGAGTCAGTAAATTTTAGCTCAAATTTCTGGCCAGAAATTTCTGGGCGGTTTGTTATGCAGCAAAAGCTATCTGCTACACATTGCAAATAACAGTATTACCAGAGTATCAGGGAGTGACGCGACAGGAAAGCTCCAGAAGCTTTCTCACTTAAAAAGTATATTACTCTCCTAGCTCTAAAGGAAATTTGCTACCACTTGCAGATCTGTTAGCTCACAATAATCACAGTCAGGTTCAAAGAGAGATGAGAGAAAAAAAGAGAGCAATAAGAAAGCTAATATGTTATAGCCGTGAGCCAATTTTCATTACAACACACTGCAAAGAACTGTCTGCATTCCTTGGCTGAAGTAACACTTTGTTGTTGTGGATACCGCTTGAAACTAGCAGACCATCAACAGGGGACTGGAAATAGTTTCATTGCAAAAAAAGTTTTTATTTTAATAGTATTTGGCATGTAATCACAGATCTTTTCTCTGACCATGTCCTTAGCAAAAGTACATGGATTGATCTGTTGTTTTTAAGGCAGGAAAACATCTTAAGTCATTTCAGAGAGAGAGAAAAAAAAAAAGTGTGAATAAACAGACATCTAATTATAGTACTAGTAAGGATGCATCTCACTCAGAAGTGTAAAAATCATACCCAAAACAATGTCAAACAGTCACTTTGTTTTAAACATAAAAGAGAACTTACCAGTAAGACGTTGTGTGGCCCACCGTTTTCAGGTTTCAAGTGGGGGAATAATCTGAAATAGAATTAAAGATTCCATAAGTAAATCCCATATGGAAAGGGTGTGTTTCCGATCCCAAGTGACTGACATAATGTTGAGTATTATTTCTTTAGTTAAAGATTAGCAAAGTTTTTTCTGGCTCCTGATGGAATAGGGAGAGTTTTTCGCCTACATATTTCAACTTCCTGAACAGAGAGCATTCTCTCATCTACTTCAGGGAGTGCTGAAAGGCTGAGCCCAGTATAACTATAAATGGTAGTGTTTTCATCCAAACCCCTCCAAGTCAGCGGAAGTCTCCCTAGTTATTGCTCTTGCCTTGGTCCCTCAATCCCCTTCTACTGGGACCAAGCCATGTCTCCCTTTATGGAACCAACTAAAACAACAAATGGTCCAGCATAACTTGAATAGCAATGGGAGGCGTATACAAGGCTTTCCAACACTGGTCACCTTATCACGACCACAATTTTTTTGTTTTGTTGATAATGGTGAGCCTAAGGCAGAGCTGTTCACCAGAAATATAACACAAGCCGCATATATAATTTTATATTTCCTAGTAGCTGCATTAAAAACGCAGAAAGAAAACAGATGAATGTCACTTTAATAATATATTAATGGAACTGAATTTATTCAGACTATTATTTCATCACAACCAATAAAAACAATTATCAATGAGACATTTTACTGTTTTTTTTTCCATACTAAATCTTCAAGGCCCAGTACATCTCACCTCGGGCTAATCACATTTTAAGTGGTCAGTAGTCACAGTGGCTGGTGACTATCACACCACACAGTACAGGCCGAGGGAATCTGTTCTTGGCCTTCAGGCCTGGAATCTGTTCTTGGATCTGGCAGGGCTCCAAACTGAGTCAAATGCATATGGGAATCTTATTCATCTATTTTCCTGCTCCTGGTAATCCATCATTACCCCATTCATGATGTCATTTTAGTAGAAATAACACTGTAGTAATAGCAAATACTCATATAGCACTTACTACGTGCCAGCTGTTTTCGGCATGTTCCTATGTTTCCTCAATTAATCCTCACAATCACTTCATGAGATAAGTATATTATCATTCCGATTTTGCAGTGAGGAAATTGAGGCACAGAGAGGTTAAGTGACCTACTCAAGGTTATACGCTAGTGGGATTCTATTTCAAATAGTCTGTCCCCTGAGCCCATGTCCTTAGCCGCCATACTCTCAATTAAATTTGAATGGCTCAAAATAAGATAATTGCTTTCAGTTTTAATTATAACCACCAAGTGATCCAAGGCTGCTCTCATGATACACAGTCAGATAATAGCAGCGATGGCAGATGGAAGAGTTATGGGATGTGCTAGCAAATTAAGTTAAAAACAATTTAGGGTGAGAGCACAAAAACCAAAAGCAGGCCTGGGGTCAAAAGACTGCATGCATTGCATCTGGGGGCCTATTTGGATGACCAAAGTGGGGGTGCAGGGGGAGGTTGATGTGGAGCCTCTGGAAATCTTGTCTTCATGATTTTTCTGAGAGAAGGGTCTATCACCCTCATTGGATTCCCAAGGGTTTGTAACAGACATCTCTATATCTGTCCTAGCAGGGGTAGAGAGTCAGAGGAAGTATCAGGTAGAAAGAAATTAAGGAAACACATCCTTTTCACTTTATTAATCTGTGCTTCCCAAAAGAAATCACACCTACTAAGACAAATCAGATGCACCCATGTGAACTCCCTGCCCAAATCACAGGGAAGGAGGTTGGTCAGTGACACTGTTTAGAATCAACAGGCCACAGGCTGAGGGCACAGTGGAGTACTGCTGCCCGTCTCACACACAGTGGCTTCCTCTAGGTTCCTCAGCCCAGTCTCCAAAGTCCCAGGGAGCTCATGCCTGTCCTTCTCTCTGGGCGCTCACCCAGGCATCTCGTCCTTTCGTAACACATACCTATTACAGGTCCCTACATGCCCCCCTCTCACTCTGCTGCGCCTTTGCAGATTCTGTCCTTTCTGTCAAATATGTCCTTTTTCTACAGTATCAGCCTATCTGCAAGTCTCAGTTCAAGTCACGTC
This sequence comes from Rhinolophus sinicus, assembly GCF_057876585.1. Taxonomy (NCBI): domain Eukaryota; kingdom Metazoa; phylum Chordata; class Mammalia; order Chiroptera; family Rhinolophidae; genus Rhinolophus; species Rhinolophus sinicus. Next base: position 49,688,513 of record NC_142514.1, read on the forward strand.
CTCTGGGAAGCCTTTGTGAACTCCTTTAGCCGGCTTAGGGACAACTTCTCTACAGTAACAGGAGTATTCATTCAATTCAATCAATAATTATATACTACTACTACTGATAATGACAAAGGCTGATTTTTATGGAGTTATGTACCAGGCACTGTTCCAAGTGCTTTGTGTGCCACTTGAATCCACTCAGTAACCATATGGTGTAGGTTTTTATTACCCCACTTAGCAGGTTCACAAACTGAGGCATAGAGGTTAAGTCAGTAGCCTAAGGTGACATGGCTTTTAAGTGGCAGAGCCAGACTACAAACCCAGACAATGTGGCTCCAAAGCCTGCTCTCTTAATGCCTGTATCATACCTGCCTCCCACTATGTTCCATGCCTTCTACTCTCATTGTCTCCTACTTTCCTCCATTAATGCAAGTGGCTCCTGTGTTTTGGTTTTTCATTTACTGGTCTCTCTGCCCACCTGTTTGCAGAAGTTAAGAATGTGTCTAACTCATCTTTGTCTTTCCAGGACCTAGCAAGGTGTCAGTATATAGTAGACGCTCAATAAAAGCACACACAGGAAAACACTGGAACAGCATTGGAAGGACGGGGACAAGGCTACAAACTTGGGCCTAATAAAAACACAATAGGATAAAAAGTTTCTGAATATGAACTTTAACGAAGCAAGTTTTCACTTCGTCTTCCAAATCCAGCCAGTGCCAGGGAATGTTCATTTCCCAGGGCCTGTTTGGTACTAGAAGAGATGCACCTCAGAGCTTGGCCAACTTGATCGTATCGCCAACTAGTTCATCGGTTTCATTTAACTTTGAACATGGATCTAAGTAACAACATGCCCTCTGAAAGCCTCTGCTGGCCATTATAAAGGAATGCTAGAAAAGATACTGCCCTTTAAAAAAAATGAAATAGAAAGAAAGGACACAAAACCCTGTTTCTTAAGGCTTTCTTCGTTTCAAATAATTCAATGAGCATATTCCAAATAGTAAAACAAACAAACAAACAAACAAACAAACAAACAAACAAAAAACAGTCTCATGTTGAAAAATCTCCTTGTTCTGTCCAGACGTGACTTTGCCATTTTATACCCTGGAATTCCATACACTTCTTTCCATCACTATCTAAACTCCCCTTGGATGAATACAGAAAGTGACCTTAACAGTGGGAAAGACTCAAGTTTCAAGATCTGGGACATACACGGACCTCTAGGAAGAAAAAGAACTCTTTCTAGCTCATGTCAGAAATTGCATCTGGACCATGGCCCAGCCTGCACTCACAGATAAATGCAGTTAGCCATAACGCCCACCTTTCCTATAGCATCCAGAATATAAAAGAAACTGCCAACTTCCCATGTATATGGATGTTAGAATCATCTCATCCCATCATTAAAACCAAATTGTAAATTTTTTATTTGACTCTTGGTATCTCATCTCCTTCCACAATAAACATTATGATTGAGAGGTTTACTGAGTACAAATTGTGTACAGGCCACCACTGTAGGTGTTGGAGAGACAGCAGTGAATGAGATAAACAAGGTTCCTGATACAGGGGCTCTCCCATTGTAACGGGAGACAGAAAATAAATATGTAAAGAAGTAAGTAAAATAACTTCAAACAGTAATTAGTTCTATAAAATTTTTCATACAAGCAGGGAGTGATGTGACCTACCGTGTTTCCCTGAAAATAAGACCTAGCCAGACAATCAGTTCTAATGTGTCTTCAGGAGCAAAAATTAATATAAGACCCGGTCTTATTTTACTATAAAATAAGTAAAATAAGTAGTTAAATAAGTAAAATAAGACCGGGTCTAATATGACATAATATAATACAATGAATATAATAATATAATATAATATATAATCCCGGGTCTTATATTAATTTTTGCTCCCAAAGATGCATTAGAGCTGACTTTCTGGCTAGGACTTATTTTCGGGGTAACACAGTACTACAAAGTTTAATAGTGCCTCTTTGGTAGCAGTATGGAGGAGTCTGGAAGAGGTAACAGTTGATGAATGGGTCAACGGTGACCAATCTAAGGCCCTCACTTGTTCAGGTGAGATATGATGATATCTTGGTTCAGCAAGTAGAGACGGAGAGAAGTGGATGGATTCAGTGTAGTTCTGGAGGTAAAACAATTAGGACCTGCTGCTGACAAAGCAGATGCAAGACATGAGGGAGACTCGGAAGGGGTCAAGCAACTGGGTCGATGATGGCTTTGTTGGAGGAGAAACAGGTTGAGAGAAGAAAGACAATCAAGAATTCTGATTTGACTTTGTTAACTTCGAGACATCCAAGTACCGATGTCAAGAAGGGATTGAGAAGCATAGAACTGTGCTGTCCGATATAGTAGCTACTAGCACATGTGAGATTTAAATTCAAATTAAATACAATTAGAAACTAATTCCCCCAGTTTCATGAGCCAGGTTTCAAGTGATCAAGCAGACGCAGAAGCAGCTACTTTATTGACTAGCATGGGTATAGCATATTTCCATCATTGTAAAAAGTCTATTGGGCAGGATTTGTCTAGAACAGACATGATAACTTGCTAGACTCCCTTCATTACTGTCAAGTTTACTGCAATTATAAAATGTATAATTACAGAAGCTCCCCCTTATATGCAGGGGAAAAGTTCCAAGACCCCCAGTGAATGCCAGAAACTGTGTATAGTACTGAACCCTATACATACTGTTTTTTCCTATACGTACATACCTATGATAAAGCTTAATTTATAAATTGAGGCACAGTAAGAGATTAACAACAAAAACTTATAATAAATAGAAAAAGTGTATTGTAATAAATTATGTGAATGTGGTCTCTCTTAAAATATCTTATTGTACTGTACCCACACTTCTTCTTGTGAGGATGTGAGGTGATAAAATGTCCACATGACGGGATGAAGTGAGGTGAAAGAGACAGTAAGTAAAGTGAGAGTTACTTGAAGCAGTGTGATAGTGCAATAGTTGATCTAGTAACTGACACGGTTACTAAGTACTAACAGGCGGGGAGTCTGTATAGCGGGGACATGCTGGACAAAGATGATTTATGTCCCAAGCGGGCTAGGATGGGATGGCACAAGATTTCATCACACGACTCAGAACAGTGCACAATTAAAAACTTATGAACTGTTTATTTCTGGAATTTCCCATTTAATTTTTTTGGACTGCAGTTAACTGCCAGTAACTGAAATGGTGGAAAGTGAAATGGTGCATAAGGGGACAACTAGATAGCCCCGGGAGAGCTTTAGCTTTAAATGGCGATTGGATTCTGATCTTTCTGAACATATTTGTTTCTAGTCTCACTTTAATTCTCTAGAAAAAATAACATAACAGTGGCACTATAGGAGAGTGGAGTGAATACTAGATTTACAGGCCTGGTTTTCAGCTGTCTTCACTACCAGGGATTTCCAGTAAATCACTTAACTTGTATGTGCTTCAATTTCCCAATCTACAAAACAGGGGGTGACCCTGAATGAACTATATTGAGAAGTACGTTGGAGAATGTTTCCAGCTCTTGAGATATTGCCACTGTTCTCTAGTCAGGTCTATTATGTTTTCATTTGCAAATTCTGACATGATGTTATCTCAGATGGCAAAATGGATATAAAAGGGCCTTTAAAACATATGAAAGGCCCTAGTGTCGGCATCAAGGGTACATGTTCTGCAAAGGTGAGGCTAAGTTGAAAAAAATATACCCTGTGCCTTGAGTCCATCACAGAATCTTGTCTGTTATTAGATGTTGGCAGGGATATTGAGTTTATAAATACTATATGTGCCCAAGAATCACGAATCAAGTCTTGAGCCCCAAAGGTAAAAAGGCAGTAGGAACCAAAATGGTGACATTTTCCCCCATTGTGCAAGGGCTTCTGTCCCAGGGCAGGGCACACCCTGAGTGGGTGAATTGGCCTACTTTAATCAAATAGTGCCACCCTGTTATCTCTGCCTTGAGACTGGCTCCTGTCTGGAAGAGCTGGTCTGGGCTGTTCCGAGGGAGAAACCCTTCCTTCTACCTGGTCACTGTCCTTCATCCCCAGAGAGCTTCTAGAGACTTAAATTTTGTTTGCAACTGAGTAGCGGGTGATATAGGTCCTTAACTAATTTGTAAATAATTTGGTGGTGAGGGGAGAAAGTATCCTGATTATGCCAAAGCTAGTGAGACATTATAAATATACATGTATTCCTATTTTGCCAAACTGTTAAGAGACTATATGAAAACAGCAAGCAATTCATTGAAATGTTACACACAACATACATATATATCTTTCTATTGAAAGAGTAAAGGCAGTTTTTGTTTTGTTTTGTTTGTTTGTTTTTCAATGACAATTTTAGAAGGATAGCAAGCTTCTTTGGAATTGACCCATATCCCCACTACCCTAGTGCTTCTCTCTACTTTTGCCTGTTACCCTCCATAGCTGCACATGTTTTTATATGTCTATGGCTATAATTTATATTAGTAGTAAAATTAATGAAGGCATTGGAGTTGGACAGATCTAGGTTTGAATGTTGGCTCCTCAACTACTAATGAGCTGCAAACTTTTGGACAATTTACTTTTAAGCCTCAATTTCTAAAGTGTAAAAATACCTTTTGCACATAGCCGCTGTAAGGATAAAATGGGAGAATGTTGGCACAGTGCCACTAGGAAAGAGTCCAAAAATGATGGCGATTATTTTCTTCTTTCATTTTACTTTAAATCTTAAATATTTTTTATGTGTTTCTACACATATTCATGATGATTATCTAAGGGGTGTAATAATAGTCTTTCATGTTGAAAAGTCATAACTTACGAAATCACTCCCTGAAGGCTGAATATTTGTTATTGCCATTTTTTATTATTATAAATAAGATTGCATTGGATATCTTCATGCTTTAGCTTTTTTTCATTCCTTTAACTTAGTTCCCGAGATTCCCTAAATTCCTACAGTAGAATTAGGTGTTTTTTTTTGCTTTTAAAGTGTCTTTTATTAACATACAATAATACCACTAACAAAATAGTGGAGAATTTCTGAAACCTTGACATTTTATCCACAAAAAGGTATTCCTAATGCTGTTTGAATTTGTGTTTCTAAGAAAATTAATGAGGGGGAACACTTTTTTTCCTTTGTTCATTAATGGTCCGTCACCTTGAAAAGCAGTAAGTTTACATTCTTCACTTATTTTTGTGGTAGGATCTTGATGGTTTTCTTTGGAATTTGAATGAGTTCTTTACAGTGCAGGATACTCAAGAGTTAATATATATGTATTTGCTATAAAAATGTTTCAGATATTTTATAATTTTAAGATAATCTTTTCATTTACACAGCATTTTACTAAACAATAAGCAACAGCCATATTTTGTATGAACCTCATGAGCCAGGATATTGCTTCTTGGCAAATGTTTGGATTTGGTTGTTTTTTAACGTCTATTTACAATGCACTTTGATTTTCACAGCAACCCTGCGAGTGAGTTGGGGAGTCTGAGAATTCGCACTGTGTGGCAGAGAAAACCGAGACTCCGACAGGCCAGGTGACTTAGACAGAGCCACCAGATCCTGGATATCGGCCAAGTTTGGGCTCAGGCCTTTTCCTGAACCAAAGGACCTCTCATGAAAGGAAGTTTGTGAGGTAAAATGAAGAGATGTATTTTGTGCAAAATGCATTCTTATCGAAAGCACCAGCTCCCCATCATTTCCTATTAGAAAGCCTTTATACAGAGCATCAAAAAAGCCGTGCCTGCTGCACTGGAGGCACTCAAGAAATGTCAGTAGTATTTGAGGAAATCCACCAAAACAATGGTTTACATAAGTGACCATCCTTAAGCAGTTTTTATGCAGTTAAAATAACTTAAATAACTTAGACCTAAATTAAGTGTTGCCTTTTTTTTAAAAACCTAGTGTGAATGCCACTTCCTTCCCCATATTCCTTCACTCTTTGGCTCAAGGAAACCCCTCCTCTCCTAGAATTTCTACAACCTTTACCACTTCCGACCTTTTATTACAAGTACTTCAGAGTATGTTTTACCTTTTCTACTAGATGATAAGGAACCAAGCGTCCATATCTTATTTGAGTCTGTATCTCCCAACGACCTGAGGCCCTGCTCTGCACAGAGGCAGCACTCAGTCGGTGTTTCATGAAGCATTAGGGGAAGAATTTTATAGAGTTCAGAGACAACAGTTAAAAAAAATTATAGTTTGGTTAAAGATCAGAGGATTAAAGTATAGGTTGCATTAATGTGTGCTTTTTGCTACAGTCCTCCTTATTTTCGCAAGCATACTATCATGAGACAGCTCTAATACACTTTTAGGCCAGAAGTCCACATTAGTTAAACAATACTAAACCACATTAAACAGAATGTCCAGAAATGTTTCCAGCCTTGGACAAATCTCTATAATTCTGTAGATATATCTGTTATGCTTTTATTTGCAAATTCTGACATAACTCATTCCTTAAAAATTCACTGTGTACACAGACACACAGAAAGACACACACACACACACACACACACACACACACACACACACACCCCACGTAAGCACAAAAGTCCTGGTTCAGCATTTGGGAAAATCTCAGATAAAAATATGGAACATCTGTTTCCTAACATCAGGAAAATTCACAGGAAACGATTAATGTTTACTAAGGAGAAAGAAAAATAATCTGAATCAAATTACGAAATGAAACATCCAAAACGCACAATTTAATACAGTATAGCCTGCGAGTCATCAGCTCTTCAGAACTGAGGGGAAGATTTCACATTTTACTGAAACCTGTCAAAGCAGAAATATTTTTGTTCTGTGTCTATACAAATAAACATACAATTGTATGCCCTTATCCTATATAACACTCTCAGGTCCTACTGGTAGTTTTGGAACCCTTGGCAGTTTGGGTTGGTTGCTGCGTGTGTATTGTCCTAACATGCTCAGTGCCTTATAGTGCAAATTAAGACCTAACTATTCTGGATGGTGGTCCCTGGATGGAGAGCATGTGGCTCTTTTGAGAAAGATCTAGAGTAGTTTATGTCTCCGCAGGAAAGCAAGAAGGACAGTAAATGACAGGACCACAGCGCGGCTAAAGCAAACTGTAGATGAAAGTGGTTTATTGCCCAGCGGCTCTTCCACTATCCTGCTCCTTATAAGCCTCTCTGTACCTACCATGTCCCTGGCAACAGGATGGTGCTGGGGATACAGCAGAGAATAAAATATAGTCCCTCTCAAGGAGCCTGCAGTAAGTCATGCGGACAACTGATCAGGCAATTATAGCTCCAATGGCACATAATTTAACCACAGTAAGTGAAAGAAGCTCTGGGAGCACACAGGAGAGGTGCCTATACCAGCCTGGGATGATCATGGAAGGCTTCCAGGAGGAAGCAGCATTGAAGCTAAAGGGTGAAGAATGACCAGGGTTAGCATGAAGCTGAAAGGAGGGAGCCGTGAGCAAGGCAGAGGGTACAGCTTGTGCAAATGCCCGAGAGGAAGCAAGAGTACCTATGCTCACTAGGGGCTGCAAACAGCTTAGTGCACTGTATGTAGTAAAGGAGTTTCTAATGAGAGAGAAGCCTTACTACCTAAGAGGCAAAAGCAGGCAAAGCCAAAGAGGGTAACAGTGAGAACACGGGGCCAATGGAAACAACCCAGGAACTCTAGCATCCTCACTTCAGAAAGACCTAGCACTGACTCATCCAGGGGGAACAACCAAGACCCTTTTAGGTGACAGGCTTCTAGAGGACAAGGAGACAGACTGTTCCATCAGAGATGATGCTGGTCCCCAACTCCACAGAAAAACCAATAGCCAGCTACCCAACCCCAGACAGGAACAGTAAGCAGGCCTTAGCACAAGCCCATGAGGAAGGCAGAACTATGCCCATTTTACAGACATATTGCTGGTTTTAGAAAAAAAATATTTATTGATATTCCTCTCTGTTCACTGATCCTATCTGACTAGGGAAACCAACTTATGTTGGTATGGCTGGGACTTTCCATTTTTATCACTGAAAGTTCTAAATCTTAGGAAACCCCTCAGTGCCATGCAAACCAAGATGGTTGGTCACCTACTCAGAGTTTGTGAGGTGCATGAAGTGGGCAGTAGGGTTTATGCCCCAGGTTTTTATACTGAAACTGGTGCAAAGTTAAATGTGGTCTAATCCCCTGAGAGCTAACCTGGACACTTTGAGCTATGGGACCCTCTGAGATATCTTGGGGGGCTTATCTGGGGATCCTATATCAGTTACAATAATTCATACGGAATAATATTTGCAAAGCACAAGACTAGCTTAGGGCCTTGTGATCACTAGCTGTCGTGCTGAAGGGAAAGCATCACTTACCTAATGCTTACAGAAAGCAGTAATTAGTCAAAAGACTGAATTTAATTTTTGTCGTTGTAAACTGAAAATTAATCAAATATCTTTCAACTTTAACTTTTAATATTGAAAATCTTCCTTAAAAAATTAGTCTACTTCCCCACACAGAGTAGTAAATATATATTCATATTTAACTAAGGATCTTACAGTGTCCCACCCATTGCAATTGCTTACATTCTTACTGTCCAACAGACAGTTAAGCAAGTGCAGAAGGCAAAGGAAAACAACACAACAGTTTCCAATAAATACAGCCACAATAGGCTATTGCTTTATGGCTATATTTGACAGGCAGAGAGTGGCTGAGAAATCTGCACAGAATGAAAGCAAAAAACTGGGCCTTGTACAACTACAGCAAAGAAAATGACCGCGGATTGTGACTGAGATGATGGCAATACTTGAGCGGTGGCTACAGTGCTGTTGACTCAGGCAGCTGCCGCACACAGTTCTTGTCGGACAAAAGGGAGCATAGCTCTGAAACAGCACTCCTTTCCTTGCAAACGGGTAATGAGTACAACCGTCCCTGAGGAGGATGCAGGACTTCAAACTGATAAGAGCCATGGGCCCACCATGAAATCCTGTTTTAAAGGCATCCCCCTCAACCCCCCAGGAAGCTCAGCTAATGTTAGCCAGGCTCAGTGCTCCTTGTGAGAACTCCTGACCTAGCAGTAGACAAAGATATGCGCCTTAGACTCTGGCAACAAACAATGATCTCCAACACATTTCTGGTTCGTTTTCAATGCGAAAATATTTTCAAAAGCCGACCATGCTATTCAAGCCGACCTTGAATAGAGCTATTCAAGGAAAAAAACACGATTGAGTAAGGTTCATTTTTACTAGCCTCAGGAAAGATTAAAAAAAAAAAAAAAAAGTAAAATTTAGCAGCATTTATCACTGGTAATCTATATTTGAACTATGTTTCCTTCTAAAAATTGCAATTTTAGGGGAGGATTGTGGGTAACTGAGATTCTACTGTATGTTGAAAATAATCATTTTGACCACGAGGCTTAGCTTTCTAGTTGTATCACTCCTTTCGATGACACTCTTTCTGTTAGACACTGAGAGAGAGAGAGTCATCACAGAAATATTCCGGTTATGTCCGCCGCACAGAGTCAGGCAGCATAATAAGGGCAGGATGCAGCAAAGGGCACTGCCCTGAGCGTGGGTCAGAAAAACAAGACATGGGAGGTTTTGTTTTCATGCTGCCAGGCCTTTGGCATGGATGAGCATTCTTCTCCTGGCCTTGGACTCCGAAGGAGAGAAATGAGAAGCTCCTCAGGAGAGGCTGTGAGTGGCTCCCTCCAAGCCCCACGTGTTCACAGACTTGTGGAACGCGTGTGCCATGAAATATCCCAACCTGGTTTGGGGGCTTTGCCACCACTGAATGATTCAGTCTTACATCGTAACTACCAAAACATGGATGGGCAGTTGAGAATCTTTTTGTCACTGAAAACCAATCAAAGGAGTAGATAAGTTACAGAGATTCTAAGAAATTGTTCCTCTTTTCCTGTATCATCAAGAGATCAATAGCTTGTAAAAATAAACAAAACCAACTATGTTCAACACAATTATAATCCACTCAAAGCCACATAAATTCACCAGGAAGAAGATCGTTCCTGCGAAAACCAACCCTTTTGGTACAACCTACCTGTTCTTACACCTCCCACTTGCTTCCTGGGCAAAGCCGCCTTTGCTGTCTCTACTGTAACATTAGTTTTCCTGACATTTTTTTTTCTATTGGGGAAGGGGAACAGGACTTTATTGGGGAACAGTGTGTACTTCCAGGACTTTTCCCAAGTTTGCCATTATTAGTTGCAGGGGGCACAGCCCACCATCCCTGTGGGAGTCAAGGAATCGAATCGGCAATCTTGTGGTTGGGAGCCCGCACTCCAACCAACTGAGCCATTTGGGAGGCAGCCCAGCTCAAGGTGCCGTGTTCAACCTTAGTTGCAGGGGACAGAGCCCACCATCCCTTGCAGGAGTCAAGGAATCCAACTGGCAACCTTGTGGTTGAGAGCCCACTGGCCCATGTGGAAATCCAACCGGCAGCCTTCGGAGTTAGAAGCACAGAGCTCCAACCGCCTGAGCCACTAGGCCAGCCCTCCAGACATTTTTTATGGACCTTCCCATTTTACATATTTTCTGAACTACACAACTGGCTGACCCTCCCTTGGGGAAGTGATATCTTCACTGCACCAGAAAAAAACACAAACCACCACCCAGAGCCAAGGGGGAAAGAAATCTCGTTCATCATACCACTGGGAGGGTTTTAAAGGCAGCCCAGGGCATTTGACAGTGTTCTGACCTAGGAGTGAGCCGTTTCCATGCTCAACCCCTCTCCTTGGGGCCTCCTGTTTCTCATTGTTTACATATCTGCATGGACAACTTGATTATAAGGTCCTTTGACTGCATATCCCATTCTTTATACTTCTGTGTATTTATTTTCCTGACCATAAGAATGAGCTCTTTATGTAATACATCCTGGTTTTCCAATAAATGGGGGGGCGGGAAGAGCTCTGGATATATATGTTTACATATAGTTATCTGCATCTGAAATGCTCACAGTGGCCTAGTGGAAGAGTAATGGACCGGCTAATTCAGAAATTAGGTTCTGTGGATGAAAAACGGGGGTTCTGTGGAAAGTAACCACACAGGGTGATCTGATCATAAATTCCTAACTGGGCAGGTCAGGTGGGTAGTCACTCTCCAGGCCTGTAACTTCTCTAGTGAAGGGTTTTAAGCCAGCCCTGTCCATTGTTTCTGTGCATCTAGGTTAACACACTTTTGAAATAAGCCATAATCACCCTCAAGAGAGCACATAATCTTGTTAACTATCCTGTAATCCAATCCCCACTTTGTTTTCCCCAACCTCCATGTAATCTCCCCTCCTTAATTTAAAATGTATAAAAGAAGCTGCAAAACTGTCACTTTAGCTCAAATAAACTTACAAAAATTCTCTACAGATTTGGACATTTCTTACGTCAATAGTTCCTATCTATCTCCTATTGCCAAAGCTAGCTTTTATTCCTGTGAACAAGTCTCCCTGAATTCTATGAATGTTTGCAGATACTGATGATATAGGATAGGTTTTCTTAATCTTTGAACACTCACCCGCATCTCTGATAAGCATAAAATCCTTCCCTCCCCCAACTAGATTCTGATGTGCCCTTCCTTTGATGTTTTGGGAAACTATGATAGCATTCTCAGTTGACTTTGCTGGATTCTCTCCTCTTCTAATCTAATAACTTTCAAATCTACATCTTCATTCCTAGCCTTTCCTCTGAACTACAGAGTTATTTATCTCACTGATTTCTTAACATCTGCCCTACAATGCCTTGTTAGGCATCTCAAACTTAACCACAGCCACCACCAAATTAATATCTCCCCACACAGTTGCCCCCCTGGGGCTCCCAATGCTGAAAGTGAGACACCATCCTTCAGGCCCTGGTTGAAGCCCAAATTCTCATTCACCTTTGTCTCCATCCTCACCAACTCTACATCCAGTCAATCCATCAGTAAATCCTGCCAGCCCTACCTTCAAAATACATCTCCCAAATCCAATCACATCTCAGCATCTCCTCCACTGTCCCGCCAAAACACCCCACCCCTACCCTAGTGATCCAAACTATCAGCATCTCAATGTCTAGTCTCCCCACAGCAGGAGCGTCATCAGATCACTTTATTCCCCTATTCAAAACTCTCCAATGGCTTCCCAGCATGCATTGCACACACACTCAAGTCCACCCTTTGGCTTCCCAGACTATACATGAACTCTATCATCCGACCACACTGACCACCCCTTCTCCTCAAATATGCCAAGCAACCCCCTGCCTCAGGGCCGTGGCATTGATTCTTCCTTCTACTTGAACTTCTCATAGACACCCTAAGCCTGTACACTTCTCATCCTCTCATCTTTCAGGTCTCTGTGACAAGAGTTATCTCCTCAGAGAGACTCTACTCTGTCTTCCTCGACCTGCTCTTTTTTGCTTCATAGTACTTAATGCTCTATTTTCTGTCCTATTGAATAATTAGCCCTCTCCTGTACTGGAATGTAAACTCCGCAAGAAAAGGATGTTGTTTGTTCACTGCTGTACCCCCAGTGCCTGAGGCGACGCCTGACACAGACTAGGCATTCAATAAAATTTTTTTGTTGTTGTTACTGAATGAATGCATATTCTCAACTTGCCAGAAATATTTTGAACTTGATTTTCGGATGTTTGTATTATGAAATAAATATTTCCCCTCTTCCCAAGTGAATTATAAGATAATACATGATTTTTACATGACACATGCCTCCCCTTTAGATGGATATGTCTGCCCTCTCTGAAACACCCCACTGAGGAGTGGGCGAGGGTGCCCCATCCTCTTGAGGATCAATGATGTGGTCGAGGATCAATGTGATGGCTGAGTTCGGTGTATACAAATTCATGGCTATACCTGAGTTTTTACTAAGCATCTGACATGTTTTGCAATCTTTTGCCTCACACTAAATAAAGCCTTAAAGCTTTACGGCCTTAAAAAAAAAAAAAAAAGAATAAAGCTCAGAGATTCAATAAAGAGACTGTCTGCCTTATTTATGGCAGTGTCAGTGTTTCTTTCAGTTAATTCTGAATACGGCAGGCTCTGATTTCAATGCCAAGTGGTTTGCTACACTATTTTTATTGTATGCTTCCAGGCAGTTTGGCCCGGCAGCCACAGAAAATACTGTGGAATATTAAGAAAACCCTTCGGAAGAGACAGAAGGAAGAAGGAAGCACAGATCCCTCCTGCCAGGCATCTCCAATACACTTGGGTTTTCTGGTTGCTTCTTTAATATGGGTGCTTTTAAGAAGAGCAGTGTTTTCCTTCATGAATGAGCCCCATTTATCATGATGCACCAAGTGGTCAGTGTTAGCTCCGAGGGGACAGCCATTCTCCCAGTCCTCTGGCATTTTCCCAGGATGGCAGTGAATGCTACCCCACAGGGACCAGTATCTCATTCTGTGAATTCTACCTTTCTCGCCTTTACTTGGTCTCTTAGCAAATCTCAACTTCGAAGAGTTCAGTCAACTGGCATTTGTTTATGCAAAGTATCTTTTCTCCTAAAGCATTATCTTTCTGGAGTTTTTATGGGAGACTGTGGAATTCTTATATAAAAATATATTATCAATCTCCAGTCACTTGAGAAATGGCGCAGTTCAAGGATATGATCAAATACTAACATTAGAAATAACATAAATAGAAAACACTAATCAGTATCAGTTCTGACCTTTTACCTCTTCAATAAATAAAATGCAACAAATCATATGGAAGTTTCAGTGAACTTATATTTACATGTGTAAGTATTTCTTTAAACCTTAAAAGTTTTGATGTTTGTTACAGAGAATTCTATTTATTGAATTATTATTTAGGAATGTAAGTTGTTGGGTGACTTCTCCAAGAGAGGAAAATGTTAGACACTGCTTATTAAACATTTTGCCATCCAAGTCAAAAGCTCCCACAAAAACACTTTGTTTTCTTTTACCTACATATCTGGATTCCTAGAATGTGTGTGTGTGTGTGCAGTTTAACTCAGGACTTAACTCCACTGTAGTCTTTGCATCTTTCTCAGGTTGTATAAGTGGCTTCCTTTCTTTCTCTGTTCTCTGAACACTGAACATGGGCAGAGGTAGCATAAGCCATATACTAGCGACATTTTGACCGACCCTCAAATTCTTACACTCCTCTGTAAAGCTTCATTGCCAACCCTCCTTTCAGCCCCACACTCCCATCGTCCCTCAAAAATGGTTTTACATTTTCTTCTCCTCACTTAGATTGGTTGGGGAAGAATTTTGGTAACAGTCCTTTGGCCAGTTTTAGCACAGGACTTCAGGGTTACAGCATTTCAGAGGCCTACCATTAACTTCAGAAAAAATATTTCACTATTTCAAACTCTTTTACTCCTCTTTTCTTTTGCCACTTGAAAAGGAAGAAAGAAAAATAAAACCCTCACACACATAACAAAGAGATATATATGAGGTCAGGTCTGCTAATTAAGGTCGTGGACTTGTTGCAACGATGTTGCTAACCTTTTTTGATATCAGAGGGATTATTCACTATGAATTTGTACCAACTGGACAAACAGTTAACCAAGTTTACCATTTGGAAGTGCTGAAAAGGCTGCATGAAAACGTTAGACGACCTGAACTTTTCACCAACAATTCATGGCTCTTGCATCATGACAATGCACCAGCTCACACAGCACTGTCTGGGAGGGAGTTTTTAGTCAGTAAACAAATAACTGTATTGGAACACCTTCCCTACTCATCTGATCTGGGCCCCAGTGACTTCTTTCTTTACTTAAAGATAAAGGAAATATTGAAAGGAGGACATTTTGATGACATTCAGGACATCAAGGGTAATAGGACGACAGCTCTGATGGCCATTCCAGAAAAAGAGTTCCAAAATTGCTTTGAAGGGTGGACAGGAGCTGGCGCTGGTGCATAGCTTCCCAAGGGGAGTACTTCGAAGGTGACCATAGTGATATTCAGCAGTGAGGTATTAGCACATTTTCTAGGATGAGTTCAAGAACTTAATTGTCGGACCTCTTGGTCACAAAAACTTTTCTACCCAGCTTAAAACCAATAGAATCTTAACACCCCAAATGGGGGCTTGCAAATCCTGAATCTCCTGACACAGATAACAAAATCTTACAAGTAAATCATATCCACTAAACTTGAACTTCTGCCTTTAAAAACAAAACAAAACAAAACAAAACAACCAGTTTACTTAGGTGAAAACGTGGCTGATACTAGGGCATTCTGATGGTCCACCTTCCACAGAGCCCTCAACATTTCACTGCTAACAGAAACCCAGTGTGTTCAGGTGGAGAAGCTGTGAGCTCAGGAAAGGTGGGAGCCCAGCTCTAAGGGTAGCCATGTGCCCTGTCAACCCAGTGAGCCCCACGGGGACGTTTTGTGAGGATTCTGGGAAAGGACTTTGCTTCCTCATGAAAGATAGAAGCCGCCATGACAGGCGCCTCCTTCGTTCTCAACTTTGAAAGTGGTCATAGACCTGTGACAGCCATTTGGTGAAGGTGAGAAAATTTTAAAAACTCAACACAGCAAAGAGGGCGGATCAAGGAATGAAAAGAACATAGATCAGTAGCAAAGAGAAGATGCAGGTGCCTCCTTCCGACTTTCTGAGGATGTGGAAAATATCCCCCTAGCTGTTAGGGCCACACTGAGTCATGTTTTCTTTTCTGTTACTTACAGCCTTGATACACATGAGACGGCAAAAGAGAGGTTTATGGCTTTGTAATTTGGTTCCCACTAACTTTATATTTAAATAATATTATTTCCATTTTAGAGAGAAGGACTGAGGTTCAGAAGGTTTAAATGTTTTTCCCTAAATCACAAGCCTACAAGTAGCAGAGTTGAGAGTCAAATCCAGGGCTATCCGAATTCACAGGCCTTGCGCTTTTCACTACACCATGCAGCTTCAAACTTAGCCATCACTTCGTTAGCTTAACTGAGACATAACAAAAACTGTATTGCTTTTTAAAATTCTATAATTTTGACTGCCCCCCACCCCACCATCTACAACTAATCTAAAGTAGTTACATTCTACTCTATCTAGACATTTGCAGCACCCAGACCTAATGTCCGCTATTCAACTGCAAGTCTGATTGACACTGTTTACAGGAGGGCAGTGTCACCATGACGACTTCTGCTTCTCATCTTGCAACTATTGGCTGCTGTATGCACCATTAGTTGGGGACCTTTCCTACCCTGCTCACCAGTGCCTGCTACTTCCTAATACATGATAGATCCTCCCTACCTATCTGCTAATTAAACGAAGAAAAATAAGCCAGCGAGTAAGATGCTGTCTCAGGAAACCCTGAATGCCAGTTCTTAAGACTCTTAGTTTAATGAGCTGATATCACTTCCAAGACTTTGGCAGAGAGTGCCATTCTAGAAGGTGCATAATAAGTTGCTGACTAAGTAATCTGTACACAGTATTTACAGCAAATATGTTCCTCATTGTGAAACACTGGAAACAACCCAAGTGTCCAGTATTTGAATGAAAAGTTAAACCGGTGGCTACTTACCAGTGCAGGGGATCATTTTATTGCCATCACAAGAAGAAAGATGTGGAGTGTGAGGACTCAGGTCAACACGAACCAAGGTTAGATGCAAAAGCAGACCAACAAAAAGGATGTATGCAATGGCCCCAACTACACAAAAATATGCATGTGGAAACTGCCTGGCATCAGAATGTGAGTCTGGACTCAAAAGAATAGCTGTTGCCTTAAGTGTCCAATAAAAATTCAGAATTTAATGAAATCACTCACAATTGGCTCTTCTTTCTACTATTTTATCTCCACAGCCCTTATGATCAATATTACAAAGTCTTACAAAATGCATGTTCACAATACAACATGTGACCAATTTTGAAAAACATGCCTGCTAGGTGCCTAGGGTGAAAATGAATGCCCTACTGATAAAAGAAAACATCCATTTATTTGCCAGGCTAAACATATACATTGTTCTCAGTGCCTGAGGGCCACATGATAACGAAAGCTCTGTGTGTGGGCATGTGTTTGAAGAGCACAATCCGTAACTCTTTCCAAACTGTACATTCAGATAACCCAGTCTTTGCTTTGCAGGGACAATCATTACTTGCTGAGTCTGGCACACTCAGGATGTTTGTTTGCTTGAGGCCTGCATTTCTACACCCTTCCCTTGGGTAACTCTGGCTTGTTCAAGAATTTGCGAACTTGGGTGCATTTCTCTCAAATAAAAATAATAACCATAGTACATTTATTGACTATTTTACCGCATACTAAGCACAGTTGTAAGCACTTTCCTATGCACCCAATTTCAATCTCATTTTCTGCTACAACCCCAGACACAGGGTATATGACACATAGCAGATGCTCACTAATACATGTTTATGAGCCGATTTACCCTGTAGTTCATTTAACTCTCACGTCCACGTTAATGAGGTATTATAATTATCAACATCTTTTAGATGGGGTGCAGAGAGTAAAGCCCACTGCTTAATAGCAAACATTTTGCTAAGGTCAATAGAAATGGATTAGTTAGCTCCCTACCTCAGCTCACCCCTCTTCAATACCTGGGTCATTCTAACCTGGAATATCACACTTTTATGAGTTAAAAATTAACTGATAAAACACAAAACAGCATGATCACCAGCACACGGTTTAAAATTATTCTTCTATTCATGCCTAACTTACCCTGCCATGGAGATACAGGCCCCTGAAAGGCAGGGCCTCCCCTTTACATTTCATTGGAAGGTGGAAACACACTCCTAAAATATGTCACCAAGTGCAAGACGAGCACGTAGAGAAGGCAGTCCTGCTTCTTGTTGAGTACTTAGGTTCATAAGCACAGCTGAGTCAAGCCGCACAAAACCATCAATTAAATTGACTGTGAAAAAACTCAAGTATGAATAACACAAAAATAAAACTTAACTCCACACGTGAAATCTCAAGAAGCCCCACTAAGGTTATGTGGCTTAGGGAAAAGGGTCCCTTGCTTTGGTATTTCTGACTCTTGGAAAATCATCAATTGATTTTTATTATCAGTTAATAATTCTCAGTTAAACTTTTCATACTTTGCCTGAAGAAGTTCTGACCTAGAAAACGAGGTGGGAGATGAAAAACAGAAGAATTACAGTCCAGTTACGGTCAACATGGGCAGTGCCCCTGGGCGTTCCTCACAGGGGCATGGGCACTTAACAGCAAAATCACTCCCTCCGAGCCAAGACCTTTCTCAGGTGACTGAGCAGGCCAAGCTCTTCAAGTTCTAGCAGGGCTGAGGCCACCAGTGCCTCCACTGGCACGACGGGATTATCGCAATAGCCTCGGAAAACAGCTTCTCTGACTCAAATGCTCTCTCCTCACCAAGCCAGTGTATTCTTCCCCCAGCTTCATTTTCAGTCTTTTGTTCAAGAAACTGTATATATATATATATATACCTACAGGAGGTCCCTATTATCTTCCGCTTCAGTCTGTCCTTCTCCGTTGGTTTTTAATACCCTGCAAAACATATGAGACCACTTGGGCTAACTGACTTGTGCTAACCAATCTCTTCCTTACTCTACTGTGGTGACCTCCTAGCCTCTTCCTTTCCTCACACATGCCTTTCAGCAAAGTTGTAGTCTCAGCCTGGAACGTCCTCTGCCCATTCAAGTCCTGTCAGGCCCTGCTAACTCCATTTCCTCCAAAGGGATTCCCCCAGCCCCACCTCAACCTCCCGAATGACTTCCAATCACCTTCCTGTATGTTAAGCTTGCCTGTGGAAAGAAACAGACTCCCTCAGTGATTTCAAATATTACAGGCCTATTGTAAGGATACACAAGGCAATCAGGGCCATGGGGACAGGCCTCCTTGAGACCATAAAAAGTAGTTCAAGTACTGAGAGAAGCAAAGCCAGCTTTGGGGATTGGATTCTCCGGTCTCCCGTCAGTAGCACGAGTCTGGGCTCCCCCACACTGACGACGACTACACCTTTCTTTCTCTGCTTCTAGTCCTCCTGCCGTGCATCTTCCCCTTTGCTTCTGCTTCCTCATAGTTTCTGTTGACTCAGAGCTTGCCTCACGGGCTTTCTGTAATTGTCTTCCCAGCCATAGATTAGAATGCCACTTGCCAACTTCCCTAGCCCTATGTATCTTTCATTTACAAATTCTTATAAAGAATCTGATTTGGGCACATGGTGCCTTTAAACCGACTGAGGTTCTCACAGCAGACCAAGTTGCTTGTCAGACTATGGCTGCACTAGGGTCAGGGGCTCTTCTTGACCCAATCAACTGAGGCTAAGGGAGAAGGGCAGGGGGAGAAGTCACATTTAAGAATATGACCACCCATTTTTAAGGAAGAGTTAGGGCTGCTTTTCTCAGCAGAAACTAGACCTTCTTAGAAGGGGCTATAGGCATGGCAGACATGTTTATTCGTCTCTCCAGTGAACTGTTCTTCTTCATACTTCTAATGCACTTATCATAAAATGCATCCCCAGGCTTGGCAGAGCATTGCATATTATTCTATAATCTTTTCATGCCTATTTGTCCTAACTTTGTACCTAACTAGGTCATCACAGAGAACCCAGAATCACAATGATATTCATAGATAAACTTCTTTAGAGGAGGGACTCAAGGTTTCACTGCTGTATACCAGCACTAGAATTGTTTACACACAGTTCTAATATAGCAGGTCTCAAATGTTTTAGTCTCAGGACCCCTCGACAGTCTTCAAAATTGAGGATCACAAAGGGCTTTTGTTTATTTGGTTACATACACACACACACACACACACACACACACACTATTAGAAATTAAAATAAAAACTTTAAAAAGATTTACTAATGCATTAAAAATATAATAATGATAAATCCATTAGAACTTAACAAAAACATTTTACGGAAAACAACTATGTTTTTCAAAATAAAACTTAGTGAGAAGAGAACTGTACTGTTTTACATTTTTGTACATTTCTTTAATGTCAAATCTCTGCAAATCTTTCATAGAAGACAGCTGGATTCTCATTTCTGCTTCTAAGTCCAATCTGTGATATGTTGTTTTGGTTGTAGTATATGAAGAAAGTCTGACTTCACACGGACATTAATGGAAAGAAAGCCTTTGCAGATAACTATCGTCTTCTTTGATACTACACCCAAAATTAAGGGATAGTTTCTTAAAGGTTAGCTGAACCCCTTTCAGTAAACTTTTCATGCTCTGCTACATAGTATTAAAATTGATTAGTCTATCTCGCATTTGAGTAGACCTTTTACCAATGCAGGGTCTGTAACACCACACATTGGTCACTGAGAAATATTGGTTCACTGAGTTATGCAGGTCTGTCCAATGCTGACATATTTTATTGCACAATATCAAAAAAGCACACTCGTTAACATCATCATTGTTCTCATCAGGTACGTTTCTAAGTGTTGGGAAGTTGTCAAGCTTGTGGTGGCAGACTCAAGTTTTTCAAAATTCTAATTTTTGCTTGAAAGCTAGAATTTTATCACTGGCAACAAATACTAGCAGTTGTTTCTCTTGAAGTGACGGGCTAGCTTTGTTCTCTTCCTGAGAACATGTCCACTAAATAATCAAGCCTGAATCATCAGTTTGTCTTTGAGACATTCTTTCAAGTCAAAATGGTGTTAGGAGAAAAAAAGCGGCTAGTTCAGCTTGCAACTCAAATCACTGTATTTCTCCTCGAGACAATCATCACATTATATTATCAGCAGAAGAGCTTTAATCTCCCTATTCCGTCACACAGAATATTAAAAAGATGTGTGTTCAAGGGTTGAGACTTGATGAAGTGAATAATTCTACTGCTTCAAGGACACTAAGTAAAAATGGCATTTTGTTTTGTTTTTCTCCTGGGAGCGTGTGTGGGTGTGGTACTGTGGGCACTGGGGGAGCACTGCCTTGATTAATGATGAGGCACCAGTTTTAGCCACCACCGCTTTTGGAGCATCATTACAAACGTCAGTCCAATGAAACCGTCAAATAGTACCTTAATATTATAAAACTAAAGCTGACTTTGTGGACTCCCTGAGAGGATCTTGAGACCCTGAAGGTCTGTGGACCGACCACACTTTGAAAAACACTGTTCCAAAAAAGTGTTTAATACTTATTCTTGAATCCCTCAGTGAATGAATACAACTTCATAGTAAGCAGGGAGGTTCTGGGTAAGATAACTTTTCAGTTGAGTCATCAAGACCACATAGGATGTTAAAGTGGACAAGGCTGGGAAGAGCACAAGCAAAAGGGAAGAGCTAGAAATGTGTTGGGAACTTTCCTGGAGCAGAAGCAGCATGAGAAAATGTAAGTTCAGGTGACCAGCGCCTTATGCATGCCAGCAAGTAACGTTCACACCCACCATCGCTGCTGATTCCCCACAACAGCCCAGGGAGACACGGATTATCCTCATCCCTCTTGTGTAGATAGGGAAACTGAGGTCCCGCGGGGAGCTCTTTGAAAGCAGAAACCATATGGGTCTGTTTTCCTCACTAATGAATATTCAAAACTGTCACACAGTGACCAGCACATTGAAGGCACACAATAAGCACTCACTAAATAAATAAACAAATGAGGCTCAGAGAAATTACCTGTTCAAGATCACACAGGTAGGAGGTGGTGGCCCCAGGACTGAACCCAGGTCTTCTGGCACCTTCTGGTGTCTTCAAAGAGACAGAAACCAAGGCCATGCTCTGAGGGGCTTGGGTGTCAGTATGAGTGGTTTTTAAACTGAGAATTTTTAGAAAGGGAGTTAGTTACATGATCACAGCAGGATCTGGAAAGGCCTGGAGTGGAGAAGAACAGGAGGAAGAGAGACCAGTTTGGATTCTTTCAGTGGTGGAAGTGAAAAGCATGACTTTGAGTGGGTGGGTGGGGGTGTCAGACATATCGCACAGGTTGCCCCTAATTCTGACACTTAGCTGTGTGAATTTGGGCAAGTTACACCTCCTGTTTGATACTCACTTTCCTCTTCTGCAGAATGGGATAATAATAATAATGTATAATTTCACAGAGCTGTTGTGAGTGTTAAATGAAAACATGCACACAAAGCAAAAGCACAGTTCTTGGTTCAATAAATATTAGCTACAAAAAAAGAAAAAAGAAAGAACAGTGCGAGGAAGGAAGGAAAAGAGGGAAAAATGAGGGGAGGAGGAAAGAAAGGAGAAGTGGGAAGAAAAAACGGGGAGGAGAGGGAAATATTTGTTGAATGCGGCTTGGACCTGAGCAGTGCCAGAGGGCTAACTTATAAGACCTTCTTGTCGTTTCTTAAGGAGAGAAAAAGAAAAAAAATCAGACCATTCTAAGGTTTCAAGCTTGGGTGACCAGAAGAATGGATTTATATGCAGGTGCCCACAGGGCATCCAAATACAGGTGCCCAGGAGGCTGGTACTGTGGATGCCAGAGTCAGACTTCCAACAAAGACCTAGCGGTCCTCTGCGGAGAAGGTGTGGACAGTCAGGAAAGGGCACAGAGCAATGGATCAATTAATGTCTCTGGGACATACGGCATTTATAAATGAGAGCAAAGGGAAAAAGGGAGAAAACGGGATTAGAGAGACAAAAAGGAAGCATCTGCTTAAAACTATTTACTGGCTCCAAACCCTTGTCCGCAAGGCACATTTAGGCTGTCTCCTTCTGTCTCTAGCCAGCCACTCTTGCGCTGCCAAACCTGACATCTGATGCTTCCATGGTACCAGACTTCTACATACTCTGTGCTTACTGCCTTCAAGACATTCATTGCTTCCCAGAAGCATAGTTTCTCGAAAAGTGGTACTTGGGGCAATTGCTGTTTTTAAGGTCCTATACTAAGATTATGGCAAAACAAAACAATCATTAGAGAGCAGCATTCAAAATGGTAATTCTGAAGCGCTGGTTCCCTCATTGCCCCCAGGGTCGTCCTGTCTGCTGCCTCTCCCTGCCTTGCGAGCTGTGTCCTCCACACACTCACCTCTCCCCGGCTCCTTTCCTACTTTCCCACTGGACCCTGTTTCTCCTGCCCACCACCCTTTGGCCGGTGTCCTGCTGTTGGAGAGTGAGGTGTCTCTCTTTCTTGAGACGTCTGAGATGCTCAGTCTCAGTTTTGTGGCTGAGTGGGCCAGGAAAGACGATAGAGAAGGGGCCACAAGAGCAGCAGGAGGCAGAGGATGGGATACCGCTGGCCAGAGGTGTGAGGAGAGACCAAGGATGCTAGCCAGGTCCAGAAGAAGCTAGTAGATTTCACAAATAGGAGACGGTTAGGGAGCTAACACATGCTTTCTCATTGGGAGGGGATTGCCCGCCCCCGCCCCACCAATGGGTAGAAATTGGTTTTGGGGAAAGGAGAGTAAAAAATCCCTTAGATATTATAATAGTTTATGGGCCTCTAAAGCTCAATCCTACCCAATAAAAATCTTATTCCTTAATATTTAATTGACCTCATTAGAGAGAAATTTAAATTCACTTAAATTCAAGCTAATTAATTAACTTATTTAAAATGAACTCAATTAAAATTATGCTAATTTTTCTCCTCATGAGGTGATAATGAAAAAAAAGAAGTTGAGAAGCACTGATCTAGAAAGTGATTCATAAAAGGGGTGAGGTAAGGGCACCCTGTAAGGGCTGAAAGCAGAAGGCGAGGGGCGGGGAGAGAGCAGTGATAACGACTGTTCCCCTTCCCTTCATGGTAGCTTCCTGAGCCATAACTGCCTTGAGAACTTACTACTTACCACACGTCAGGCCCTGTATTCAGTGCTTTATCTGTATTATTTTACTTTTATCCTCACAACAACCTCAGGAAGTTATGTTCCCTTTTTACAGATGCTTAGAGAATGTAGGTCGTTTATCCAAGGACCCACAAGTGATGGGTGGTAAATGAGGCCAGTTCCGTACTTAGCTCATGTCAGACACATAGTAGGGGTGCAATTATTGTTAACTGTGAGCAGAGCTGGCAGGCCTGAGCACATCTGTTGGAAGAGGGAAAGCAGTTTCTGCCACACGGTGAATATACCAAAAAAAAAAAGAAAGAAAGAAAGAAAAAGGAAATGTTATTTGAATGAGACAGTATTGAAGCGAAAATGTAACTGGGAGAGGAGACAACTGATGGAGAAGGAATCCAGGCAACAGGACATGATAGATTCCAGGAAGAAGGGCTGACCTTGGCAAGCAACAGAGCAGGGGGAGAGACAGGAAGGAAGCTGAGAAAGCCAGTTCAGGGCTGTGGGCAGGTGATGGGGGCAGGGCTTCGGGAGAGAGCAGGGGTGAAGAAATCCTGTCCCCTGGGGGGCCAGCAGCTGAAGGCAGACCGCATGAATTCCTGGTGGAATCAATCAACAGGACAGCACTTCTTTCTCCAGCAATCCTGGATGAGAATCAGTTAATATTATGTCTCCCGCCCTTTCCCTCAAGCCCAGACTTAGAAAAGGCAACCAGACGCTGTGCTTTAGTGAAATAATTGCCAACCTTTTCTAGTATGAAGACAAATTCTTGCCATCAGAAACAAAAAATAAACAACTCCCGGGCACTCAGCAATAGTAGTTGTCATTTTGGAACCCATTGTGTGAGAAAATGCTCGATCCACATTAACTTTGTCCAGCTGAGACACTTAATATGACTTCATAGTGTCTTTATCACAAAAATGTTTTTGAACAACAGACATCCAATATGTGAGACATTCAGTCTGAGGGCCATGCCTGCTTTACATCTGGATTTGCAAACCCCTTGCAATAAATCCTTCCTCCACCACCCCCACCTTGGAACACAGGTTGGGGACAATCAGTGTACAAGAAAGGCAAATGACATTCCAGATAGGGAAGGACTGTTTTCCACACTGCTAGCCCGACTTGGCTATCTTATATGCTTGGGGCAACATTCTCACAAGTGCCAACACAGCTATCTTCTTTGGCCCCAGCTTGAGGTTACATTGCCTGCAACCCAGAGCAAGTTGTACCCCACTCACATCAGGTCAGAAGATCCACTTTATCTGTGGTAGCAAAAGTATGTGTCGTGCCTTGATCAAAACTCGGTGGCACACTTCTGAAGAGACTCAAGGCCCACCAGTGAGCTGTGGGCATACTGGTGGAGAATAAAGTTTAAGAGCCGCTGAAGTAGAGGCTATACCCAAAAAGACAACCCTGAGGCGGTTTTATTTATTTATTGAAGAACACACAGTGCCATGTATTCCACATGGGATTATGTAGGCTGATGTGAGACAAGTAGCAAAAGAAAGAAAAGCCAGTAGGAAAGCCACAGTTCTCCGGAGTGGGGATCCTTTTGGTTTCGGTGAAACAACAGACTGTGGAGTGATAGGTAAGGAATGCCTAATTAAGCAAGATTATTATGAAAAACTAGTATCCACTGATCAAATCAGTCATCTGTCATCAGTACCATGTCTTCTAGCTCATATTTCATATAGGCTGTTTTAGTATTGTCTCTACTCTGATGACGAGATTCACCTCGATACACTAAGTTCACCAACTGCAGCATCTTAGAGAAAAGAAAATCCACCCACGACTTGTATCAAAATAAAAAATATTTCCAGATACCAAAGGCTATTTGGTAAAAAAAAAAAAAAAAAAAAAAAAAAAAAAAAAAAAAAAGCTCGCATAGGAATTTCTTTTCACTGATTTTCTAATTTGAAAATCTGAGCCTCTCCTAATATCAACGGGGCAGGGGGGTAGGGAGGGGGAGGGGCAGAACAGGTGTCAACTTCAGGTGACAGATGAGGAAACTGAGGCACAGGCAGGCTAAGGGCCCTGCTAAAGATCGCATCGCTGCTCAGTGGAGAGCCAGGACTGTAGTCATGGTGAAGCCTTGGAGAGACAGCTCGTCCAACCCCCTCGGTTTACAGAGGAGCCACCTTTCATTCAGAAAGTGGGGATGATGGGCCCAGGGTGACTCTCCTGGTTTGGCATAGGCCAGCTGTACCTGAGCCAGAGCCTCTCACCTGTTGAGAATGTGGTAGGAGGTAAGGTCAGGCCTTTTTTCCTCAATGTCACTAAAGCTGGGCTGTCTAAAATGGTAACCACGAGTCACATGTGGCTATATAAATTTAAATTTTAATTAATTAAAATTAAATAAAGCAAAAAATACAATTTCTTAGTTAACTAGTCACATTTCAAGTGCTCAAGAGCCACATGTGGCTACCCTACTGGACAGGCTGACCATTTCCATGGCGACAGAAAGTGCTACTGCACGGAGCTGTCCTAAAACACACATTTTATGACAAGAATGTAGTTGGACCTGGAATCAGGAGTTCTGGAGACACCACCAATTAGTTCTATGAATTCAGGCAAATCTGAGCCTCAGTTTCCTCATCTGTAAAAAGCAGAAGTTGGGCTCCATGATCACAATGGCCTTTTTCAGCTGTAACATCCCCTAACTCTGTACCTAAAACTCCAGATAGCAGATTCCTGACACTACCACCTCTTCTTCCCTAGGACATCCACGCTGACCCTTATCAAATTGGATCAAGAGAACAATGCACTCAGAATCTATTATTTCCTGTAGAAATGCAGTCACTGGATACGAATCAAACAGCATCCTTCTAATTATTTCAAGGGTTTCCATAAGAAACAGCCACAAGAACAATCTCTCCAGATATTCCCCAGGAACAACTTCTGAAGATACTAAGGAAGTTATCCCCAGTACCCCTCATATGAGACCTACAGGGCCGATTTGTTGGAATTCAGGGCCAGAACAACTGGGAAAAGTATTTCTCCAGGAAGCGGGTACATTTTCTTTCACCACAGAATGACAACTACATTGTTCACTCTGTTCTGGGGTGGGAAGAGGGTATTAGCTTCTCCAAGGATCAGAGGTTCAGCATCAGTTAATGCCTGAGCACCAGGCCCCTTCTCCACAGCACCTGGGACACGGACGTCTCACGTCCAGAGCTCCTGGTGGCTTCTGGGGCTGGAGCTCTCCCCCACTGCATGTATATTTTCAGCAGAGGCTGCATCTAACACTTTTTCAAAGTATAGCTGGCATGATGACATGTTTAAAAATTAAATAGCTCAGTGATCTTCCCACTACACCACACTGTAGAAATATAAAGTTGGAGTACCATGAGAATAAAAACCATGAACCTCAAATCACTGAGATGAACAGAATTACTTATCCTGGCAGAATCTGCAAATGGCTGGCGTGGGGGAGGCTTTGGTGTCCTCCTCCCCACCGTTATCTCCATCAGCCTCTCCAATTAAATTAATGAAATTCCAATTAATTAATAACAATGGCAAACATTTACTGAGCATCTTAAGTCTACTCAGTGTCAGGCACAGTTGTAAGCACTTTATATATATTAATTTATGCCTCACAATAACTCTAGGAAGTAGGCACATTATCATCTCCATTTTCCCGGAGAGGAAGCTGAGGCATTGAAAGGTTAAGTAACTTGTTCAAGGTCACACAGTAGCCAAGTGGCAGAGCTGGGATTAGTCTCTGCCAGTCAGGCTCTTGCTCTCTGCCAGGACATTGTCTCACCTTATAAAGTATAAATTTTAAAACATCTTTAGAAAACATTACAAAAACATGCAAGCAAAGTAATAGGAAAAAAAATTGTATTTGCTTAGCAAATACCCCTTCCAGACTGCCAGCCCTGAGCCCTTCCTGTTTAGAAATTCTGGAGAATGCCAACCCTTTAACTTGTTACTTTTCCAACATTTACTTTAAACTTCCTCAGCATTGTTTTCTGGTAAAATAACCAAAACCCCAGCATTCAGTACAACAACCAATTAAAGGTATACGATTAACAGCAAAACTGTTCCTACCTATGACAACTCCATGTTAACAAGTGCAAGTCACAAATAATAAAAAGACAATTGAGCTGGGAACTGATCATTCCAGTCTTTGCAGCTGTTATGAGTCAGTTTAACAACAAATTTGCATGAGCAGTTGCTGGGCTCTTTAAAAACATGGTACCTGCCAGGAAGCAGGTTACTTTCTTTTCTGGACTTTTTGTCCTCGCATAGATGCTGGTTCCGTTCAGCCTCATGTTCTACTGTGCTTTTATGTTTTATATGCTTATCAGGACAATCTTCTGTGGACAATGAAAGTCTCTTGAAGGGGCTAGAAAAAACTGAGGCAAGTGTGTTCTTTTAGTACTAGAGTGCAGCATGGTCTAGTCAAGCAGGCACAGGTTTGAATTCTGACAGCTCCATGAGCTGTGCAACCTTGGGCAGGTTACTGAACCTTTCTGAGTTGTCATTTCCTCTTCCGTAAAATGAACTAATTATACTTTACGGGATTGTAATGCCTGGTCAAGAGCAGGCATACAAAAAAGTTACTCCCCCTCATCAAAATTATAAAAAGTGAAGTTAGTTTGAAAACCAAGTTGCACTCTCAGATTTCATGTTTCATTTTTATTCAGTTTATGACCATAAGGGTTCCCAAGGGACTCCTACTTTTTGATGCTTCTGAAAAGTGTTATCATTCAGGAGGATTCTAGCTTTCATGGGGAAATCTATGTGGAGCACACATTCAATCCAAACAAAATCCTGCAAAAAAAAAAAAGTATTTGTATCCACATATCATTTATGAATGTGAATTTTATAGGTCACCTTCCCTCACAATTTTTTCCTTACTAAATGCCTGATAAAAATAAAATATGCTATTGGACATGAAACAAAATGAGTGTTGACCACTAGTCAAAATTCAAGAGCCCACATATACCCCTCAAGAACAGTAATTTGCTCTGAGGCTCCAGAGGACGAACCTGGCCATGAGTAACATTTATGTCACAGAATCCCAAGATTCAGTTTTCTCAAGAAAACTGTCCAGGAGGGGAAATGACTTGTCGCAGAGACCCCTATCATATCCATGCATTTCATCCCCAGAGTTGCTGTTCTATTATGCTATGGGTGACTGTCAAAATGGGGACAGTGACACTTTCCCTTCAAGGACACTCCTTTTTGCTTTCAACTCACAGGATACACCAATTATTTGTTCATAAGTAGGAAGAGATGGGTTATACAGCTCAAAGGTAGAGCTCACCGTGTTTCAAGGGGCTCTGTGAGCTGACATGCAGACAGGATTTGTGCTCTAAGGTTGCTCCCAGACCTCATAATTACATGAGGAAAATGAGCCAGAATCCTAAGACTCATCAGCAGCCAAATCACAACGTCCCCTCATGTCAAAGGTTCACACGGCAGAGACTCAGAGGTAACTCGGGCAGCAAGAAGGCCACCCTCCTGGCGCTCTCCACCCTTGACTGTGCCCTGGAAGCACCTGGGAGCTTCCAGAGAGATGCTGCCCTCTGGGCCTCATGCCAGAAGGGCCGACTTTACAGGTCTGGGGTGCAGCCAGGGCTTCATGGTTTTCAAAATCACTCCCCAGCTGAGGTCTAATGTACAGACGGGTTTCCAAACCACGGCCGTGGTCTCTCCAGTTATCAAGGCTGCCTGAACCACAAAATTTTATTCCCTTTAAGAGTTTTTTTTTTCTTCCTTTTTTTTCTAATGAAAGAAAAGAAAAAGATAAGTTAATGTGTGAAGTCCTACATTTTAAACTTTTCTCAAGAGGAGAAAGTTCAAGGTCAAGAGTCCTCGGTGTGAATCCATCCCTTTACTCTGTTTCCCTAATAAAGATTACAACCCAGTCTGAGTGGTTAGAGCACAGAATGCATTCCTGAGTGTAAAGGACACCCCTTTTCAAAGGGAGTGGGAAGGGAAATGCATCCATATACTTATGGAGGGGAAGAGAAGTCTAAGGAACAGCTTTACTGCCCTGTGGATAATTGTACAAGAGCTTTCCCCCATCTCCAAACCCCAGCTTTCACTGGGCAGCTTCTCCTGGGCTCACTGAGCCCTACAATCTTAACTACAAATTACTCATAAGCAAGGTCCTCCCACCACCCTCCATTCTCCTAAAGCCTCCTGCCTCCGACTCAGGCTGCCTCTGCCCCCACTCTACCCCAGATTTCCAGGTGGGCCCTCACTGCTAAGGGTGTGACTCATAAATACCAGTGGGACAGCCGAGTAAGGAGAGAGGGTGGGGAGAGAGGGTGTGTCTCAAGGTCCCTCCAGGCCTGGTTCCTGCCCACTCAGCCATTCCGGTACAGGCAGGGCAGTGATAAAGAGGTTCTGAGACTGGCGGGTATCCAGATAGACCCCCCACCCCAGCTCATAGGGTAGATTGGACAAGGCTGCACAAAACAGGAAAACAAGAAGTATGGGGTTCTAATCTCACCTCTGCTATTTGCTAGCTCCAGGGTCTTGGGTTAGTAACAGAAACTGTCTAAAAAGAGCCTCAGTTTCTCCATCTGCAAAGTGGAAATTAATGTTTGACCAGTGTTTTAGTCCATTTGGACTGCTATAACAAAAATACCACAGACTGGGTGGCTTAGACAACTAACATTTATTTCTCACAGTTCTGGAGGCTGGAAAGCCAAGATCAAGGTGCCAGCAGATTCAGTGAGAGGTGCCAGCAGATTCTGCTTCTGCTTTCACAGATGGCTATCTTCTCACTGTAATCTCACTCGGTGGAAGGGGCAAGACAGCTCTCTAGGGTCCCTTTTATAAGGGCACTAATCCTATTCATGAGAGCTCCACTCTCCTGACCTAACCGATTCCCAAAGGCCCCCATCTCCTAATACCATTATATTGGGGGTTAGGATTTCAATACATGAATTTGGGGGGGCAGGATATAAACATTCAGTCCATAACACAGAGCAAGTAAATAACTCTTCCAAGATTTCAGAGTTCATAAGAAGCACAGGCAAGCTTTAAACCCGGACAGTGTGAACCTTTAACCACTAACTGTGATACGAGACAGGAAGTGCCATTGTCAGATCTGTTTTAGAAAAATCACCCAGGTGGCAGTATGTAGAGGGTAGGTCAGTTAGGCAGCCATGGCGACAATCCAGGTCCCAGGCACTAGGGGTAACGAGCAGGCATGTGGACTAGTTAGACAGTGGCTGTGCAGGCATTGGTGGGGGTGAGGGGTGTCTGAGCTGGAGTGAGGGGTTCCAGATGACCCAGGGGTTCAGAGCCTGGCACCCTGGGTGGATGGAGGCTATCTTACACTGACTTCTTCAGAGAAGGCAGGAAGCAAAGCAGGTGTTGATGGGAGGATAATGAGACGGGTTTTTTAACAATGTCTACCTGAGTTTGAAGAACCTAACATAGGCAATCTGCAGTTGTGTCTTGGGAACATTCTAGAATCTGTGATCTTAGAGTAGTTTATCAAATTTAGGTAACAGCTATTCTTATTCCAGTTCTGCTAAACTCCTCTTCTTCCTTTCCCCTTTGTCCAGGTTACACTGATAATAGTTTAAAAAGCAGAAATTTCCAATGCTAAACTTTCCTCTTTTTGAAAACCACACACTATATAAAAGGGTTTTGGCCACCAACTCCCAGTCTCATTGAGAGGGGTGTAGAGGATGTTCCCATACCACCAACCAATTCTTGACACCAGCTGGGTGTCCTACAATTGAACTCAATTCTGACATCATCTACCCAAACACAGCATCGGATTCCACACGTTAAGGCTCAGTCCTACAAGACTGCCTCCCCCGCAAGCCCAACTTCAGACAACAATAGCAAGCCCAGAGTATCACTTGCGCTTCTCACCCACAGTTTATAGATCAGAGGTTCCCATGACCCTTCCTGTGTTCAACTAATTTGCTAGAGTGGCTCACAGAACTCAGGAAACCCATTTCCTCACTAGATTACCGATTCATTACAAAGGCTATTAAAGGATACAGATGAACATCTAGACGGAAGAAATGCATAGGGCAAGGTATGGGGAAAGGGCATTGAGCTTTCATGCCCTCTCCAGGCGTGCCACTCTCCTTGCATCTCCACCTGCTCACCAGGCCGGACGCTTTCCAAACCTTGTCCTTTTGGGTTTTCATGGAGGCTTCATTACACAGGCACGATGGATTAAATCATTGACCACTGGTGACTGATTCAGCCTCCAGCCCCTCTTCCCTCCCAGGAGGTCTGAAAGGAGGGAATGAAAGTTGAAACTTTCTAATCACATGGTTGGTTCTCCTGGCAAACAGCCCCCATCCTCAGGTGTGGTCCAGAAGTCACCTCTTTAACATAAAAGGATACCTTTATCTCATCACTTAAGTAATTCCAAAGTTTTTAGGAGCTCTGTAATAGGTGAGGATATATACACAGGTGTGTGTGTATATTTCTTATTATAAATCAGAATATCACAATGTTGTTCATAGTTGTATCCTCATAGAGGAGGTAACCGATAAGTACTTTTTGAATTAAAAAAAGGTCATTCTTGTGCTTATGAAAAACTGAAAAAATGATGATGTGTGAGGACCTTTGTTTTCAATGAGCTGCACAGTTACTAGCAACGAAATATCTGAGTACAAGAGAGACACGTTACATGGCAATGTCTCTTCCTCTCATGCCTTCCCCTTTCAGGGGGCCACACCTGCACACCTGGTGGACACCTCTCCCTCATGCACTTTTCACATGGTACCACCAGGGACTATGGGACAGGTAACATGGCAGCACGAAGACCACTGACTGCAGAGTCAGAAGGCCTGGATTCAAAGCAAGATGCCACCACCGGCTTACCACACAGAGCTGTGAGGCAATATTCACTCTCCCTGTACCTGTTTCCTCACCTGTCCATGGAGCCAGTATTACCTACCTCAGAGGTCTACTGCAAGGTGACAGAAGTGTATGTAAAGCTCCTGGCACATGGTACGTAGTTGTCGCTCAAGGAATAAATATCATCATCACTGTCATCAAATTAACTGCTGGCATACTATTTTCTCTCAGTTAGTGTCTGCCAAATGAGAATAACTTCAATTGAAATGAAAGGTTAGGGTTATGAGGTGAACACTATGATAATATTAATTACAATGATAAGTTAACACTTGAGCACTTACTAGTAACACACTGAATGCTTTACACATATCAGTAGCTCCTCTATTCCTAAGCAAAAGATAGTATTTCATTAATTCTAAGAAGCATATTCTGTTCACATTTTAACATCCCTGATACTGGGACAATTCTTTGTGGTAGAAAGAATGGCCCCCCCAAAGATGTCTACGTCCTAATCCCTGGAATTTATGAATATGTTATGTTACAAGGCAAAAGGGACTCTGCAGGTGTAATTAAGGTTACAGGTTTTAATATAGGGGGTGTAGCCTGGATTATCCAGCTTGGGTCCACTTGAATTAAATGCGCCCTTTACAGCAGAGAACTTTCTCTGGCTGGAAGCGGAGAAATAGAACAGAAGGGGGCCTCAAAGAGATTCTAGGCATGAGAAGGACCTGTGAATGCTGTTGCTGGGTCTGACAGCCAGAAAGGAGGCAGATCTTAGTTCCACAATGAAAAGAACTGGATTCTACCAACAACCTAAATGACCCTGCAAATGGATTCTTCCCAGAGCTTCCCAATGAGATTTCAACATGTAAAACCCAGAGCAGAGAAACCAGCCATGCCCATGCCAACTTTTCACCTACAGAACTGTGAGATAATACGTGTGTTGTTTTAAGCTGCTAAACTTGTGGTAAGCCATAGAAAACTAATACACTCTTAGAGTTGATGTGGGTTATAGTTGAATGGGCAGCAATTTTTTTTCTTTGGTGGCACATACAACAGTGGCATGTCTCATAATTGATGGCATCTTAGATTTGTTGAAATATGGTATTATTATCTCTATTTTGAAAATGGGCAGGTCATCTGAGAGGTCAGGTGACTTGCCCAGGTGATTCAGACTGCAAGCTTGAGCTCTAAACATCACGCACACTGTCAGAGAATGCTAAGGGCTAGAGAATCCTGCTAAAAGGCCAAGGAAATTAGCCAACATGAATCACTCTCTGCCCCCCGCCCCCGGCCTCGCAGCCCAGGCCAGGCTCGTATCTGACATGGGATTCCCTAACACAGTTGATCACAAAGACCTAGCCAGGAGCCCAATTCAGCAGATAAACAAACAAACAAAAATCATACAGCCTGGAAGGTACCTACCCTCAGGAGCATTCATTCATCCATCCACTATGATGGACCACCTCAAGGCGCTAGGTAACGTTCTAGATACAGGGGACAGAACAACAGACCATAGGCCTGTCTGTGCAGAGCTGACACTATCGTGGGGGAGATCACCACTATCATGACAGAGAGACAGAAGCACTGGAAGAAAAAAATAAGCATCCAGAGAACTGAAAACCAACCTTCACAAAAATAATAATCCACATCTTCAGGAGGTGGCGAGAGCATTGGTCCTGGAAGCTCAGATCCTCCTTTCTGGAGCTTTCATGAGCCACTGCTACACGCAGGAACTCTGAGGAGGAGAGCATTCTGGTGCTGTTGTTTTTGTGAGGTTTTCTTGTTTGTTTGTTTGATTTTTTTGATGGAAATGTAGGTAAACATTATATAGAACTGCCTCATATGCATTTCTAAAAGCAAACCCAAAAAATCACAGTCTATGTTCTAAACCATACTTCCTCTCTCGATGGATTTCATTTTTAAAAAGGGAAAATTAATTTATATTACAACAGCATCGCAAGAGCTGACTGAAAGAGCACCTCGAAAAGAAAGGTGAGTCTGCGCCACTCTAATCCCACACCCCGTTGTCAAATCCTGAACTCTGGCTGGTCTCTTTGCCTTGTACTTTTACTTCTCTCTATCTCTTTCACCTTGGAAACAGAGCAGACAGCTCTCTGATGGTGAAATCAAAGGGAGAAAAGGAGCCTGATTCAGCAGATAAGCAAAAAAATGTGGCCTGCATAACCTTTCAGGAGGTGCACGTAAATGGAAAACTAGATTTTTTAAAAGATTCTGCAGGAAATGCCTTTGGAATTTATATATTCTCGACCTCTCCCTCTTGTTTTTGTTTGAGAGGGAGAAATTCTAGACTAGAAGATCATCCTCATAATGGTTTTGGAGAAGCCCCAGTTTAGTAATACCATTAGCTGAAAACTATTTATAAATCAGACATTAGCAATTGGCATAAAACCCTACTTTCCACTTCTCTCGATTTTGCACTGACAGTTTGGCAGCCAACTCTACCCTTAGGCCCAAAAGAGCGATCACATTGTTAGGTCTGTATTTAAGAGATTTTGACAGCAATGTAGGCAAGAGGCTTGCTTCAGGAGGAAAGGTGAATAAATGCCCACAGGAGGATCGATAGGTGCGGACAGCGTGAAGGAGAAAATGTACAAATGGCCCCCAACCTCCACCTCACTCATGATTCAAAAAATTTAGAGGACTTGAAGTTTCCATTTCTCACTAACCAGATTAGGAAAAAGATAAAGAGAAGACATACTTCTTGCTGGTAGGGCTGTGGGGAAACAGGCCATCCAGTACACTGCCTGTGAGAGGAAAAAAATGAGTCAACCCTTCCGGAGGGGGATTAGTGGGCCCTGTGATTCAGCATTCTCACTTCTGAGACTCTATCCTTTAGGTACACCTGCACAAGAGCAAAATGACTTATTACACCTTTATTAGTTGTAGCACTGCTTGTAATAGCAAAAGACTGGAAATAATCCAAAGGTCCAGCAATAGAGATTAGCCAAATAAACTACAGTACATCCACACAATGGAAAACTATTATGCTGAGAGAGAGAGAGAGAGAGAGAGAGAGAGAGAGAGAGAGAGAGAGAGAGAGAGATCCGTATGTGACGATAGAGATCTCCATAACATACTGCTAATTCAAAAAGCAAGACATAGAATAGGGTACATATAGTAGTCCATCTTTTGAGAAACAAGGAGGAAGAATAAAAATACATATTCTGATTTGACTGTATTTACACGTTGATTGTATCTACAAGAGTGTGGGAAAAGCTTGGATGGGATGGGAGCAAGATTTCTCAGTGTTTACCTCTTCATACATTCGTGAGGTTTTGGGGGGACCATATTGCCTTTTTTTTTTTTTTTTTTTTTTTTTAAATGAAGAGGTTGTATAAGCCATTTTTCACAGGGGTGTGACAAACAAGAGCAGATCAGCTTAGAAGACACAAAGCTAAAATGTTCAGCTCAGGGGTCTGGGAAACCTAGGTCGAGGAAGGTGATTTCCCAAGTTGCCATCAGTAAATCAGAGAAACCGCGGTCCAGAGTTCAGGGGCTGAACACAATGAGCGTGGAGAGGTTGATCTCTGCCCTGTTTTATGTTCCCTGCTGGGTGTGGGTGTACCCGAGCTCCCCGGTATTTATGACAGCCAGAAGGAAGTCCAGAGAACTGTGGGTGAATGGGAGGCACTAGGATTACCTCCCAGGCAGCATGCCAGGAGCATTTATTTGCTTTCTGGATTTGGACAGTCGTGGCTGAAGCATGCCGCTCATCAAATATTTATGTTAAAAAAGAGGGCAAAGCATGTGCCGGAATATTCTGTTTAATTCAACAGAGAAATATTCCTGAAAAGTTGGGGCTCCTGGAATTTTGTAAAACCAAATCATACTGTAAATGCAACAGGTAGGTTTGCTATCTAAAAAAAAGTGTGTAGGGAATCCTTGTTAGGCATTATTATCTCCTGCTACTGCTGTTTTAGGAATCTGAGTTTGCCTGAAGAAGGCTGTACTTCACCAGATTAAATGTGAAAGACGTTCAGCTTTCTGTGCCTGTGGGCTTTTTGCACAAGGTGTAGCCTCTGCATAAAACAGCAGAAGGCCAAGGTCCTAAGTACAAACCTGGGTCTTTATCCTCAGAACCACTGCCTTAGCAGTTTGAGCCACTAAACCTGGTTGGTCCTACCTGCTGTGAAGATTGCCTCCCAGGAGAGGAGCCAGGAACAGGAAGTTAATTCTCAGAGTTAGGCTTTCTAAAGGATCAACTTAAAAGAGAAAGCATGCAAGAAGCAGCTGGCACTGAGGGGGACACACACAAAATCCCTTTCTTAGTTTCTGGATAGCTTCAGCAACAAGGCTCCCCACTTCTTACCCCCTAACCCAGAAAAGTCTTTTTATGCAAGAAGCAGGGCTCACAGGTGAGTTCCCAAAGGCTCCTGCAGCTACAGTCTTTTGCATCCTGTCCAACCCAAGGGGAGGGCCACAGCTCGTCAATAAATAACATGAACTTCTTCGCACATTCCCAGGAGTCAGCACTGCGTTCCCTTCACCAGGTGGACTACAGAAGGGGTGCACGGACCCCAGTATCAAGCAATACTGAGCATGTTGCTGGTGTTCCACTGACACTGTCAACAATATCCCAAGTGCTAGTCTTTCCCTGCCCCGTAGGGAATGAACTAAAGAGGGAGAAGCCTGTCGCCGGGAACATGCACCACAGAACGCGCATTTCCTAGCAGATCAATTTTATTTTTTCCATTAAAGAAGAACACTGGCTCAGGCACTTGGCTGGCACACACTGCAGAGAACACGGTTTTATTCCTTCATTCCAGGGGCATTTATTAAGCACCTACAATGTGCCAGAATCTTCTGGTTCATGGCATTTAGAGGGTTACTGTGGTTGAAGGGGCCATGAGAGGCAGAGCAGCAGCTGGCCACAGTGTGCCTTTGTGTGAATTAGAAAAAGACAACCCCTCCTAGTGAACCTAACCTTGCAGACTTGGTGGTATCAGAAAGAAAGAAGTGCCCCTTCCTTCTGGCAGAGGCA
Organism: Rhinolophus sinicus; assembly: GCF_057876585.1. Classification (NCBI taxonomy): domain Eukaryota; kingdom Metazoa; phylum Chordata; class Mammalia; order Chiroptera; family Rhinolophidae; genus Rhinolophus; species Rhinolophus sinicus. The sequence goes on from NC_142514.1 coordinate 49,725,829, forward strand.
GCTCTAACACAGGACACACGGTTTTTTGGGTAGATTTGAGCCCCCACTTGTTTCCTTGGCCAGCACTCTTGTGCAGTGAACAACCTGTACAAGAGTTCAAGGCAGCCCTGTCAAGAAGTCACAATCCAATCCTTCTGCTTCTTGGCCAGACACCCAACCCTCCCCTGAGTATATATGTCTGAGCATACAATCATGACCTTATACACCTGTGCGAAGCCCCGAGGTCTACGTGCTGGTCATGGTCTAATAACTTCAAAGATTTTGGTGGTCTAGGTACAGGACAGGCACCAAGTCTATTGGTTTCAACACTTTTCCAGTTTGCCCGAGATTCTGGTGGAATACATTGATGTGATGATTTTCCCTCACTAAACCTCAATAAAGCCCAAGCAGCTTTCGCATTTTGGTTCCTCTTTCCATCCTTTGATTTAGCTCACGTTGAGAGCTAAACTGTGTTGGTTGCTCCTATGCAATAATTTCTTCCCAAAAAGCAGACCAAATGTAAGGGCACTGCAAGCTTGGGGTGGAGGGTTTAAGGTCCAGTGGTCAGGAACATCTTGGCTAGTAGCATCTGTCGCTAAATAAAAGCCTGAGTATTCTACATCAGTAAAGTTTTAAGATTCCATTCCCAATGGGCTTATGTTGGTTTGCACACCGCCATTTGGAATAAAGGCAACTCTCTATACATAGAATGCAAGTGCAGAGATGACAACTGACCCAGAGCCCACTCCAGTGAGCATTTGTGATGACGACAACCCAAGTTAAACCAAACCTTGCGCTTCTCATCTCGGTCAACCAAAGGGGATCCTGTGTCAATTACGTGACATTGACTGCAAGGGGAATGGTAGTCTATTCTGTAAGAAAACACACGGGATATTGGGCCTCCTGACCCTCCGGGCCCAAAGTCGCCCACTTACAGCCAATGAAATGTGAAAAACGACAAAAGATTCTTAGCAATTGACTCATAAAAATAGACCTAAAAGAAATTCTTCTTTTAGCTATTAATTATCCAGTAGAGTTGAAAGTACCCTGTTTCCCTTAAAATAAGCCCTAGCCGGACAATCAGCTCTAATGCGTCTTTTGGAATAAAAATTAATACAAGACCCAGTATTATATTATATTACATTACATTACATTACTACATTACATTACATTACATTACATTACATTATATTATATTATACCAGGTCTTATAGTAAAATAAGACCGGGTCTTATATTACATTACATTACATTACATTACATTACATTACATTATATTATATATTATACCAGGTCTTATAGTAAAATAAGACCGGATCTTATATTAATTTTTGCTCCAAAAGATGCATTAGAGCTGATTGTCCAGCTAGGTCTTATTTTCAGGGAAACACGGTATCAAATCTTGAGTCTGCAACACCCTGTTTTTTTTAATACATTACTCCTCTGAAATGCAGACCCACTAAAAGAATACAAAAACCCTCCTTGTCAGAGGATGGCAACCAGACTCTCACAACTAAGCACTTTCATGATACCCAAAAAAGCCTGACATCATAAACCAACCATTTAAGTGACACTAGAAACGATTTTCAAGAGACTCGGCAATAAATGGAATAATCCAGCTAGAAATAACCTTCAGTCAAATCACCTCCACTCCCTGCCCCGGATCCAAGCCACCTGCTCACTACTCTTCATTCATTCCTGAGACAGGATAAGTGGGGAGGACAGGACCTGTTGGTACGAGCTGGTTCTAGAACAGAACTTAGCAGGCCAGTTCCTTCATCTGCACTCTCAAGGTCCTCTGTGGGAGCCCAGGGATGGGAGAGGCCAACTTCACAGGTCACTTCAGGCCTGCTGGGTCTCAGGCAATTTTGGAAGCTTCGATTTTTATGGCTGAAGAAGGGTGAACTCGATGAAGGGCACCAATAATTCTCCTCAGGTGGGTCATCTCCACCCCTAAAAAGAGCTGTCTCCTTGTGTATCTCCTGGTTTGATTTATAGCTTCTAAATGGACTTCCTCCATAAAGTCCCCTCTGCACGGCCACCCCCATCCGCCACTCCCCTTAGCTGATGCACCTCCACTGCAGCCCTTAGCAGAGCACTTAAGAGCATGGGATGTGAAGTCAGAGCAACCCCCGGGCAAATTCTGGCCTGGTCACTGAGGGACCCTCAGCTTCCTCATCTGTGGGTTGTGGGGACTGAACAGATTGTGTACGTAAAGGGCTTACACCTGGACCCAGGATGTAGAACAGCTCACTTAATGGAATCACACAATTCTGCTGTAAGTATTTTTTATCTATCAAATTTTCCTGTGAAACTAAGTGCACTGACGTCTTCCTCGTGACTGTCTTGTAGGCATCTGAAACGCGGAAGGTGTTAGATGCACCTAACTCGTCAATGCAGGACCTAGATCTGGGAAGTGACAACTTCCATAAAAGTCAGGTTGGTGGACCTGGTCTGTATGCAGACCCGAATTTCAAACATCTCTTACGAAGATAAACCTGCAAACTTCTGAAAGAGCCTCGCTTTTACTGCTAAACAATTCTCAGCACCAAGGTTTTGACATTTAATTTACGACTGTCAACTCTACGTGGGCTGGTGTTTTTTCCTAAAAAAAAAAACAAAATCCTGCTATGCGTAGCTAATAAACCAGAGTTTTTACTGAGTAACTGTCACACAAATGGATTATTTTGTATTACATATACATGCTCATTGGGGAAAATGGGGAGGAAGGGGGAGAAAAAGGGAAAAGCATCATAAGCCCACCATCCATTTGTCTGTAGCTTCTTCTAGACTTTCTTTCTGTGCATAAACTTTTTAACCTAGTTGTAATTGTAATAATGCACTGTAATTGTGCACACAATTGTGCATTCCTTCCCTTACTTAACCTATCTTAATATGACTTCATGACTGCTGATTGTTTAAACAGTTTCTAATAAGGAAAGTAAGATTGAGATCAAGGAGAATTAATTTGTTGAACAAAGTAACACTGCAATCCATCCCATATTTAAAAGATGCAATGACAATTGCCTAATTATATTCTCTTACTTCATAAGCACTGCTTGGCAGCGCTTTTAAATTACTTTTTAAAATACTAAGCTTTTTTAGATTTTTGGGAACCATTAAAATTTTGCATAATTGTTTTCTTGTTACAAAAATAATACACGCACATTATATAACATTTAGGGAGAGAAAATTTCAGTAAGTAATAATTTAACATTAATATTTATTGAACACAGACTGTGTGCCAGGCACTGTTCTAAATGCTTTAGATAGATTAACTAATTTAGTCTTCACAACACCTCACTGAAGCAGAGATATTAAGTAACTTGCCCACACGCTATACAGCAAGAAGCTTGAGCCACGAATCCATCACTAAGTTATGATGTTCTAGGAGTGAAAAGATCAATAATTTATTCAATCAAGTCCTCCACTGCTTCAGAGTATAATGTCATAGGCAAGAAATGATTCATAACAACATCATATCCTTTACAGTTATTTAAAAAGATTATAAAGCACCATCTTTGCATCCCTGTGGAACACTTAGTAAAATAAGAAGTCGGCTGTGGCATGAGCTATGAGTCCAGTCAATCCTATGCACCCAATATACATTAAGAAAAAACAACAGGCACTTAAAAGGGTTTGTTTTTAAAGATGGAAGCATTTTTTAAAATTTTGCAAATGATTCCATGATATGATGATGGATTCCCTGAATTAACTGAACACCCATTCCCACAAAAGTTTATAACTAGTCATGACGCTTTTACAAAACGTTTTGTTTACGAAACACTCCCAGTCCTAAACACTATTTATGGCTTATCTGTTGGCATTGGACATCAGCACATGAAAAAGTAAATAACTGGATACCGTTGGGTCACATTTTTTCATACTTTAATTAAAAACCATACTTAGTTAAAGACAAATACTTCTGTTCCCGGTTTAATTTCCTACCCAGGGCTAATAAACATGACTATTTGAAATATAAATTCTCTTTAAATTTAAGTATGATTAATGAAATGTTTCTGACTACCTGGTCCTAAAAAATACTATACAACTATGACTTCAATGCTAAAAGCATATTAAAACTGTTAATCCATTAATCATAATTATTCATACCATTGTGATAGAAACATGACACACATATGTACACAAATATATATTTATATAGCTGGCTCCATACATCTATCTCTAAAATCAGATACCTTCTTTGGAATTTAAAATTGCACTATCTAGTGTTTCCAGAAGGTTCAAGCTGCCATCTCTAATCTATCCGATAGCCTGCTGCTAGATAGAGTAAGCTAGATAAGTAAAATAGCTAATAATTTTGAACATTAACCGTGTTAGGTTCAGTCAAACTGTTTTCCAAAGATATACTTTCATAAAAACCTTAGAAATAGAGACCACTATCATCCCCATTTTATAAATCAGACCAAAAAAGATTAAATAACTAATATTCCCATCCAGGTCTGTCTCACACCAAAACCCACACCGCAAACCACTGTTAAACTGCTTCTCTTCCAAACGAGGCCTCAGAAAAATTTTATTTGACTTCTACAATTTATCTCCCTAGATTAAGTTTAAGCTGACATATAAAACTTAAAAGAGAAAAACACACCCAATATAAATCCAACACAATACATGACGTAATTCTAAATTTGAATTTTTTGTCTCAGAGAGAGGTTTTCAACATGGAAAAAAACAAACAAAAAAACAATAGTTTGGTATTAGCTAACCATTTCCTTAAGTGTTTTCCCTATGAAGCTCTTTGCTGTCACAACATGACAAACCACCCAAGTCCTTCAACAAGTGACAACACCAGCCCAACACCACAAATCTCATTGTTAGAGAGCTAATCTTTCAAATGAGACTGGAGCTTGCTACGCAGAAAATTTTTATAATATTAATCTTTTCAGTCTCTTGTGAAACACAGATTCCTATTTGTATGTATTTGTACACAAATCTAAATGCTGTCTGGGTTCAGCATCTAGTGAATTACCTGGTTTAAACACAGTAACATCACGACTGCATTTTTTTATAAGGTCTAAAAGCGCAGTCATTAGTCTGTTCAGCATTTTTTGGACTTAAACCAGGGTTTTATGGTGCTAGTTAACTGTTAGGAAACTCAAAGGGACTGAACATTTGATCCCAAAGTCCCTTTATCACTGAAGTCTCTATAAAACGTTTGATTACTTTTAAAAAAATTATGTAGTGTGTGAATCATGTTTGTTTATTGAAAAGGGGGCTTGCTAATACATACAATTTGGTTGGGGGAAAAAGAAAAAAAAAAACAGCGCCTTAGTTGAATGTGATTGCTTTGGCAAGAGTAAAATCCAATCCCGTCACTCCAGCAGTGCCTGCCTTCCTGGTTCTCCTAGGTGAGGGCCGCCATCCTGAGATAATTTACACAGAGAGCTGAGAAGCACCGGCAGTGGTGCAGTATGGTGACCAGCACTTTAAAGACAAAGGTGAACTCCGCTTTTAAAGTAGAGAACACACAAATACAGACCCTGCCTCTGACAACATCCAAAAGATTCATTATAGACAATCTATTCAGATGAAGCTACAATAGCCCCAGGAAATATAAACAGTGTCCCCAAAGACAGCAAGGGGGGCGGGGGAAGAGGAAATAACTGATGGGAAGGAAACTAATCATGTGAAGTTTCTCCAACTCCACAAGGTCTAATAAATTCCCGGTTTGTTTCCCCTCGGTGCAGCTATTAAACGTGCCCTGACACGTGGACTCAGGGGACCTCCCTTCTCTCTGGTTTTTGGCCGTTTCCTTCTCTATGCACTTGTTTGTATACATACAACCACTCCCGGACAGGGTGACCACAAGATGACAGGTCTCGTGAATTCCTTTACTTAGATTTACAGTTATCCAAAGTTTCACTCCGCGGCGGTGATTTAACCAGAATCACGAGTTCCTTTTCGAAAGCTATGAATGGTTTAAGTCAAGTTTATAGGACAGGCGAGGGGAAAGTGAGTGTCGGGAGATTTTAGAAACAACGTCTGCAAATTAACTTTAATTGATATGCCCTAGTTAAAATAAAAAATAAAGGAAGTCACCCTGATTCACGCAGTAAGTGTCGGGCAATACCTTTAAAAATCACGCAAGACTAACGTTTGAGTCTTGTCCTCCCCATATATCTGTCACCTGCAAATAGTCAGGGGTCCCTCGCGGGATGTGTGCTTGGGGTCCTCCTCCGTGACCTGCTATTTCTCTGCTCGAAAACCAGCGCCCAGCGGGTTCCAGGGCTACGTACCCGAGCGCTGGTCCCAAGAAAAAGCGGAAGAAAGTAGAGAAGAGGGGCGTGGCGCCTGGGTCGCCCCCCAGAGGCTGGCCCTCCTACAAAACCTGGCAACACCGCAAAGACTGGGCTGGGAACGCGGGAGCCTCCCAACCCCAACAGGACGCGGGACTCACGGCCCCGGGCCGGGAGACCTTTTCCCTGGCTCCCACCCCATCCCAGGGGCCGCGTCTCCAACCCCGCAGGGCCCCGGGCTTCCCTTGCCCTCCGGCAGCTGCCCGTCGAGGGGTGAGCAAGCCGTCAGTCCTGGGTCTCGGCGTCCCTTAACCTCCCTCCGCCATCCCCTTCTCCGGCGCCCAGTGCCCCGACCAGTCCCCGCCCTCCGGGACACTCTTTCCTTCTTCCTTCCTTTCTCCGTTCCCTCCCTCCATCTCGTTTCCCAGCACCGGGAACTCGGAGGCTGCCCCCGAACTGGCCGGCCCACGCCCGGCGCTGCGCCCCTCTCCCTGTGGAGACCAGACTCACCACCTGCGCCCGCCGCTGAGTGCTCACCGGTCTGCCCGAGCGCTGCCCCGCCGCCGCCGCCGCCACCACCGCCGCCGCCGGGGACTCGGTCTCTAAGGGCTCCTGGAGACGGTTCCGATCTCTCCTCCTCCTCCACCTCCTCCTCCTCCTCCTCCCGCTGCTCGGGCGCCGGCTCCGCCTTGCTCGAGGTAGGCGGGGCAGCGGCGGTCCCAACTCCTTCCTCTGGCCCGGGCCCTCCCTCCCGCCCAGACGCCCTGGCTGTTCCCGGGTTCGGTCGCCAGAATCCGAGTCGTGTCCCGGCCAGCAGAGGGGTGAGGTTGGGAGCGGTGAAGCTCCGAAAACGTCTGGCCACCTTGACCATCGCTATTTTTCCTTCCCCGAATTCACCGAGGCCTGAAATTCAAGGACTCTCGGTCCCCTCACTTCACGACCCTACAGGGGGCTGCTCTGACTCCTCGGAAGTTTCCTTCGCGTGCGATTCGGCAACCTTTATGCCAACAGTCCCCTGGGCCGCGAATATGCGTGCTACCAACCCCCTACACAAAAGTTAGGCTCTGCTCCAGGAATTTCTTAAGAAAACAGTCACAGTAAAATTTAAAGGGCCCTGGGGCCACGGAGAGATTTTGTTTCCCAGAAAGTGGAGATACAATTGCGGGATATTGAATTTGAAGTACCTTCACGCATTATGAGCCTCCCCCTTCATCTCTTCCTCCATGAAATCTGTGTTTCCAAATGTCCAGTATTTGGCAGAGTTCTATGTAATAAATTAATTGGATTTGGTTGGTCTTTTCTGCATAGATTCAGGGTCTGATAGTTTTAAGAGCCACTTCTGTTTCCACAAACTTCAAACTTCTCATACATACAGCCATTCAACGAACATTCATTGAGCACCGGCGACGTGCCACACATTGCGCTAAAGGTGATGGGAGAGACATCAAGATGAATCAGTAGGGGGCGCACCTTCAAAAAGTCCAGAAAGAGTCCAGAAAGAGTAACAAGGGTGGATGAACCTCACCACTTAGCCTACATATCGCTAAATATCTGCCTTCTTGTTTGACAGGGTGGAGATAAAAGAGAAGGTGAGGCCAAAGTAGGTCACTTAGAACCAGTGTGGGCAGAGTCCATACTTGAAATGGAGTCAAAGAGCATTGGTGAGGGATGTCTGTATGTTGAGTTTCACCAATTGAAGAGAAGTGAGGCCCAGGGAAGCTAGGAGCCAAGAACTACAGTAAGGACGTTATCTCCACTCTTACTTTCCTCCTGACCCATACTCAAGTATCATTCTGGGTGAAATCATTTAACCAAGCTACAGAAGGGATGCTGCAAGTAGAGGAAATTTGTGCTTGGATGCCTTGTCCCAGGAGTGTGGTTGTAGCAACCTGGGGATGACTGGTACTTGGGGTACAAGCCACAGCCTGCCAAGGGATCCCTTTATTTCTTGCTTTGTACAGTGGTAGGAAATGCCACTGTACATGACTGATTTATAGACACTGACAGTTCAAAGGATACACCCTATGCAGAACAGCGTAATTCCATCAGGGACTGAGACCGTCATATACTGGTGTTTGTATCTTTTGGCCACAGACTACAGAATCGACTCTTATAGCCCTGCCAGTAATTTCCATTTCTGGGGCACTTTTATACTTTAGTAAATGCTTTCATGTACATAATCGCATTCAGCTCTTGCAAAAACCTAAAAAACAGGCATCGAAAACTTAAGTTGCTTATTGAAGATTTTCTAATTCAGTGTTATTCAAAGTGTGGTCCCTAGAACAATGACAGTCTGAGAGCTGTTACCCATCTGTAATGGAATAAGCATAGAAATTGAAATGAGCATATAGAAACTTTTATAGCAATTTGAGTAATTTTCTGCCTGTTTAATAACTAAAAATATGGCCTTGTGCTTTGTATCTTTTATTTCATTTTTCTTGTTATTCATTTTATATCTATCATGTTGTAGAAAAGCGTCAGATTGAAAATGAAATACCACAGAAAGTTTGAAAAGCATGGACTAGTTAGCAGCAAGGCAGGAATAATGAGCGCTAACACTTATATGGCACATATTGCTTTAAATACTTTACATATATTAACTTTTTTAATCCTCCTAACAACCCTAGCAGGTAGGCACAGGGAAGTTAAGCCATGTAACTCAAAAGTGGCCGAGCCAGAATTCAAACCCAAGGCACCTGACTCTAGAGTTCATGCTTTTACTGACAGCCCTGGATCCAGTGTTCGTTCTACTCTGCTTATGTTCCCAAACTTCAACCATTCACATTTCATATCCATATCACTGTATGATTTTTTATATTTTTTATTGACTTACTTTTGTTATTTCTTCTGTATATTACCCATGCTATTAGTAATTTCACCCATGAAATCTAGGATTTGATAGGCAAGCATCAGTCTCTTACCCTAGATCACATTAAATTACACACCTAACTCCAGCAATTGCTGTCAGTTCTCTGCCATATCCCATCTGATCCTTTTGCAGTTTTGTGCACACTGGCTTAAGGTGTGCTTTCATTCCCACCACCGTTACCTGCAACTCCTTGTCGGAGCTACAGGATTTGCTTTGGCTGTGCGTGGCACAGCTGGAAGTTTTTAGCAATTGTTGTACCCCTGCTCTCACCCAGCCATTAACCAGCGACTGAGGAGTATGGACATATAAGTAGTCCAGTTCCTTTGCCCCCAGTTGGGACAACTCCAGGGTGGATCTCTACCATCTATAGGGCTCCCTATGAGATTGGGCTAAATTCTCTCCCCTTCCCTATAGAACTTTGCTTGATATCACATTCTTTTTTAAATTTTTATTATAGATTGAGGTAATATTGGTTAACAATATTATCTAAGATTCAAGTGTACAAAGTTGTAATTCAATAACTGTATATACTATAGCATGCTCACCACCAAATATCTAGTTTCCTTCCATCACCATGTATTTGACCCCCTTTACCCATTCTTGTTTGCCTGTCTTATCTTTCTAGGTCCCACTTCCAACTCCCTTATCAGTGTTTCCTAGGAACACTTCCCAATCAGGACCAACTATGTGATTTTCAAGGCCCAGTATGAGATTTTTTTAAAGTTCATAAATTATTAAGAATTTCAAGAGTATTAAACCAAATAAGGGGCCCTGTGTGACTGCACAGGTGTGTATGTCACTCTACATGTTGCACATCAATGAAGTTGGTTGGGATGCTAATAAATCATTTTCACTTGAGTCCTCATCTTAGGGCCTGCTTCCAAGGAATCCCAAGCTAAAAATGACAACTATTAAAGTAAAAACCAGTCCATCCAAGTACTACCAAAATCATCCTGTGTACAACAGTGGTGGTCAGCATCCCATACCTTGGGAAGCTGCCCCTGGTAGTGGGATGGGTTATGTCAAATTGTGTGTGAAAAGAGCTTTAGCCATAGAGAGAGGTATAGCAGTTGAGAATGGTTTAGGTTAACAAGATGGTAAGACAGGAAACCTGGGTTTCAGTCCTAATTCTTAGTGATATGCACAACGTATGAATTTGGGTGGAATCTTAGATTGAACTACCCGGAAACATACCTTGTGTCGTGCAGGGTGTCATGCGGGGTCTCTGCTCCCGCTCCCTGCACAAGAACACAGGTGTCGTGCGGGACGGCCTGTGGGGTCTCTACTTCCACTCCCCACATAAGAACACAGGATGTGGCTAGGCCCAAAATGAACACCCACGGAGCCATAGGTAGGGAAGTCATACCACTGTGGTCTCACTGGAGGCTAGGTTCACACGACTTGCGACCTGCTGTCCGCTTTTCTGCCAACCGACCGACAACTCTCCTCCACTCTCCTCGACTCTGCTCTTCTTCCCTCCATAGTCGCAGCAGTTATATTAGTGGCCAATGGCTCAATGGTTACAGCTGACGGCCAACTAGCCACAGCTGACGGCCATCTACCACCCGAGCCAGCACCCCTCCATATGAGGCCGAGAGCCTGGAAACTGCTCTCTGGGGCTCTGTCCCCACACCTTGCATGTAGAAAGTTTATTGGTGTGAGTGGTTATAAAGATATACCTGGAAGGAAGTTAAACTGGCAGGACTGGGCAGGGGGAAAAGCTGCCACTCAGAGTGGTTACATCTGGGTCTGCAGCCCAGGGGGCACTGCAGTTGAACGGTTCTTCAGAGATGGACCAGATTGAGTCCAGGGGACTGGGCCTTTGTATCTCCATATCCTGTATTCCTGGGAAGAGGGCTAGCCATGGGCAAAGCAATTCCCTGAGGGCAGTGCCCACTGATGGACACAGGAACCAATATTCCCGGCAGCCCAGGAATAAGTGTGTCAGATATGAATGGGAGCGAAGCTCCACAGTATATGCTGTAGATGGGTTATCCCTGAGATCTTACCTGGGCTTACAGGCGGTCATAACAGGAATACTCCACCCAGCCAGCCCAGTGGGGCCTGACCCCTGGGTCTTCCATGTAGCCCCTGGGCAATTTTTGGTTGCACTTTACCTTTACCTTCCTAATACTATGTGTCTATTTAATTTTCTATTAGTTTCTTCCTCCAGACTTCTTTTGAACTCTTTTCCTTCCCTTTTTATCTTCTGGCCCAACTATTTCTCACCCTTCCATTGGGCACTTGAGGAAAACAAACAAACAACGCCATTGCCTATGAAAGAGTGGCGGTGTAGTAAACCATTATGCATTATGAGATGAAACCTTCGGTATTAAGTCCTGACTTTGCCACTAACAAGCTCTGTGCATTTGGGACAATCACTTATAATCTTAACAAGCTTTTGCTTGTCTTTAAAATAATGGATTTATAAGAGAATGACCTCTAAATTCCGAATTCTATGGAAATTACATTTTTAAAAGAGATGGCTTTCCCTGCTATACAATCCCTCGTGAAGCAAGCAAGACAAATAGTTTTATAATTCAGGACAACTGATTTTTAAAATCAGCTGCAATTCATATGCGAAGCTCTACTTCTGTAAACTCCTAATTGATATCCAATAACAACACCCTAAGTAAAGCATCAGTCTGAAAGAGATGCATGAAGAAAGATGAAAAATGGGGCAAATCAGTCTGTCTGTGGGTGACCAGGTCTCCACAGACTTCAGAGCAATTTTTCTGGAATATCAGCTCTGCTTCATAAGGAATCTGTTCATCCTGTTCCACATGGCCGCTCTTTGTCTGAACCTGCCCTAGAAGTTATGGAGCGCTATCGCCTTTTGAATAGGTTACCTAGGTAAATGCTTCACAAACTGGTTTTTCTGCTCAGTCAGAGGCTGCCATATTCTCATGTGGAAGTTAAATCAGGGAGAAGCACCCACATCTTGGAAATTCCCAAGTAACTTGTTAAAACATGTATTACCACAAGCAGGAGCTATGGCCCAAACCGTGGCTACAAATCAGTAGGCAACTCAACACAGTTCCAACCTCAAATGGGTGGGAGTCTTCAGAGGCCAGGGTGGGAGTGGCCCAAAATTGACGCACTAACTCAAGGTAGTTGATTACTAACTCAATATGAGTCTTCTGGGGGCCCTCTAGTCCTAAACAGCAGATGTCCCCAGACACTGTTGTCTAAAAGTCAAATAGATAGTTAGCGAATTTCCCAGCTTGGAGAGGTTCAACCAGTGGTCAACTAGGAAGTAGAGATGTAGACAATATCAAGGGAAGTAGCCCAAATGTCCACCAGAGGAAATATGGTACCTCCATCTAAAGCAACCTGTGAAAAGATGTAGATCTAAATATATTCACGTGACCAGATGCTTTGAATAAATTTTTGAGCATAGAAAGCAGGTTATAGAAAGGCATGTATAGAATTTCACACTCATCTATAAAAAAGCATACCACACAATACACATATACAAATGTCTGTATATCTGCAATGATTTTGGCAAATGTTAACAGTGATTTTCTCAAGATGGTAGGATTTTAGGTAATCTACACGTTTTTACATGGCATGAATTTTTTTTTTACAGTGAATATATAGCTTTACTACGAATAGGCAATTTTTTACCTATAAATGTCCGTGTGTGTGTGTGTGTGTGTGTGTGTGTGTGTGTGTGTTCTATATTCTAAAAAAAAGGAAAAAGGCATTGTATAGACCAGGGGTTAGCAAACTACGGCCAGAGGGCCAGACCACCAGCCATCTATTTTTGTAAATGAAGTTTTATTGGAACACAACCACATTCATTCATTTATCTATTGTATCTGGCTGCTTTTGCTTTACAATGATTGAGTTGAATTGTGACAGAGACGTTATGGCCCCACAAAGCCTGAAATATATATCTGCCTTGTTAGTGAAAAGGTGTGGTAAGCTCTGGCGTAGAAAACTTTTGCAGTACGGCAAATTGCAACCTAGATATTACTAATTCTTTAGATTTCAATATATCTGAATTTTCCATTAAAAAAAAAAGAAGTGGGAGGTACTTTTTGAAAGTATCTGAGTAGTGATTATAATAACGAAGCAATGTGACACTACCAGCATTTAGGTAGTTAATTTCTATGTAGTCTCCTTCTTCCCATCTTTCCCTTCCTTATTCTTTTCCTCCTATTCCTCTTTTTCTCTACCTGGTCCTCTTGCACTTCCTCTTTGTCCTTCTGCTATACCTCTTCCTTCTCATTTTCCCAATGAGATAAGGTCACCAACATGTTCTCAGTCTTGGCCCCGGATGCTATTGGCCAGGTGGAAGATTGAGGTTCCTCTTTCCTTCAGCCTTGGGTCTCTCCAAGAAAGAATGGTTGAGGAAGTCCTGGACAGAAAAAAAAATATCATCCTGGTGCAAGGGGGGTGAGGTCCCCCAAGCCAGGGGAACTGTGGAGGAAAGGAGGGTGTCAGGCTCTAGGGGGAAAGCCTGGGAACTGGATGGGACAAATCTCCTCTCTCTTCCCTCATTCCTCCATCACACTCTCCTCCAGTTTTCCTTAAAGCTTCCCCTCCCTCACAATCCATCTGGCCTCCAGGTATACAGAGGAGGTTTGGGATTTTTCTCCTTCACTGTCACCCAGCATCTACACTCTCACTTACAGAAACCACACCAGTGAGGGTAACTAATGCCAGTCTGCGCGATGCCAGGCCCTTGCCTATTTCCATAACTTGGCCAGAACTGGATGTTGGCCCTGATGTGGAATGCACTCAGATGCTAAGTAATTAAATGGTTCAACAGAAACATTCTTTTTGTCAACCACTGATCTCAGATCTTCCACAAAGAAAATATAAGGTCTCAACAATGTCAGAAACGGAAGCAGGCTGATAAATGATGATTAGTTTATTGGTCCATCTATAGCCTATGCTACTGGGTTTTGACTCAGACACAGTCATCTATGTGGATCTGTGAGCTAAGCTGTGATGGGAATTGAAAGTATTTTCTCTGGCACTCTGATAACAGACCTATTAATTTCATTTAGCTCTATATTCTGGTGAGAATGGAAAATACCAAGCCTGCAACCTCTGTGACTCTAATTTATACTACATGGTTCTCAAAATATCTAAAATGTTTTTCCAGAATGCGAGGGAATCTCAGAAAATGTGATTAAAATACTTTTTTTTCAGTATTCCAGTATTATTACCCTAGAATGACTGAGATAGACTTATGCCAACAATAACCTAAATCCTGGCATTGTTGGTATTACTCTATCTTCTCAGTATTTTTAAAATAAAAATACAAACTATTTCTGTCTTGAGACAGAAATGAGAATTACATACCACATTAAAATTTTAAATGTAAAATAGGTGTATCATTTTAAACAGTATTCTGATCACATTACTCTTCTGTTTAAGCCCTCCCCAGGTGTCTTACTGCAGTTTTCTTTCCTATTTCCAGGCTTACTAGAAAGGTTGAGCATCTTTTCTTGTATTTATTAGTCACGTGTGGACCCAGGACCAATTTGGGCATGGATATACTTCCAGCAGTCTCTAATGGGTTGTGCTAGATATTTTTGTATTCCTATAAATAGCCCTGAGCTTTCTTCTGAAGTATAGTTAAGTTACTTGGAAACAGATTTATCCTTTTAGATCTTGCTTTTACTATTTATTCATCAGAATTGGAGCACTTGTCACTCTAGGGCTAATTGTTCCCCCTATTGAAGCAAGATCTGTACATCCACTCAATGCGAGATTTTCCAGTCTGGGAGAAAGAGGCATTGTTCTGGGCCCCATGCGAGCATCAGACACTGTTAGCTCTAATCCTGACAGATGCTCCTTTCCCTGGCCTTGGATAGCTGCTCACCTGCATGAGGGCGTCATCACTCTTCATGCTCATCAGCAGCGTCATCATGCTCAATGGGGACCTTCTGCTAGTCTTTGGTTTTCCTTTCTGTTCATCTCTCTTCTCCCTGGTTCTCTGTCCTGTGAATCCTATTTGCCTTGATCTCTCTGAACTCTTATCCCCATCTCCTCAACACAAGAAGCCCACAGGGCTCTTCCGGACTTCCTCCTCTCTCTGCTGTGGCCTGGAAACTCCCTCAGGGCAGTAAGCTGGGGACTTGCAGGGCTCCCCTCATTTGCTTTCCATTTTTCAGTGATCACCGTCCTTTTGTCAGCTGATGTACAGTGTTTTGTAAAATGTTGTTTCATGTATCTTTGTTTTCAGGTTGTTTCAGCTAACAGGATAAAACCATTTTCTTTACTCCATCTTGACTGTAAGCGCAGTCCCCCTTATCACTCTAAACCATATACCGGGGGTGCCAAAAAAAAAATGTGTACACGTGACTTGTATTCATCTTTTGTTATCAGTATATATTGAGTATACAATTTTAATACGGGTTTTTCCTTGCTTAAAATGTGTATATATATTTTTTTGGCACCCTCTGTATTCTTCTTTTCCACTTATGATTGCTTAATATTATTTTGTACATTTATCATTTTTTTAATTGTCTGTTTCCCTCATCAGGCTGTAAATGCCATGAGGACACTTACTATGTCGGTTTGGTTTACTGTTGTATCCTTAACTCTTACAACATTGTCTGACAAATAGTAGTTCTCATTAAATATGGATGAATGAATGAATGAAAGCTAGATCAGGGCCAGAACGTGGGAGGTTTTGAATGCCAAGCCAGGAAACTGAACAAGTTTTGCTGAGAGCAGAGGCTCCTATTCTAAGACTAGAAGGACATAGATCAAATTCTATTCATTTGCAGTTTAAGGACATTGTGCAGTACAATGCTAGAAACTTCACTCAAGCTACTCTGTAAATCTGCCAAAGCTCTTGGTGGATTAGGTCACATTTTTGGAATCTGCTTGGAATTCAGAAACCTGGCAATAATAGTGAATCTTGCCTTTGACCCTGCCTCTTAATCTGATTGACTCTAAACCCTTTACAAATATTAATTATGTCTCACAATGGGGTTGTCTCCCTGACCTCTTTTCTTAGCTTGGTAGCCCTGGGACGAACGTTCAGAACTCCTGTCCCATAATAGTAAGCGTACTCCTCCTTCCTAAAAAAGAAAGGTTAGAGTATTATGCTTACCAGCATCCTCAAATTCATCAGTTAGTGTCCTAATGATGAACGTGACAATTGAATCATTTACTTAAAAACCTCACTTGATAATTGCAAAAGGCTCTCCTCTCACTGGTCTTTCTGACTCTAGTCTCCCAGACAGTTCACTGGGGCGCAGGATAAAAATATTATAAATCATAGCGGCATTGATTTTGTATCTTTTCCTTTTGTTAGTCCAATAGTTCACACACATACCAGATAAATAAAAACACATATCGAGGCTTTGTGCTCTAAGTCTTTCCTGATGAAATGCACAATCAAAAATGTTTAGAGATCACAGTCTGTCTCCCGATTCCCCCTACATGAGGCCAGACTGCTCTTCCTCAGAGTCACCTCTATTTGTGCCCCTTTCCTTTGCTGAAACAGACAACAACACAAAACCCCAAATCTTCTAAGGTTTCAATATAAGAAAACAACTTTTACCATAAGCTGAAGTTGAAAAGAAGGGAGTTTTTTTATGCAGACACAGTATTCATAAACCCCACATTTATGTAACACATTATACTTTTAAAACACACAGAATTCTGCCTACAGGCCTTCTGAGTTCAGAAGAACACGGGTCTGCTCTCTTCCAAGATTTGTATATATTTAGTTCTACTCTATGAAGCCCATAAGCCTCACTTAGAAACTAAACTATGGGTTCAAAACAATAACTGCAAGACCATGAATATTCCCTAGGCTCCCTAAGTACATGTTCTCATATGGAATTACTGAAGTGACGATAAAAATAAGGAACTTGACATGAGCTAAGTTATTTACTATAAGGGCAGTTTACAGAAATAGCAATTGAATAAAAACTAAGCTATAACATACCGTGTGTGTGTGTGTGTGTGTGTGTGTGTGTGTGTGTGTACGTACAAGGGGCACTAAGTTACCAGACGTGTGAATGAAGAAGCTATTCTGGGAGAGGAACCTCTGGCCCTAGCCAGACACCATCTACACCAAGTGAATTAGAAATGAACTGTCCACTTAGGTCGCCTCCATGTCTTGGCAATTGTAAATAATGCTGCAATGAACATATGGATGCATGTATCTTTTTGAATTAGTGTTTTGGATTTCTTTAGATAAATACCCAGAAGTGAGATTGCTGGATCATAAGATAGTGCTATTTTTAATATTTTCAGGAACTTCCAGACTGTTTTCCATAGTGGTTGTGCCAATTTGCAATCCCACCAACAGTGCACAAGGGTTCCCTTTTCTCCACATCCTCACCAACACTTGGTGTTTGTTGATTTATTGGTGATAGCCATTCTAACAGGAGTGAGGTGATATCTCATTGTGTGTGTTTTTTAAATTTGCATTTCCCTGATGATTAGCGATGTAAAAAACAAAACAAAATAAATGAACAAACAAAAATAAACTCAATAGATACAGAGAATAAATTGATGGTTGCAAGATGGGAGGGAAATTAGGGGGATAGGTAAAAAAGGTGAAGGGATTAAGAGGTACAAATTGTCAATTATAAAACAGTCACAGGGATGTAAATAAAGTACAGCATAAGGTATATAGTCAACAATATTGCAATAAGTCTGTATGCTGCCAGGTACGTACTAGACTTATTGGGGGGATCACTTCGTAAGTTATATAAATGTCTCACCACTATGCTGTACACCTGAAACTAATATAATATTGCATGTCAACTGTAATTTGAAAATTCAGTTTAAAACAGAATTTTTTTTGGCTATTGTAAATACAAAAAAAAACTACAATTTTTTTGAAATACATTTTATTTTTTGAAATACATTTTAAAATTTTATTTTTCATTCAATAAAAGTAAAATTTTTTTATTTCCTGAAGTCCTAATACACAAACTCATTCATGAATGACTAAATTGGCTATTTTAAGCCGCTAAGTTTGGGATAGCAGAGCCAAGAGCTATAGATATCATTTGAGTACCTGGATCCAACTCAGCCTGAAGCAGTGCTACCCCTAGATTTTTCAGTGAGCCAGTACATACCTTTCAGTTTATTTATTTATGTTAGTACAAGTTGGGTTTCTGTCATTTCTAACCAAAAGGATTGTGAATAATACAGACACTCTTTTAACTCGGGTGTAGAAGCTTCAGCTAATTATACTTCTCAGTTCTTAACTTACCCTCCTTATTAATCTGTGCAAGGGCCCTCTCTTGTATGATTGATTGGATTTTCTTTTCTTTTTTTTTAAATTTTATTGGGGAACAGGGCCATTTTATTTCTCCAGGGCCTATCAGCTTCAAGTCACTGTCCTTCAATCTAGTTGTACAGGGCGCAGCTCACTGGCTCATGTGGGAATCGAACCGGCAACCTTGTTGTTCAGAGCTCGCCCTCTAACCAACCGAGCCATCCAGCCACCTGATTGATTGGATTTTCATTCATACCTTTTTATCCTATTCCTACTTCCATTCCCTTCTTTTCATAGACAATATTATAATTCTGATGTGTATCTTTTTATTTGTTTGTGTCCTTCTAAAATATATGTCATTATTTTGTGTACATGTATTTTAGTGTTATATTAATGCTGTTGTATACTCTTTTCATATATGAATAATACTTATGAATTTTTGAAATTAATGTTATGGCGGTCCATATATTTCTCCAAAACTGCATCACCTGTTATAAAATTTGCATCTAACAGATATACATGCTAATGATATCTTTTGTTACTGACAATTTTTTTTTGTGTCTTCTTGGCATTAAAAAATAAAAGAACTTTTAGTCTCTGAATGCCTCTTTTCTCACCCCTCTCCCTGCATATACATTTTATTTTTTAATAATAAATGTTCTGGCTATATGGATGCAATATCTTCTCATCTCTTTGAGACTATGAATTATATATATATTTTTTGAGACATTTTTCTGTTCTTTTCATTGTCCTTCTTGTTTCATTTGCATTTCTTTTCTTTCTAC
This sequence comes from Rhinolophus sinicus, assembly GCF_057876585.1. Taxonomy (NCBI): domain Eukaryota; kingdom Metazoa; phylum Chordata; class Mammalia; order Chiroptera; family Rhinolophidae; genus Rhinolophus; species Rhinolophus sinicus. The sequence continues at coordinate 49,744,929 of NC_142514.1, forward strand.
TTAAAAAAAAAAAAAAAGAAATTCTAATCCCTTGTTTTTAATGTGTCTTTCATGTTAGCAGCTTTCCTCAAATGTCTACACTGATCCTTGGCTGATTCTGATTGGAGCCTCTGTGCGTTTGCAGGGCTTACTGAGCTGTGGGAGTAGGTGATGTAGCAGAGATTTGGCTCTTTGTCTGCCTGCTGACCTCTATTGGTTTCTGTACATCTCTTTCCTGGGCTAGTCAGATACACCAGAAAGGGAGACAGATACTCCAGTTGGGGTTGGGGAAGGTTTTAAGTCTGGCTGCCTGCATTCTAGCAGCCTAGAAGTCCCATCATGGTTTTTGTTTTGTTTTTCTAAATCTAGATATTTCATTTAATCTTGTTCTGTGAGTACACTCTACTCACCTGTGGCTCGTGGCCATACTCTCTGGATGCCTGATCATCTATTCATTCAACAAATATTTATTAAGTACTTCCTTAACACTGGTGCCAGGCCTAATGCTAGGTGCTTGGGGATCCACCAGCAATCGAAACAGATGAAAATCCTGCCCACACGGAGTTTACATTCTGTCTGCCTGCCTTCCTGCCTGTCTGTCTGTCTCTCTCTTCAGGTTTTTTTTTTTTTTTTTAGTTCACATTCTAAGAGGAATACATCTCCAGTCTTCTGCCAGAGTGAGGGAGGGGGGTGGCTGGCTGCAAAAGGAAGTGACAGGGATTTGGAGGTCTATGTGCTCCTTATAAAGACTTTCAACCAATCCTCCTATTTTTCAGTCCCACCTCAAATCCCCATCTTTAAAAATGCTCAGTACCCCCAATTCCAGAGCCTTTCTGGGTTAGGGTGGAAAGAACCAGCTTGCTTTATGTTAGCATTCCTCCTAACTCTTTGCAAACATTTGAATTTCAGCTTTCTTTGTTCTGCTAAGTCAGTTGTATTGCCACTTGTTCATCTGCTTTCTATTTCCAATGTGCTTTAGTCTTCTGTCCCATCTTCCTTGTTCTTGTGACTTACACATTTTATTTTTTATTTAATACTATTTTAGTGTGATTTGAGGAAAGAATAGAGATGATTTTGCATTCAATCAACTGTGTTTAATCATGTACCAGTAATTCTCCATGTGGGCACAAAGTTGCTTGCCAGCATGGATGGTGGTGGTATCAGGCTCTGACTTTCTTTCTTTCTTTTTTTTTTAAAAAAGATTTTATTGGGGAAGGGGAACAGGACTTTATTGGGGAACATTGTGTACTTACAGGACTTTTTTTTCCAAGTCAAGTTGTTGTCCTTTCAGTCTTAGTTGTGGAGGGCGCAGCTCAGCTCCAGGTCCAGTTGCCATTGCTATTTGCAGGGGGCACAGCCCACCATCCCTTGTGGGACTCGAGGAGTTGAATCGACAACCTTGTGGTTGAGAGCCCACTGGCCCATGTGGGAATGGAACCGGCAGCCTTCGGCGTTGGGAGCACAGAGCTCCAACCGCCTGAGCCACCGGGCCGGCCCCAGGCTCTGATTTTCTGATAGTTACATCTTCGTGAGGCTGTATTGCTTGAATTTAGAATGAGATCACATAAAAAGTACATAAGAGTCAATGTTTCTAGACCTCTATTATCATAGCCCATTTGTTTCTCTTTTTCTTGGACCTTAGAACATGTTTCATTTACCTTTCTTCTCCCTTGAATCACATTTTTCTTTTCCTTGATTTCTATTATTGACCTTCATGTTTTCCTTGCTTTGTTGTCCATGATGAGAGAGAGCATTTTGGCCTAAATTCCCAGTCATCACATTCATGTATTGTGATACAGTAAAATAGTGATTTTTTAAAATTGGAAAGAAATAATAGGATGACAAGTAGCTAACATTTATTAAGGACTTAATGTGTGCAAGACACTGTTCTAAGAGCTTTATATGCGTTATATATATAACTTATGAAATTCTACTATCTCCCTATGAGGTAGGTATTATTATAAGTGCACTTTATGGATGAGCTATCATGTCCTAGCACCTTATTTTGTAAATGCAAGACTAGGAGAGATTAAAAACTTACCTAAAGTCTTATAGCAAATGAGTGAAGTTTTAAAATATTCATGAAATGAATCTGATTTACATATTATCAAAGTCACACATATTCCTTGTTAGGCACTTGAAGCAGGATTTTGGTGCCCCAAATTTTCATGGCTTCCTGCTGAGGGAGCTACATATCTAAGGATCAATAGCCAACTGGAAAACAAAGAACCAGATTTATTCGATACAATAGCAGGGACATCTGGTTAGCTGTGCTGAAGGGTTGGGTCTGGAAGCTTCCTGCTCCTTCAAGTGGAGACTGGCTGTCTAGCAGGGCGGGCAAGCAGGTTCTAATCCACTCACCTAACCCGCTGTGCAGGAGAGAAAGGTTGGCTGCCTCACCCTCGTCTCGCAGACCAAAAAGCTGGACAGAGAGCACAAGTATTGCTAAGCCTGCCTTTAAGAGACAGCTGGGCCCAGGGTGTGATTTCCATTAAGGGACAGGAAGGGGAGACAGGCCCATGAAGTAGAAGAGGAAGCAGGTAATAGACCCAGCAGCCATTGAGAAGTGGCCCAATTGGAATTAGGCTCCAACCTCTCAGGTTAGTGCCTGCTGGCTCCCTCCTTGGGGTAACTGTAAAGGGGCCTAAAAAGGGGCTGGAAGTGTGGGTAGGAATGTTCCCTCTTCTGGAAGCTGGGAAGGTGTGTTCTCTTTTCTATGAGTTGAGGTAGAAATGTGGGGAGGAAAAAAAAACAGGTTCTCTTCTTAACATTTCTGTTTAGTGGAGATAAAAATGCCAATATTTTAAACATTGCTTGTAGCTAGTTTCTTCTATTTTATTGTTTAAATCAATGCTGGTTGCAGCTCACTCAATGGGTTTCTTGATCCACTAATGGGTTGGGACCCTCAACTTGAGAACATTGTTCTAGATTTGTTGACACAATTTTGGAGGAAAGAACTGCGGTTGTCTGTAAAACACTTCAGTGGCCCCTTTGTTCATGCAGGAAGCAAGAATTAGGGACTAACTGGGACAGAAGTGGCTGACAAAGACATGCAATTTGGTACATCTGCAAAGGATAATATAATTAAAAATATATGATAGATATGGGTAGAGAGATTATTAACATCTAATAATGTTGAACATATTTTTATGTGCTTATTTACCATTTGTTTAAGTCAGTTTGGGCTGTTATACCAGAGTAACATGGCTTAAATAACAAACATTTATTTCTCATAGTTCTGCAGCTTGAAAGGCTGAGATCAGGGTGACAGCATGGTCGGGTTCTTGGTGAAAGCACTCTTCCTGGTGTACAGATAACTATCTTCCCGTATCCTCATGTTGCAGAGAGAGAGAAAGGGCTATCTCTCTTCCTCTTCTTCTAAGGACACTAATATTATCATTTGGGGCTCTGCCTTCATGACCCAATTACCTCCTAAAGGGCGCACATCCTATACCATCACATTGGGCATTAGGATTTAACATATGAATTTGAGTGGGACAAAAGTATACAGTCCATAGCACCATCTGTATATCCTCCTTGCTGAAATGACAATAGCATTTTAAATAAACCATGTGCTAAAAGAAAGTAGAGTATTATTATCATCAACAATAGTAATATGGGTCATAATAGTAAGCTTTCAACCTTTCTATCTTTTTAAAAAAAATCTCTTATGCATAAAACTCTGTGCTAGGAACCAGGGATACAAAGGTTAACTAAACAGACATGGCTCTTCCCTTCTTGGAATTTACAAATGAGGTAGGTGAGGAATTGAAAAAGTTTTTGTTTTTTGTTTTTAAACAAATACACATATGTACAAGTATAAAAAGTGATGTGCCCAAAGGAAACAAGAATCATAAAAAAGAAAACTGGAGACTTAATTAACATTGAGAATCAAGTATTTCCAGTTTATACCTGAACAAGGAATAGGTGATATTCAAGTGCTGTAGGGCCAAGGGCAACTCAGCCCCTGAAAACAGCATGTGTTGCACGTCTTGAGGCAGGAAAGAGCTTGGGATGTTGTATAAACCCCAAAGCAGGCTAGTGTCGCAGGAATGCAGAGAACAGTGGACAAGTGATGTGAGATGAGTTTAGCAATGTAGGCAGAACCAGACAAGAAGCAAGGATACCAGCTAGGAGACCACTGTATAAGTCCAAACAAGAGAAGGTGGTTTGAACCAGCATTGCCACTGAGGCAATGGAGAGAGGCGGATAGTTTTGAAGTATATTTTGGAGCTAAGATTAACAAGACATGGTGAAGAGACAGTATGTTGGGGCTGGGGAGGGCAGGTGGGGGAGAAAGGAGTGTCAAAAGTAACTCCCAAGTCGCTTGATTGAACAACTGGGTTGATGGGAGTGACTGGACCAAGATTCTGAAAACAAGAGAAGGACTTGCTTTGTACAGTGGGTGGTAGGCAGTGGTCGTTATAGTTAGATGTATGTAAATTCTAAGGGCCTATGTATGTCTACAAAAACGATAATCTACTTAATGGCGTGGACCTACAAGGGCCCTACAATGGAGGCTGAAAGAGTTGAGGCTAAAACAAAACGTAAACAAACAACTGAAGTTCAAAATATATCACCCTTCCCCTTGCTTTTAGGATTCATTCACAGAGATTTTAAATAGTATGGACAGGTGTCCACCAGATGGCAATATTTCTTTATAAAAGCTCAGATTTAGAACCCATACCTTCTCAGCTACATCAAGATGGATCCTTGAGGGGCACACAGCCAGGGTCTAGTCAAAATCATTGAAAGTGCAGCTCAGCCTGCTGACTTCTAGTAATATGCACAGGCAGCCACAGTTTCATGAGCAAGATCCTTCTGTGACCTCTTAAAAAGGAGGCAAAGCTGTGTGTGTGTGTGTGTGTGTGTGAGAGAGAGAGAGAGAGAGAGAGAGAGAGAGAGAGAGAGAGAGAGAGAGATTTGGATCTGGGTGCTTCATATCCTGAAAAGACCCTTAACCCTAAGCATTCTCAGTGTGAGCACACGCGTAACACTGGAAGCCTCTCATAACCTCTCTGAGCCTCTTTCTTCACGTGTAGAGTGGTCAGCATATTAGTACAACTTCACAGGGTTAGTATGCGTCTGAAATTAGATCATGCCTGCTGATAAGGTACCTAGCCCAGTCCTGGTACACAAAATAAGCCCTTAATACACGATAGCTCTCATGATCATGTTATCCCCACAATGACCCTGATCCCCACTCTTCCTCCCTCAAGGCTTTACCCTATGCCAGCCTTGGTTGTGGGCAGCCTTCCAGGCATGACCTCACAATTGAAGCCCATGAGTCACAGCAAGATGGAGGACTCCCTTCCATGCCCTAGTAAGTCTTGGCTCGTGGATGGTACTCCTTGATAATCCTTCTTCCCGACTGCATTTTCAGAAAGATGGAGTCCTTCTACAATTGACTTGTCTGATTGGACGGGCAAACATGAAGATGGACAGAGATGAAGTGCCTGAATGAAACACAAATGCCGGAAAAGCAACCCTTTCCTAACATACTGCATTGAATTCAACTACTCTCTGTTTAATCACCTTTCCTAAGCTACTGAAAGATGTACAATTGCTACCTGCGGACTTATATATTCCCAGGACCTTGGGATAGGTCCAAGTGCTCATTTTGTTTGGAGGCTGATGAAATATGAATGCAGCTTGGATGTGTCTTGGGAAGAAGTCACCTTGACGCTAATGCCTATAGTTCAGCCGTGGGGAATATTTCTACATTAGGGGTCAGCCAGCTCCCCCCGCTGTATTTATCTTCCTCCTTTCATATGAGCTCAGCCCACCAGATGCTTCATTTTCCTAAACTATTTTGGGTGCTTTAAAAACATGTTTTCAGAAATGCTACCAATTATTAATATATTATCCAGTAATGTTGCTTTAATAGGTGTTTTCAGCTTCTATTTTATTTCATGTGGTTTTTGTTTGTTTGTTTGTTTGTTTGTTTGTTTAGGGGATGAGTATTGAGGGCAAGGTGAGAAGAGGATAGGAAATGCACCTTTGTCATGGAAGGAAGGAAAAGATTTTTTTGGTCTTTAAATTGCATTGCAGTTTTCATGTGTTCAGTCCACATAAATGATTGCTAAATGGGCAGGGTGTGAAAATATGGCCATGTGGTTTGCAGGCTCTCACACTTCCTCACATGTATACAGTGCGCAGTACCTCACTGACTTCTGTGAATTTTATATTGGAGGCATAGGTTATTTCTCACATTTTCTTTAGCTGATATTCGGGAAGATTAGGCAACTTGGTTGATTCCACAAATATTGATTGAGAGCGCTCGATGTGCCAGGCAGTGTGGTGAGCAGTGAATGAAAGCCCTGCCTTCATGCAGTTTATATACTACTGGGAAACAGGCACATAGGTAAAATATATAATATGCCAGATAGTGATGAGTGGCATGGATACAATAAAATGGGGAATTGGGAAGAGGATTGTGCGTGAGTGTGTCTGTGTGTGGTGATAGTGGGGGTACAATCTTAAATGTGGTAATGAGAGTGTGCCGGATTGAGGAGATGGCATTTCAGTAAAGACCTGAAAAGGTTAAGGGAGAAAGCCAGGTAAACGAGAGGAAAGGATATTCTGGGAGGAGTCAAGAGCAATTGCAAAAATGTGGAGGAAGAAACCATGCCAAAGCAGAGTGAATAAACAAGAGAGAGCCAGGAAACAAAGTTTGGAGAAGTTAGACGGAAGCTTGTGTCTGAAGGTGCTGAGAAGGGGTGCATGATCCGATTTAGATTTTTAAAGGATTATTTATGCTGAAATTTGAATGTGGGGGTACAAGGGCAGAGACAGAACAATTCGGGGCTGTTACAATAGCCCAGGACGGATAAGGTTGGCTTGGACCAAGTTGTTGGTGGTGGAAGTATGAAAAGTGGTCAGATCTGGAGTCAAGAGAATTTGCCAGTGGAATCGGTTTGGGGTGTGAGCAAAAGACAGGAGTCACAAGTGACACCAAGGTTGGTGGTAGGCTGGAGTTGCCATTGCCTGAAAAGGAAAGGACTGTGGGGCAGGCTTAACAGAGGGAAGACGAGGAATTAGATTTAGACATGATAAGCTTGAGCTTCTGATGAGACATCTCAATGGAGATATTGAGACATCGGTTGGATATATGAGTCTGGGGTTCAGTGTAGATAGTTCTGGCTGGAGAAATAAACTTGTCAGTCTTCAGTGTACAGATATTGGATGGACTCACCAAGGGAGGGAGTGTAGGCAGAGTCAGAGCCTGAGGACCAGCCCCGAGGCCTGCCAGCATTTGAGGGTTGGGGAGATGAAGGATTCAGCAAAGTGAAGAACAGCAAGTGAAGGAGGAGGAAGACCATGAGAACATGATCTCCTCAAAGCAAAGTGAAGAAAGTGTTTCACAGACAGGAAGTGATCAACTGTGTCAAAAGCTGTTGACAGTTTATGTAAAGTGAGACTGGAAATGGGCCATTGGATTTAGCCAAGCAGTAGGTCTCACCACTTTTTCTCTCCCATAGAAATCTCTTTTCTTTATTGAAAATATATTATCATTACTATTATTATTTGGTAATACCTGCCTGTTTTATTGGATAGTAATTCCTAAGAAAGCAGGGACCACGACTGTTTGGGGGCATTGTCTGGCACATATTAAGAACTTGGGAAATTTATCTGTCTTTGGGTTTTTGTTGTCATGTAGCATCCAATCTCCCTTTTTTACCTATCTAATAGCCTCCCAAATCACTTTGGGGAATTATCTTTCTCCTGTTATGTGTAGTCTCAATGGGATAGCAAATTCAAGTGCTTGCCTCCTACTCAGAAGCCAAAGGGGGCAGATGCTGACCTGGACCCCTACACCAGGGGGCAGGCTCCATCTATCAGAGGCTTCTGAGTTTACCCAAGAAGGAAAGGATGCCTGATACCAGCATCTTTGTCCTGGCGGAATCCCTCTTGGTGGGATACTGTTGCCATGGTTCCTGTTTCCTAGGTCTCAGTGCTCCTTTGGTGTCTGCTTCTCCAGCCTCTCTTTAGTTCTCTGAGCTCCCAATATCCTCCCAGTAAATCTCCTTTTTGTTTAAGTCAACCAGAGCCAGTTCCTGTTCCTTTCAATGAAAACAACCCCAACACTTAAGCACTCAATAAATATTTGTTCAACAAATTTGAAAGTATGGTTTTCATTTCACAGATGGAAAGTCTGAAGTTCAAAGAGGTTTAGCCACTTGTCTAAGGCCATTACACCTTCCATATTTTACCAGTTCTTTGTTATACCCTTTTCACGTTCTCAGATCTCTGCAATCAGGGTGCATTTTATAATTGATGTTGTCTTACAGCTAATTGGCAATGTTTTTCTGTTTTTAGTGGTGTATAAAATAATGCTGTGTCTTCCATCAGCTAGTTTTCAATGATATACAATATGAAATATTAGAGACAGGATTCAAATATATCTCAGAAATCTACATACCTTTGTTTCCCAAGGAGTTCACATCTAATTGGAGGGGGAAAAAAGTGGGGGGAAAAAAACAACACCACCCACCTTTCTCTACTACTGGACAGAGGATCTAACCAAGGTTGTAGTGGTACCTGAACTCTGAATGTTTGGGTGGGGGAACCTTTGGGTGGGCGTCTAAATTGATCCTGAAAAGATAAGAAAGCTTTTGATGGGTGGAAAGGTGGGGAGAGAAGAGGGCTGTATCATGGATGCTGGCACAAAGCAGACATTTACATGCAAGTGTCTTGAGGCACATGGCTGAGGTCAGTGAGGCTGATCACTCAGGGTCTCCCCCTCATTCTTTTCCTTCTTCTTCTCTAGAGTAACTTATTCTTTCAATTCTCCATGTGTTCCTCTCACAATTATTTTCTGGTACAACCTTTCGCTGGCAAGTTCTCCCTTCCCACCTCCTGTCCTTTCCTCCCAATCAGTTCCACTCTTGTATGTGGTAGACAGACTCCCTTTGGGAACCAGGAACAAAGGACAATGTATTCTAGGCGGAGAGACAACAATGTGCCAGGGCGCGGAGATGAGATGTGGAATGTATGTGAGGAAGGGAGAGTGAGTGAACACGATGGGAGAGTAGTCTGTGTAGAGGGGTTTATTCATATAGTCCACACATTTTTTATTGAATGCACACCAGGTACTGCTCTAGGCATTGGGGATCTAGGAGTGAAATCAAAGAACAGTGCCTGCTTTGATTCAGGAGCTTACATGCTGATAAGGGAAAAATAACCCCAAAGTAAATAAACAAACATATGTATGTATACACACACACACATATTTAAAAAATGTCCAATGGCATAAGAGCAATGAAGAAAAATGTTAAAAGGGTTAAAAAATTGAGAATGATGGGGTAGGAGGTACTAATTCAAATAGAATGGCCAGGGAAGTTCTGTTTGATAAGGCAATATGTCAAAAGGGACCTGAAAGAAGGGAAGGAGAGATTCTTGTGTATCTCTAGGTAAAAAGTGTTCCCGGAGGAGGGCACAACACATGCAAAGGTCTGGAGTAGGGAGTCACTGTATAAGGAATAGCATGCCTACAGCAGAGTGGGTGGGGGCAGTGTGATAGCAGATGCATATGGGGAGTTAATGCTGGGCCAGACCATGCAGACTTGTCAGTGCTATAAGGGTTTTGAGTTTTATTCCAAGTAGATGGAAAGCCTTTGGAGAGACCTGAGTCCAGTAGACAGAATGAAGAGCTAGATAAGGCCTGATCACTGAGGAGCTGAAATGCTGCCCTCAAATTTTGAATGTGATTCTCTAATATCCCTGGGATTTTCATTTCTGAATTCATTTAAACCAAGTAGGAAATCTACCCTAATAAGTAAATACAATTTTCTGTGGCACACAGAGAGCCCTCCATCTAGAACAGATGTAATGAAGTGATAGTTTGTTTTGACAGAAAGAGGCTACAGAAGGTTATGCTCCTTCCACTCTGCCTTTGGTTGTCAAGGAGATACCTCTGAAAACCTCTTCTCTTGTATCTAAATGTCACCGTGTAGCACTTAGATTTTTCATGTTCTCCTTTCATTATGTTATTGTAAAGATCGCCATGTAATTTTTCTCAGGAGTTAACAATTTCATTACCGATGCATCTATTCATTGCACATTATCTTTTCTGATATTCTGATTGTTGGTCTTTCTCAGTCCTTCTGAGGCTGGTTTCCAGGAGGAGGTTGTACTGAAAAAGAATCACGTATGTCTCTAGGAGGTCCTGAGGGTCAGACAGGCTGCAAGAGGCAGGCATATTCTGAAAGGCTGATTGGAAAGTGGCGAACTGATAGACTCAGTACAGAAAAACATGTGGCGCTGGGTTGTTTTCAGTATAATGTATAATTTCAACTGCTGATCAATTGGGGTGAATATTGTTGTATTCATTTTAGAGACAGGGAAATTGAGACTCGGTGGTAAAGAGACTTAGCTAGGTAGTTGGCAGCTCTGGAACTAACATCTCCTAGTTCAGTGTGATTTCTATAACCCTGCACTTTGTCAAAGATATAAGTTGGAGGTGACAGATTAGTTCATTCACTCGTGCCTTCAGCATACTTTGACTGAGTGCCTCCTGTGAGCTGGCCACAGTTTGAGGCCCTGGGAACCCCGAGGTGAATGAGAAAAGCTTCTCACCCCCCTTCCATGCCTGAGCTGACATTACTCTTGGTTGTGAGCTGCATGTAGATGCAGAATCCACTATCGATCAGACCTGGCCCTTTAGATGAAAATCTGTTTGTTAGCCTTGGCTTAAGGGTATATGATTCAGGGTCTGAGAAAGCTGACTCCTAATCAGTTTTCCCTTTCAGAGGAAATTGAGGTTTTCCAATAAGCTCCAGATGAAAAGACCTGTGGAGACGGATCTGGAGATTAAGACAGCCACGGATATTGTTACCCAGGGATCAGCCTCTCCCAAAGTGTTGTTTCATAAACTGTTTAACAATTCTGGTGAGCGGAATGTGTTTCTCCCAGCTTATTCAAATCATGCGTCTTAAAGCGAATGTCTCTAGGCTATAATGCACAATTAAGAGTAAATGATGCATCCCGCTATCACTTTGTTTCAGCACAAGGGACGACACAGGTTAATGTCTTTGGACCTTGTGCATCGCTTACGCACAGCAGCAACACTTTCCTCTTGCTGTGGGAGGTCTTGAGGGCTTCCATCTGCTAGCAATTTGTTTTCAGCAAACATTTTTAACCAACAAGAGAATGGAGTGTCTATATCAAAATAGTTTTCTGAAAGCTCTGTCAGTTACCAACATATTTAAAGAACAGTTGCATGATCTGTACTACTGTCTGCCCTTCTTAATTATTCAGTCTTCCCAAGCTCACCCAAATCAGACAAAAGAGGAAATTAATTAAATGTATTATGATGTTTAGACAGATCAAATAAAAATGTGTCAGATACAAATAGCTCACACTGCAGTATCTGATTTCATCATCAGCCTTTGCTTTTTTTATCTGAAATTTCTGGGCATATGTAATATCAAGAGAGGCTCATCTCTTTGCTGTGCTATTTCTTGAAAAGCCCCTTTAGTACTTTAATATAGGGCTTCTAGGTACCCATTGTTCTGGGTTTGGGACATATTGCAATTTTGTCATCCAGCAAAGCTGCTATTTGGGGAAATAGATTTTGGAGGAAGATGATAATGGATTTGCCTAAGAGCCCAAGGCATTTTGGAAGACAGGGGGACAAGGTTCCAAACTGTTCCTTGAGGTCTTCTTAGCTAGACTTGCCAAGGAAGGGTGCAGGGCTCCCATCAGACCCAAGGCAGGGAGGGGCTCTGAGGTTCTCAAAATAAAATCAACTTTATAGACAGGGGGCGTCTAGGCTGATGACCCAGATCAAGACCTCATGCATCATACTATCTACTCTTCTGGAACAGCTATCCTGGCAAAGGGAAACAAATGAAGGGAACAATTCCTGAGAATGAGGGTGTCATCTGAAATACCTGTAACTTCTGAGTCCCTGCAAGGGGACAAGCATGGGAAGGACTGAGCAGAACCAGCCCCTATAGGGATGAAAGACATGGCAGTCTTGGACCCATCCAACCCCTCCTCTTGCAGCTTGGTGTGGAGTGGCAGGTCTGAACGCGGTTGCGTTGTGTAAGCTCTTAGCGGATTGTTGGACTAGTTAGAATTAAAAATAACTCAAGATACCACTTCTTGTTAATAGGGCATGAGGGTGTCTGAGCACTCAAATAAAAAAGAAAGGTGATATGGGCGAATTTGTGCTCTGAATCTGTGGGACAGGACATACTGGTTATAGTGTGTGTGTGTGTGTGTTCAACTGGGGTTTTACAATTCTTTGGGCATCCATGTCTGCATCACAGACTATTCACCATCCCCTTGAATTGGAGCCGCTCAGAGGTAGGGCCACCAGTCTTACCAAGGACAAGCCACTGCTGATTGGGAGGGTAACAAGGGCTGTGAGCCCACTGGGAAGTTTGAAAACCCTTGAGCAAATACAGAGTGGTGGGCAGGATATTCAGGGAAAAAGAAAAGACAAGGGCAGCGATTTTAGAGTGGTGGAAAAGGTTGCTTTATTTTGAATCCCTAAGGCAATAAGTGGAGAGTGATTATTAAGGATTCCAAGTCAAACTCTGAATTTCTAAATATCATGGAATCTTCCTTGGAGGAGAAATGCATAGGATGTGATGCTGCAGGGGTCCTGGGATGCGAAAGGGCCCCTGTTACCCCAAGTCTGGATGCCTCCAGAGGTCGGCTAATGTGCTGGCTCATATAGGTCATGATGGAACCCGTGAAGCATCGAAACACCCTGAGAAGGTGTTTTGAGGAATGAAATTAAAACCCCAGGGGAAAACATTTTAACTTTATCCAATGGGGCAAACTTCCAAAATAATGCTTAAAATGATAGGTTGTTTTAAAAAAAAATTATTTAAAACTTATCGGATGCCAGACCTTGCTCTTAGGGTTAGGGTTAGGATCATTCAATTAATTAATTAAATGTAATCCACTTAATCTTCCCAAGTATCCTAGGAGGCAAAGTCCTAGTACCGTCCTTCATCGTCTTCTCCACTCCAGGCTCAGGTATGCTCCTTGCGGTTCCTAAGCCAGGCCAACAGCCCTGCGGCTTCCTGAAGGTCTGTGCCCTGCTCTCCTCCCTAAAGGCCCTCATGGCTTGTTCCCTCCCCTTCTTCAGGTCTTTACTCCGGCATCTTCTCAGTGAGCCTTTTCTGAGCACCTTATTGAAACCTGACATTCTTTCTCCTCCTTCCCTGTTTGATTTCTCTCCATAGAGCTTATTACCCATTACCCTGTAAGATATATACATCTCACTTATATGCTTTGTTTATTGTATTTCTCCTCTATCAGGATGCAAAGGGGATTTTTGTCTGTTTATTTTTCATTGCTGTATCTAGAGGCCATACTTAACAATTAACATGATTAACAATTGCTACAGCACAGATGCCCACAAATGCAGGCAGCGGCACTGGGGTAGGGCCCCTGCTTTGCCAGGCTTTACCCCTTTAGTTGCTAGATTGTGGCAAGTCCAGAGGGTCCTGGGGTAGAGGTTGGAGCAGATGTGAAGTTGGGGCTGAGGGTGGGTAAGTTTCTTAACCCTCAATACAATGTGTGTGTCCTGGATGAATTCCCAGTGCCTAGAATTATGTTGGCACACAGTAAGTGCTCAATAAATATTGATTGAATGAATGCACTCCCATTTTCTGGATGAGGAGGCTGAGTCACAGAGAAATTAAGGTACATGTGCAGAAACACAGCTAATAGGTGACAGAGCCAGGGACAGACAGTGCCTGCTCCGGTCTGGCCCCAGAGCCTGTGCTCTGTCTGAACCATTAGGCTCTAATGCTACAAGATGGTTTGTACTAGAAGAGGGAAAGAGAGGTGGCTGCTCTCCCTGTACCTCACTCATCATCCTTATCATAATCTTATGGATCCTTAAGGGTCCTTACAGTCCTCCTAGGACAAGTTAGAAGTATACATAGACAAAATAAAATACCTTTCTAAAAAAATTGGAAGTAAATTAAATTCAGTCAGGTTTTTTCTTTCCCTCTGTTTCCCGTGACTGTTGAGTAGCCGCTAGGAGAATCAAGCAACAAAACACAGGAACAGGCAACGTTAAAAACAAATTTCTGCTAATAGATAAAACCAGTAACTATGGGATACCCCATGTGTCTGGCCAAATAATGGCCTCTGAAAGATGCCCATGCCCCAGCCTCAGAGCCTGTGCCTATGTTGCCTTTCATGGCAAAAGGGCCTTGGCAGATGTGATTAGGTGCAGGATCTAGAGACAGGAATGAGCATGGATGCTCCAAGTGGGTCCATCGAATTGCAAGTGTCCTTAGAGACAGAAAACCTTTTCCAGTTGTGGTCAGAGAGCAATTCAGTGAGGGAAGAAGTGTTCCAGAGATGCAACCTTGCTGACTTTAAAGATGTAAGAAGGTAAGGGGGATCAAATATATGGTGATGGAAGGAGAACTGACTCTGGGTGGTGAACCCACAATGGGATTTATAGATGATGTAATACATAATTGTACACCTGAAATCTATGTAATTTTACTAACAATTGTCACCCCAATAAATTTTAAAAATAAATTGAAAAAAAAAAAAAGATGTAAGAAGGGACCACAAGGCGTGGAATGGAGGCCACCTCTAGGAGCTGGAAAAGGCAAGAAAATGTATTCTCCCTCAAAGCTGCAGAAAGGAAAGCAGGCCTGCTCACACTGTGGTTATAGCCCAGTGAAACCTGTGCCAGGCTTCTGACCTACAGAACTGTGTTTAAACTACTAAGTTTGTGGTAATTTCTTATGGCAGCAACAGAACACTAATAGACCACAGCAAGTATAGGTAAAGTGAAAAATTCAGCCAGGTCATCAAAGTGTTAAAAAGACTAAAAAATACCTAACGGTTGTTTTTCATCGTATTCAAAATAATTGTATTCATATAATACCTAGCTATAATTACTTTAACATTTTTGATTGACATGTTATTGATATCAAAAAGATCTTTTAAAAGAATGCATGATTTTCATGATTATCACAAAAGAAAATTGAATTAAAAAGGAACATTGTGTTACATCAATTTATGAATCCCTATTCCTTATTAAAGCAAACGGCTTGCCATTTACACAGAGCAGACTTGATGTAAGTGGGAGAAGATATTGCCAAGATTTTGAACTCCTGGAAGTCCACCCTGGCAGCTCTTTCCACAAATCTAATCAGCCTCCAACACTGTTATTTCTTTCACACTATGGCCCTTGCATTTGTTCCTTTTGCTGTTACTAGTTCAGGCTCCATGATTTCATGCCTGGACAGATAAAATAGACATCTAACTGGTCACTTTGGCTCTCGCCTTTCCCCCTCTGATTTACCCTACACATGCTCTCCAGAGTCACTTTTCCAAAAGACCTCTATCAGGCCGCCTTGCTGCGAGAACACACTTGCACCTCTTGTCATCAGGCGTAGCAGAGATTCTCAGTCATTGGCAGGACCTGACTAGTGATGAGCGGAAGGGACTGACCTGTATGTATCCCATCATGATATTCTAAGATTTATAATTTCCTTATTTAAAAAAATTGGGGGGCAAATTTGTTTATTTGCATTCATTTCACAAATATTTATGATGCATTTGTTTGGTGCCAGGCACTTCAGTTTTGACATTTTTATGAGTCTCCTGTCTGCTTTTCTAAAAGTTCTTCTCTACCAACAGTAGTCAGCTAGATTTCTGTCAGTAGGTTTGAACCAACCTCATCATGTCATACTTGCTGCTAGTTAAAAATGGGATTATTGGTACCAGTTTTAGTTGCTGTATTTGCACCGTTATTCTATTCCTGGAGCTCTACTACGACTATACTACGAGCTAGCATTTTCTGAGCATGTATTATGTGCCAAGCATACGATAAACATACTGCATACATGATCACACTTCATCCTGACAGCTATCCAATGAGTTAGGCATTATTATGCCATTTTTTTTAAATGATGAAACTGAAGCACAGAGAGATTAGGTAACTTTACCTAGGTCACACAGCTTGTTAGTGGGTGATAGAGTAAGGATTAGAACTCAGGGTGACTCACTGAAAAGACCCTGCTCCTCATCATTATCCCATGACTGCCTACTCTAGACTGATACACAAACTTGAGGACCCTGGCTTGCTTGATTTGGGAATAATATCCTTTCTCCTCCGCCCCTTAGTTGATGTCCCTCCATGGTGGACCCCTGATCCATACTCCTTAACTGTTGCATAGCCCCACAGTTCTCCCTCTCCATGCTGGATCATTTCATTAAACACACTAGATAGCCAGAAGACTATTCTAGGGGCACAGTTGGTATTTTTATTTAGCTCCAAACTTTATAAATAGTAAGACAGTTAATAATTGAACTGTACTGGTTAACCAGCCCTATAAAGTAGGTGTCATTTTTTTCAAAATAAAAAGACAAAAAGGTACAGAGCTTATAATTTGCTCAAGATCACGGATCTATTTTTATGGTGGGTCCTGGATTTCAACCTATGTCTGGCTGATCTCAGTGTATCCTCTAAATTAATTTCTTGGAACTATTTCCCAAATGGCTCTAGCTTTGGGGCTAACAGGCTTCCTATTTTACACACAGCATTATGTTTCTATTTTATTTCCCTGTAAATAAATGTTCTGTATGAGTTTTTATGGTAATGAAAAAATTTTTAACACATTTTTCATCGTTTTGTCCACTCCTTTGAAACAGTAAAATTGATAAATTGGTTTCATTCATCTCATTTTAGAACATAGTTAATCTTTTTCTTATTTTGGATTTGCACTTTTGAAAGCTTATTTTGTCTGATTCCTGCCGTGGAATATTTTTTAATCTGAATATATTACTGTCTTAGGAAAAGGGGGCTTTTTCTTAATAAAACTGAACAATGCAATTTCTATGATAACAACTGCTTAATTATTCTGAAATAAACACAATATATCATGCATAATGGATCATTGAACAGCTTTACCACAAGAATGCTCAAAACCAAGAGAGAAAGTTGTAAAGGCCAATTTAATAGAAAACCTGGAAGGGTTTTGGAAATTAAAAAAAGAAAATTCTGTGGCCACATTCTGAGTTGGCCTGTGCCTGAAAGAGCCATCCCAGAGGCATTACTGGCTAAGGGGCAGTTTTAGATTCTGAATTTAATTCCACGAACATTTATCAGATTCCTGCAGTATAACTGGCAGGAATGTTTTGTGCTGGGCATGCAGAATGTAACAAGACACAATCCTTGTCCTCAAAGAACTGAGTGTCGTAGGGAAGACAGCCATGACAGATAACAAACAAGCAAACAAACAAACAAGTAACAATAAAATAATTATAGCAATATAGTATGACAAGTGTACCAACAAAAGCATCTATAATTCAAACCCTGCTCCCTGGTGCTACCTCAGACTTTTATGAATATATTTTCCAATCTCCTTTGACGGATTACTTTTTTCTGTAAAATGAATATAAAGAACTTATTGTTAGGCAGTTAAACTTAGATGAACTGAAAAGGACCATTTTTATTAATTGAGTTCTAGGACTGGCAAGAAATAGAATTTTCATCTTGTTACATAGTCCATTCGATTTAATTTTCTTATCTCTAAAACATTTAAGTCACTTCTACAGGGGTTGCCAAATTTTATTATATATAAGAATTTCCTCAGGAACTTGTTAAAAATACAGATGCCTGGGATATCATCCTTATTTAAAAGGTACAGATTCAGTAGACCAAAAATTCATTAGGGCGCAGGAATATGCATTTTAAACAAACTGCCCAGGTAATTCTGATGCTGCTGATTTGGGGAGAGCATAGCCCCTCCATGTCATGGTAGTCTGCCCATCCTGGGCTGGTTTGCTGTTCCTCTGATCTACTCTGCTCTATTCTGCTCTGTATCACTGGAATGCAGGCTGGTTTCTCAGATTCTTTCGTCAAGTGGCTTCTAGATGGTTTTGGCCAATAGGGGGCCCCAAGGAGAGCCTGGAGGACAGGAGGAAGGAATAATCTTAGCCTCCGGGGAATCTTTGGGAGTGGCTAAATGCCCTCTATGGCTCTAGCTCTGCTGAACAAACTCACTTGACCACTCAGGTCAAGCCTAGAGGTAGAGCAACTGCGTATTGTTTTTGTTGGCTTCCAAGTTGCCTCATCTAGCTGATGCTATCAATTCTCTGCCCACATATTTGAGAATCCCCTTACCATTTCTTCCCAAGCCAGCCTGTCTTCCAAAGGTCAGCTCCTGCCTGTGTCTTTGTTGTAGGGCTACCCCCCAGCTTCTGGAACCTACTTTGTATATACAGCAAGCTGACAGCGTCTAAAAATTCACAGTCCCTTGGGGGTAGCCCTTAACTAATGATTGACTGGTATAAATCACCCAGCTCCCTGCCAACTTGGCCAGGAAGACTCTGAGGAGTGTATTTTGCATTGTAACAGTGAGATGCTTGATCTCTCTGACTCTATCTTGTTCAAGCCTGGGTTGTTCCCATGGCCTTCAGGCTAATATCTCCTGCTTAGTCTTGCATATATAGACATGCCAATCATTAGAAGAATTCTGCTTTTGGCTTGAGTTTTACAAAACAGCCCCTCCCATTTCTCTTTCCCTTGACATAAAAGAAACCTGAACCCAGTACTTTCTTAAGATGGATTTGAGGATTAGGTCTCCTATCTTCTCAATTGCTGCCTTCTTGATCAATAAAACTTCCTTACTCCAAACTCTGATGTTTTGAGTTGGGGTCTTTCAAACTGTTGGGCACACAGACTTTGGACTGGTAACAGGGTTAGGCTTCAGCTGCCCACTTTGGTATCTGGCTCAGTAAGGTGCCCTGTCGTGGCAGCATTGCCTTCCCTCCTGTAGCACTTCCCCATGTCTACACATATTCCTTGCATTTGCCAGTAGATTGCTTGCATTGGAAGTTGATCTTAGAGCCAGTTTCTTGGAAACCCAAACTAAGATGCTCACCTCCCCTGATGGGCTTCTCAGCCTCTTCTATCACCCATGGATCCAATTCCCGGCCCCACATTCCCTTTGTGTGAAACTCTTAGAGGAGTTTCTCATCCTGGTTAGATGCAGCTAAGTACTACGTACTAGGTACTATAATCACAGGAGAACTTCATTTCTTTAGCATGCATTCTGCTTTAATCCAGGCTAGCTTTGTTTAGCCTGATAGAACTACGACTCACTTGCATTCTTTCTCCCAGGCCCTCCTACCTGTACATATACTGTATGTCTGCTCACTTTAATCATTAAGCCCTTAGGACATTAGGTTCCACTCAGTGTCAAACTCACTTAAGAATAAAGCTTCAGGTCTATCAACCATGACCATATACAATAACCAAACCTCAAACTACAGTAAAGTTTTAGTCAAACATAGGTAACACCTTGGCCTCTGTTATGTTTCAGCTCTGGACTCATGAAAGCAGAATGGCCCCACGGACCACATCCCCTAGAAACCGCACAGAACAATGCCATGACTGACACCAGGACCCGGAGCCATGATGATGGAGTGCCCGGTCCCACTCCCACAGCCGCCACGATTCATGATTTTCCCTTATATAACCGGCCACTAGAGGCCAGCAGGGAGCCAGGTGTTTGAGAGCACCGGCTTACCTGTGTCTGGGCTTGGCGCCACCTCCTTAAATAAACCTTTCCTTTCTTTGCTGCAATCTCCTGTTCCTGCCTTGTTTGGCTTGGATACGCGCAGGCAAGAGGACCCTTTGTGGTAATAGTACTAGGTAGTACAACTACTCAAATGAATAAGCATGTTCCTTGTTCCCAAGGGGCTCTCAGGCTAAAAGGGAAGACAAACAAGCATACAGAGCAGCGGCATGTGATGAATGCGGCAATTCACAAATGTGCACAGTTCAGAGGAAAGAGAAATTATTTGGAGATCTGCACTGGCAGCTGGATGAGATCAGGGAAAACTTCACAGTAGAGTTAGCAGTTAAGCTGGATTTTGAAAGATGAGTTTTCTAAGTGCGAAAGGGAGGGGGAAATGGCATTCCAGACAAAGGAACCGTGTTTACAAAGTTACAGAAGAGTAAAACAACCTTTTCTATTTAGTGACACATAATTGCTTTTCTAGAGAACAAAGTGGGATTTGGAGAGAGGCAGGAGATGTGGTTAGAAGGGGCTCAGGGGCCAGAATTAGAAAGCTGCTGTATGTCACGCTCTGGATTTTATGCTGTAGGCCTGAGATGTGCATTAAAAAGTTTTAGGCACAGGAGTGACCTGATTGCATTTACCTTTAGCGATAGAGTCTGGGGCTCTGCAGAGCACCTCCAGTGCTCAGACCTCAGTGGGCAGAACATGCATCACCTAACTGAACTTCTCTTTGAGGAGCTGCATTCTTGCAACGCCTCATGTTATTCAGACTTTCAGAGATGAAATGCACAGAAAATATAAACAGATTCCTTCCGTGCCCCCAGTTATTGAGTGCCAGGCCTGTTCCAGGCATTGGAGATTCAGTGGTAAATAAGACAGGCAAAGTCTTGCCTTCTTGGGTTACAATATCTGTAAACACAGAGGCAACACGATCTAATTTCCCAAAAAAGGCGTTTTTTTGGGAGGACACTTATTAGTCTCTTGACATGTTCTGTCAAAAAGGGTCCCTTGGTAAAGTAATTGAGGAATTTATACACCTTTAATAAAAGATACTTTATCTTTTATTAAAGATGTATAAAAACAAAATTTGCTAATTACAGTCTCTGAGAAGTCCTTCAGTAAAGAAACCTGGTCCCTCATTAATTTTTTGTGTGTCAGCTGTCTGTTGTTCTTACCTGTTCACCATGGGTTCTCCTTTCTGGAAACAGCACCCTAATTTTGTTCTGGGGAATTATTCCTCTTGATTAGATTCAGTGCTGCAGGGCTGTTAATAAGATTCCTTGCCCTGTTCTGGCCACGGTGTGGCTACGCAGCCCAGGAGAGGCCAACA